>NC_090450.1:275325580-275627941 GCF_031143425.1 Pleurodeles waltl
TCCCACACCCCCTCCATCTTCCTGTCCCAGTGTGTCTAAAAAACATTTCCTGGCTAGCATTGACCTCTTCCCTACACCTCCTCCCCGTCCTTCCCCTAGGGCCAGGATGTCTAGATCCCAGCCCAGCACCTCAGCCACCAAATCCTTGTCCAGTGTGGTCCTGCAAGTCCGGGAACATCGAAGGGGGCACCCATCAGGGCTGCCAGTGTGCCACCTAGTGCGGCCAAGGACCACCCTATTCCGCCACCTGCTAAGGGAAAGAAGGGGCCAGCATTCCGAAGAGAAAAGCCGCACCAACCACCCAGCAAGGCCTCTTCCAGAACCAAAGAGGACAGTGCCAATGTACCAGCAGTGACTTCCAAGGTGGGGAAGGGACACAGAAGCAAAGGGAAGTCAGCTCAGGGCACAGAGCCTCCAGGTGAGGGACTGGTGTCATCCCTTTTGCAGGACAGCCCAGCAACCTGTACGGCGGTGGGCACCGCAACAACGCCCACTACCTGCACTGCCACCTGCACTGCCACCTGCACCGCCATCTGCACCACCACCTGCAGTGTGCTGCCTCTACTACAGCCACCAGCATCATCCCCAGTGGACAGCCTTCCGAGGCTGCAGGAGACAGCCTGGTGTCTCCCTCCACAAGTGCAGACACCTGCACCACCTGCAGCATCTCCGGCACAGACACCGCTGCAGCCACCACCACCTGCCCCGCTACGTGCCCAGCCAGTGCCACTAAAGTGGACATCAGCAGCATCCCCAGTGGGCAGGCGTCCGAGGCTGCAGGAGAAGTCCTGGACCCTGCACACACTACATGAGGCACCACCACCAGCACTGGCACAACCAGCAGTTTGCAGCCTTAGGCGTCGCAAGAAGGAGTGTGGCTCTGCCTCAATGGACTATCATGCTACTTGTTACCGGTAAATCTCGTGGCTCAGACTCCCATGTGAGGGAATGGGAACTGCAACACCGCTGGTGCTGCATCACTGGGCACCATGCCCCCTCCAGAACCGGTGGAGAACAGCACCAACTACCCCAGTCCTTGGCAGGATGAAGCACTCTGGGCACCATGCCCCCTCCAGAACCAGTGGAGAACAGCATCCACTACCCCAGTCCTTGGCAGGATGGAGCAATCTGGGCACCAGGCCCCCTCCAGAACCAGTGGAGAACAGCATCCACTAGAGAGACTGTGGCTGTGCACTCCCCAGGACCAAGCAGTGGGCAAACCACCCACTTGAGAGGCTGTGGATGTGTACTCCCCAGGACCAAGCAGTGGGCAAACCACGTACTTGAGAGACTGTGGCTTTGCACACCCCGGGACCAATCAGTGGGCATAGAGCCCCCTCACCCATGCTTTTCGGGACCACTGGTCCATGGACATTTAATGGGACAGTATACAGACTTGTGTACTTGCTGTAAATATTTGTATAAACTGATGATTTAAAGTTATCTTGGGCTCTCTGAATGTTCGATTATTACACTCGTTAAACTCATTTCATTTGGTCCTTGCGTTCTTCCAGGGGGTGACGGGTGTATCTATGATGTTATTGGATGTGTGTGTGTATGTTGTTGTGGGTGATGGGTGGGGGTGTTGCGTGTGTGTGTCACTCTCTTTTTCCTCCCCTGTGTGCTAGGTGCAGTACTAACCGTCGTGGTCGCCGACATCTTTGATGTTCCTGGTAGATGAGGAGGTAAACCAACATGGGCAGGACCTGTAACTCGGGCTCCACGGCTTCCTGGTTCCTCGTTGAGTGTCAAGAGGTGAGTGGTTTCCCTTCTGTGTACTGTTTCCGCCGTGCTTTTGATGGCGTTGGTACCACCCCTGAAAAGCTGGCGGATTGGTGTCTTGTAATAGTGTGGGCGGTACATTGTCTTCCGCCTGTGTGTTGGCGGTTACCGCCGGGGTCTTTGTTTCTACCACCGTGGCGGTCGGAGTGTTAAAGTGGTTGCCTGTGTTGGCGGTTTCCGCCATGGTCGTGATTCCATTTCTTTTACCGCTGGCCTGTTGGCAGTATTACCGCAGCTTTATCACCGACTGCCAGGGTTGTAATGAGGGCCTTTATGTCCATTCTCAGTCAGGAGGTTCAACAATGCAATAGTATCTTGTTTGCATGCTTCTGGAGTATTTGATGTCAGCATAAAGTCGATGTACTGAATCAAAACTGAGTTGCAAGTCAGAGATTCCAGATTTTTCTTTAGAATCAGATCAAAGATCGATGGATGGCTCAGTGTACCCTTGTGGGACACAACACCATGTTAAAGCCCTGTTCCTGAGCCAGAACGCAAAAGGAACTGACTGTCCTTGTGCAACGGTTTCAAAAAGAAGGCCTGACATAGGTCAATAACTGTGAACCACTCAGCCTTACATGCAATCTGCAACAATATTACAGCTGGATTTGGTAACACAGGGCAACAGGAAACAACAATATTGTTTATTTTTCTCAGATCTTGTACAATCTTGTATTTTCCATTTGGTTTCTGAAGACCCATGAAGAAAGAGTTACAAGGACTTCCCATTATTTATTCAAAATTCCCTGCTGGATCATTGACTTGATCACAGGGTTTATCCCAGCAATTGTTTCATAAGTCAAATTATACTGCAGGGTTTTTGGAAACTCAGCATTCAGCTTTACATTGACTCAGACAGGTTCTACACATTTTATCAGCCCGATATCCTTTCCTGGAAAATTCCACACTTCGTGCTTTACAGTTTTCCTCAAATCCAGGGGTAAATTATAAACTGTTAACAGAGTCAGTACCTTGCAGTATGCTTCACTTTTCATCAACTTAAAGGCATCATCCTCATCTTGAGTTTGAACATGTATTCCTGCTGGGGTACAATAGATGGCACAATTTAATTTTGCCAATAAATCCCTTCCCAAGAGATTTACTGGACTTCGGTCACAGAATATGAACTTGTGCTTGTCTTCAAACAATCTTATTTTCACTAAAATTGGGGCAGTTTCATGTACTTTCATTTGATTACTCTCCATGCCAACAACCTGGACTGTTTTTCCTGAGAGGGGTAGGTTTGGGACTTTTATTGTTTTCAGAGGAGAATGGGTACCACTAGTGTCAACCAAAAATGACACAGGTTGGCTATCCACTTCACTTTCTATGAATGGTCCACTCCGGTCTACTTCTGTGGCTGCGCCAAGCATGCAGTCTTCCTCCCCTCTCAGTCACTGTCAAGCTGACTCAACAGAGCCACTTCCTTCACCTGTATCAAACAAAAGATATTGTTTGAACGAATTTCCATTCAGCGTTCCATTTGCATTCATTCTCAGACTTTGATTTGGATTTTGGCAAATGCCAGTAACATTTTCCTGTGGCATCGGAGGTTGAGGGACTTGCATTGTTGGGGCTTAGGACACATTGAAATTTTGACTCCTGGGCCTTTGGACACCTTGCATCTGGTTAAAATGATTATTCTGTGAGGGTACAAACCCTGCATTTTGAACTTGATCAGTCGGATTTAAAGGACATTCCCGCTTCCAGTGTCCCAGTTTATTACAGAAATGACAAAAAGTTGATTTCGTCAGACTATTTACATATATTCCTATACTGGGACCTCTGCCTTGCATTGGATTTTGTGGCTGTTGGTACAATCCTTGTATTGCACCTGCATTACTTACAGCTAGGGGCATCTGGCTAGTTTTCTGAGCTGCCTTCATTTGGTCAAGCATCAGTTGTAATTTAAACTTTTACTATTTTGTCTCTATTTCATCATGACAGTACTTGGTAAAAAGCAGAATCTCAGCAATAGACTTATTCTGCCAACAAATGAAATGCTGTTGAATCATCAAACTAATCTCTGGCCTTAAACCCGTCACAAACCTCAACACAAAATGTCCCATATCTTTTGACTTCTAAGCTTCCAACCCAAGATACTGTTTGAATACCTGCCAAAATCTCTCATAATAGGCATGTATTGACCCCTTTGGTTCTTGAGTCGTCCTGTCAATTTTGACCCAATCAACATCCTGAGGAGGCACTTTCCCTTTCAGGAACCTGATGTTTCCTTATAACCAACAGTGACGGACCCTTAGTTACTATAGGACCAGATGTAGGAAATTCCGGCTTTGCGACTCGCAAATTGCGAGTCTGAGCGACTCACAATTTGCGAGTCGCAAAGCCGGATGAAGGATGGTGTCCCTGACACCATCTGCAAGTCGCAAGGGGGTCGCAAATGCGCACCTCATTAATATTAATGAGGTGGGTCACAATTTGCGACCCCCTTGCGAGTCGCAGCACTCACAGGGATGGTGGCCTGCTGGAGACAGCAGACCACCATGTCTGGGACTGCTTTTAAATAAAGCAGTTTTTTTTGTTGTAATGCAGCCAGTTTTCCTTAAAGGAAAACGAGATGCATTACAAACGAAAAAATGAAACGTGTCAGTTTCATTTTTTCAGAGCAGGCAGTGGTCCATAGGACCACTGCCTGCTCTGAAAAAATGTTGTCAGGGCCATTCACAAAGGGGAAGGGGTCCCATGGGGACCCCTTCCCTTTTGCGTATGGGTTACCACCAGTGTGACACTGGTGGTAACTGCGAATTGCTTTGCGACCGCGTTTGCGGTCACAAAGCAATTCTGCATTGCGATGCGACTCGCAAATAGGAAGGGGAACACCCCTTCCTATTTGCGACTCGCATTCCCATTTTGCGAGTCGGTAACCAGGTTACCGACTGGCAAAATGGGAATGGGCATCGCGATGTGGCTTTTGCACCTCGCAAACAGTGATTTTCACTGTTTGCGAGGCGCAAAAGCCTTGCTACATCTGGCCCTATATTTCAGGTGGTTCTTTTTCAGACCAGTGAACAGCTATCTTTCATTTCATCCCAAAATCACTCGGAATGACAACATCAAACATTGTGTTCAAATCAACCCACAACACCTTTCAACCTGCCCACACCATTCAAATGGCTTTTCACACAATCTAGGGAACTCATTGGTAAATGATGCAACATCATTCCTGCTCTATGGCACATGATCATAACCTTTACCAGGCACTTCTCTTAAAGGGAAAGCTTCAACACTTCCCTCTGCTCCAACCAGAGGTGGTTAACCTGAAGGTTTGTTCACCTCCTTCTTTTTCGCCCCTTTGGTCTCCCATTAATTCAATTAATTCCATTTCCTAATGTTTTGAATCAGTTTCTTAATCTGATTTTTTAATCCTGGTGTTCTCATTTCAGAAATCTTTGTCACTAAAGCTTACTCAATAGCTTCTCTGCAAGTTTTTTGTTTTGCTTAGGTCTACCTCATATCTTTGTGCCAATTCTGCCAACTTATCATGCACTTTACTTGCTCGTTTACTAATGTTCCTACACAAGAAAGCGAGCTCATCTTCTTGATATGTGTCTAGCCTTTCCAAACCAAGATTCTCAACAATCATTGCATCCAATTCAGTCATTTAATTACATCTAAAGCCCTCTACCTCGGGGTCAATGGAAGCGTTCTCTCACTCACAACTGTATTTACACTCTCCTTAGATGGGATACTTGCATTAAAGAATTGTATTCATTCATCTATCTCCTTTGTGGTAATAGATTGTGTAACCACTGGAATATTTGGGATGGAATAATTTTCCTGATCAGAATCAGAGGTGGTTCCCATACAGGAATAGTATGAGTGGGCAACTTTGATAAGAACCAAATGAAGAACATCCTGACAGGGTCACCCCCGTATCTCAACCTGCCCCACATGGAGTACTAGCATGAGTTGGAATTAAAGGAACAAAGTCCCTGGCACTCAAAACATTTGGAACTCCGCTCTGTATTTCAACATTATCAAGTACTGTCAGATTGTACGTATTTCTCCCAGGACCGTCTGTCTTGTACTTAGGAACTACTGGACCAATAGTAACTGGAACTGTAGGAGCATCCCCAGTACTCAATGTGGGATCATTGGGGGCACATTCTCCTTCACTCCGAAACTCACAGGGAACACTGGTGGAAGAAACTCTTACTGGAGTAGGGGTCATTTTGTTTGGGGCAGTCATAATAACAACTGGGCCACTACCACTAACATTCTGATTTCCACTTCCATCTCTATTTTCATTATATGGGGTGAAAATTCAGAAAGTAACACGTCCAGAAGAGTATCTCCAGAGTCCCCATCACTCTCCATACTCATGTCATCAGGCTCCCTTGTTTTTTTTTCTTTCAAGTTTCGTGTTGTTTTCCTTTTCCCTTCTCCCTCAGTCATATCAATGGTCAGAGCCGGGTACAGCGTGACTCCCTCTATCCTGTCTGTTCGCCACCTTTTCTGCTCATCATCCCATCTAGAATCTGCATAGCTATGCACAGCCTTCCCTACCTTGCCTTGGTATTTCTCTCTTTCTTTTGCATGAGTGCCACATTTCCAAGCATTAAGTGCTTCACATTGTGTCGGTCTAGGAGGTGGCTTCTTTTCATATAACACCCTCCTCAAATTTTCAATAATTTGTAAATTAAATGTGTCATATTGTGGGAATCTCAATGGACCATCTTTTTCTGTGATCTTCTACCATTGACCAAGCCAAACACACGCATGAAGCTCTACATTTGTCAGCATATAATTACCCTTCTGGGGATATAAGCATCTCCTCTAAACATATCCTGCACAACTTTGAAACATTTCATTTTTCAATTTTCCACAATAGTCTAAATTCAATTAATCTCTTAAATCAGACCCATAGTTTTTTTGGCAGATGCCCTGCTTCAAAAAACCTTTCAATTTTAAAGTTTGTGATCCAACCTGGGGCACTATTTCTAATTCTGGGGTCCAACAGATTGTTTCTTGTCAGTTCCGAGGGGTAGAGAGTAACAGTTATTAAATTATTTAAACAATTTCTGTGCAACCCAAATGTCACAGAATAATATTCATAGTCAAATCAGAGATTCACAGGGCTTTATTATTTCTCAAAACCATAGTCTAGATATATAAAATCACCAAAGGAGAATGTGGTAGGCTGGTGTATACGAGCGCATATAGAAACTGAGTCGGAGAAGGTGGTACACGGATCTTATCGTATTTTATTCTCTATTTCGTGTTCACAGAGAATTTTCTTTGTTCGGTATTTCTATTTTTTTTGTTTACACTTGATTCTTCCTGTTCTAATCCTTTTTCTTCTTTCTTCTTAGGTTCCTCCTCCAGTCTGTCATGACGGTGGGAAGTGCGGACCTCTCAGACGGATTCCGGGAGCATGGAGGAAAGAAAGAGACGGGTAAGTCCTTCTGTGGGATCGGGGTACTGTTATTGTGATCTTAAAGGGGGAAGGGAGCAAGCAGGGTGGGTTGGTGAGGATGTGTCACAGTGAAAGGGTGGGTTCTGGTGCCTGTATAATTCTTAGGTCTTCCCTTTCTCCCTTTTCTGTGCTTCAGTGGCCCTCTCTTCCCTTTCTCCCGCCTCCCTGTTTCCCTTCCCCAGTGCCCGCGTTTCCCCATGACCCTCTTGTCCCCAGGAGGGACCGTACCTTCCAAAGCCATGACCCTCCGGGGTCGTGGCGGGGATCTCGCGTCTTCTGTGTCTCTCCGGCTGCTGCAATCGACGTCTGGTCGCACGCTCCGTTGAAGGGCTCCTCTGTGTTCGGGTTCGCTATCTCAGGTTCGGTCACTCTCCCGGTCGGCGTCTTCTCCGTGGCATTCAACCTCGTAGAAGCGTAGTCCGTCTTCTTTTCAACTTCCGTGCCCAGGACGTTGACGCTGCTGCCGCGACGTAGCGTCCCCTCGTTGCTAGGGGAACGCAACGCCGTATCGAGGGAACTGGCGGAATGATGGCGGTTTCGAGGTAGGGAAGACGCGGTCACCGAGACCTGTCTACAGAGAATTAAAGAGTCGTACAATATTAAAGTTAGTTAGCATATATCGGACCAAGACTTTGATTGCTACAATACAGAAAATTAGAAAAAGCATGTGGTTCTTGGTCACCAGAACACGTTGTCCTGCCTTACCATTTAAACTAAACCCTAAACTATTCTAACTCTATTTAAAACATTTGAAAAAGATCAGCAAAGAGAAATTCTGTAGAATATTTTGTTTAGAGAGGTGCATGTGACATGAAGCCACATAAAATCAAAGTGTGAGGTCTGTACCTCTGAAGGGTCCATTCAGCTCTAAGGGTGGAAAAGGATGTGTTCTCTCACTAACTAAGCCTTCTTTAAATCACAGTTCCCCAAGAGGATGACATCACAGTCAAAGCTTCTCAACTGAACCCCCAATTATTTTAATTAGAAGTTAAAATATTCAGAGACCTTGCACATCCGACCTTGATACTCTTTGGTCTCTGTTAAATCAGAAGGTTACAGTTGTCAACTTCCAGAATACTACTGCTGTGATCAGGCGTTAAAAATACCAAAAAAATGACTCAAAGCCATCTTTTAGATTTCTTTGCACCATTTTTCTGCACCCTAATGGCGCATGCATAATGTGGCTCAAGGGGTTACAAACTGGCGCAATACATGCATTGAGCCACTTTGTAAATCTGGTGCTGTGTTTTTGCCATAATAGTGCAACATTAGTGTAAAAAATTATGCTAATGTGGCAATAGTATGGCACAAGGGGTTCTTAAATCTGCCCCTTACTGTAGTGATAATTCCTTATCAGCAAGAAATTCCAACCAAAGCTACTTCACACAAAAACCAGGGATAAACATGAGTCTTGCAAGAACTAACCAATGTCTGTACAGCCCTTTACAGTTATTTGCATACTTTTCCCCCTCTGTTTTGAAACTGACATTTAATCAGTCTCGGAAGTACAGCACTCAACCTCTTTTTCCATACTAATACCCATCTATAAGGGAATGCAACACCTTCTCCAGCCAGCCTTCAGAATGACTTCCTACCTGTTCCTAAGAAAACTACAATCATATAATATAATCATCTTGTACGGCCAGGTTGGTTACTGACTCTTGGAGAATGATATTGAAATGCATTACTGACCTTCTCAAAACAATTGACCGACACATCAACTGTCATAAATGCATTGCACTCATCTGTTACGAGAACAGGTGGGATACACCTTTGGTCTTTTTAATAGAATTGCAACATTTGTTTAGGCTAATATAGAAAATCATTATTACTTGATAACACATTAGCAAGTAGTACAGCTGTTTGGAGCTTATAAAGTGCTGACCAAGCCATCTGGTCTATCGGCTGTGACAAAACCCTTGAAATTGAATGCAGAGACCATTCAGTGGCTCAGCAATGTCCACAAGCCTCGCCATTCTCAAGAAGGCTCAAAAGACAATTTCACCTCTGGTTGAGGGTGCTCCAAAGTTCCTCGACTTCATAACAGCTTGTTTCATAATCCATGGATGCATCTGACTAACATTAATGATGAAAATGATAGGTTATCTTATGGAAATCAGAAATGTACCCAATGCTGGCCCTGCAGACCCCTGGACTGAACCTCATAGTCCTTCAGGTTACATACTACACTCAACAAGGGCTTGTTGAGAAAGACGCAATATGAAGCCGTTCTTCCCTTTGATTTTGTTCACCAACACCTGGCTGAGATTTTCATATCTGAAACCCTCTCACAGCAAATTTAAAAAAACAATATTTTCACCTAATCATAAAATTGTTTGCAGACATGTCTTAGTTGTCCAACCATTTCGAAATGGGGTGTAAGAATTTGGGTCATTTATTGTCCTGGTCAAGCATCAGCCACAATCCTTGTCAGTGTAAGGCACAAGCAAACCCCAAATTAACCTGTGCTCAACCCCTTAGTGGCTTGGCGCAGAGCTGTCAGGCTAAACTTTGAGCAAATGCATAAAGTATTAGTGTAATTCTTCAAACAGTAATAAAGTGAAAATACCACATAAAAAGGATCCCACACCAAGTTAGAAAATATAACTTTCTTTAATAAATAAATCAAGACCATAACGAAAAAAAATCCAATCAGTAGAATCAGACCTATGCAATTTTAAAGGTTTTGGGGCCAAAAATGCAAAGCGCAACTAGGGAAATTTGGTTGTGGTGGTCTGGGACAAAGTCACACGTTCAGGAAAACCATGATGGAGCAGGGGTCGGCTACGGGGACACAGTTAGGGCCCCTGGACAGAGTAACTTAAATCCTTGTTTGCAGAGCGTTGCGAGGATCGCCTTCGAAGATGCATCGCACGGCCAAAGCGATGTATTGGTTTCGAAATGCAGTGAGGCTGTGATGTGAGGGCATGTGTCATCATCAAGGATCCTTTGACGGGACTTTCAATGCAAAGTCCAGCATCGATGGTGAGACATGCAGCCAGAGCGAAGTGTTGGTTGCAAAGAGCTGTGAAGCTGTGATGCAGAGTCCGGCATCGTATTTGGGGCTGCCGTCGATGAGAAATGTGACGGCCTGCACCGAAGATGTGTCATGCAATGACGGCTCTGAAGATGTTGCAGGTTGCAGCAGCAATGTGAGTTTTTTCAACGAGTCCAATCAATGCAAAAGCGGAGATGCGTCAGTTCTGCTAGATGTTTCAGTCTCAAGTGGTATCGATCCCCAAGACCATCCTCAGGACCATTAAGATTTATGCGGAGATACAAGAATGACACCACCAGAACTGATAACTTCACAATTAAAGGATTCAATGTGGATTTAAATGGCTGAGTGCTGGTGAGTCTCTTGCAAATTAATTGTTAAAAGCACTTCTCCAATAGGTAATACGTTTTATCTTTTTGGCCAAAATAGAGTGATTCTCTGCCCTTCCAACTTCCTGGAGGATACAGTGAGAAGGGCAGAGCTTTTCCTTTTGACCCCCTGTTTGTTGTTAATTTACAATAATATATTTATTTCACTCCACACACACTCCTTTATTACTGTCAATGACAAGCTTATCTCTCTGTTTCATTTTCAATTTTTACCATCAACGTGGAATTTTGTCTTGAAGAAAGATGGACATTTACAATGATCTGCTTGAGAGTGAGTTTCCCATACATTGACAGATGTAATCATGAAACTGTTTAGGTAAATCAGGATAATGTATTCTCAATGTATGTTTGGATATTATTTGTATTGAACCCCTGATTTTCAGTTTGTTAATACATGTTATTTTTAATTGACTCACTATGTGTGCCTGTTGTGTATTACTATTGTTAAGATTTGTTGGTTTAATTTCATCTAAACAATTGCCACATGAATAATATAATTAGATTTTTGATGCCACTTATTGGACATCCCAATCATTTTAAATACTTTGTATCATTTTTGTTTGAATGTCTCCTTTGTTCGCAGTTGAACTTCCTAAAATTGACATTTTCAAAATTGTAATTTAAAATCTGACCTCACCTTAAGTTAGGATTTTAAATGATAATTCCAGAGACACCAAACATGTGCTGGTGACCAGTTCCCATTTGGAGAATACACTTATAAAATGTAATAAAGTAACTCCAATGTTATCGTATGGAAGAGATAGGCCTTGCAGTAGTGAAAAATGAATTTGAGAGTTTTTGATTATCAAGACATGTATAACTTAAACGTACATGTCCTATTTTTTAAATACATTGCACCCTAACCTCTGGGCTGTCCATAGCCTACCCAAGGGGTGACTTCTAAGTATAAAAAGGAAGGTTTGGGCCTGGAAAAATGGGTTACTTTGTCAGTTGAAATAGCAGTTTAAAAGTGCTCGCACACACCTGCAATGGCAAGCCTGAGACATATTTAGCGTTTTACTCAAGTGGGTGGCACAATCAGTGCTGCAGGCCCGCTAGAAACATTTAATTTACTGGCCCTGGGTAGTGCCACTTTACTAGGAACTTACAAGTACATTAAATATGCCATTTGGGAATAGACCAATCTAACAAGTGTTAAGGCAAGAGAACAGGCACTTTAGCACTGGTTAGCAGTGGTAAAGTGTGGAGAGTCCTATTGCCAGCAAAAATGAAGCCAGCAAAAACAGGAGGTCTGAAGGTAACCTTTCTAATGATTTATCTTCTACTTAATCATGTCCAGAGAAGACTGACCTGAACCTATTCATCAAACTACAGTCCTTGCTGACACCTTCTGCCTGACTTCTCCCCAATTTCCTGATTTCCTCTAGCTTCACATAACTGGGGAACTATACTTCATGAAAAGCTGAGCATGATTTGATTTGCTTTGTGAAAACTTTAAGCATTTTTTCTTTGTGACTAATGCATTTATTTATTGATTAGTGATTTATGACTAAGAAACACAGAGTTTTCCCTGGAAGGTGTCTGAATATCTATTGTTAATGTAAACATGTGCAAGGTGAGGAACTCCTCCCTATCTCTCTCTGGGGAACAAGGTTTGTATAAAGCACCAGCGTCTACCTAATGGTGTTAAATATTAGCCTCTTACTGCCCAATGCTGAATCACAGATATGGTGCATTCCTGTCCTTTCACACAGCACAGCTCAGCAAAGTGTCTTGCTGCGTTATCTGAAAATATAAATATGGCCCTGAATATGGTCAGGTGATATTGCAATCTATACTTTGTCATATTGTTTGTACTGCACATCATCCCCATAGGTTTTGCCCAAAAAACTGGGAGACATTGTCCATTCTGAATAGGATATGGAATTGAACTCTGTATTTAGCAAAGCAATTCATGGTCAATGCCCCTGCCAATCACTTGATATGAATATTCAGTTTCTCAAAGGGCCACTTGTCATCACTTGAGAGATACCCACCCCAAGTTCCTTAACCTGAGTGGATTCTGATTCTGAAAAAAATGGAATAACAATTCCATGCATCCATATTCTCCAGCTACCCCTGTAGTTCTGTCCTGACCTCCAAATCTAGAGGAACTCCATCCATGTAACAAATACCAAGTAACACAGTAAGTGACAGTACCTGCCTGCAGGGGGATGTCTGGGGTTGGTCAATGGGGCACCCTTTTACCCCCTCAGTTGGCCGCTCACAGTAGACATGCCGACAGTGCACCACCTTTTCTGTCACATTGTCAACGCGCCTCCTAAGAGACTGTTGCATTCTGCACCTGCATCTGTAATATGGCGAGGGTGCAGAAGCAGAGTTATTCCCTCTTTTTGTATAGGGCCACGGCCCCATGCAAACAAGGGAAAGCCCACTTAAATAGTGCCGATGCTACAAGTGTGCCAGTGTTATTAATATTACAGAAGTGGCTACACAAGCATCTGCTACCCCTTCTGTAACACTACAGTGCCCCGAGGGTGCACAAAATGGGTGCAAATGCCATAGTGCCCCTTGTGCACTGTACATAATAAAGGCCTAGGAAAACTCAGGGACATCGTCCAGACTTTGGTTTGAGTCAGCCTAGTACTCCTCCCCTAACTGCTCAGTCTATAAGTATATTATATTGCTGCCCAGGGGAGGCCTTCCATATCCAAGGGATGTCCTGGTGGAATTTCTTACACTGCTGCTCCTACCCTGTTGCCCTGCACCACAGTACACTACTTTTTGCCAGCTCATTTCAGTCACACGCTCCATGCAATCAATCATCAAGCATGCAGCAACTCCCTTGCACACATTCAATCAATTAGATTCTATCAGGCATAATCAATCATCCAATGAACTACCCATGTAGAGATTTCTTCCAACGCTCCACTCATCATTCTAATGTCCCACCAAAATCGCTACCACCTGAAGGCCTGAAAGGCATGTCACTCTTGCACAAGCAAGCCTATACTCACCTGCAGGGAAGAGGGTCGTATATCTGTGATAGAAATCCCTATCTTTCCTTTTGTAAGTGCTGAGGGTTGTTAACTTTATGTCATTCACATTGCCAATTTGTCCCACAATCAACTACCTTTTCACCATCAAATAACTCAAATTTTCCTCTCTCTTCCAGAATCCCCTCCCTTACTCCACATACTCCTTTATTCAACTCATGCCCTCACCCTGAAAATTTCATTTAAATTTTAAAAAACTCTCCATCCTGCGGATCTTACCTCTTCCTTCCTAAACAATCCCCTTGAACCTCCAACAATGCTTAAGGTCCCAATCATGCTCTCACATCCATAGACTCCCATAGAAATTCTTATTTTTGCAGTATTTTCTATGGATTTGAGTAAGTCTTGTACTTGGAAACCCACTTATTGTTCTACACCATATGCGCAAAAGGGGCTTGATAGAATCAGTCTTAATCCCAATGAAAGCTGAGTGACAACTTTGTATATGTACCCCAGTACAGCTTGTCCTTGACTTCTTTCTTTACAGAATAATGTATCTCTTAGCTCAAAGACATCTGCCTAAGGTGTTTGTTATATCAGATAAATAAAACAGTGGCATAAGTAACGTCATTCTTTTGCGTTATTGAGAGTTAAAACAGAGTTCATACATAACCAAATACATCAAAGCAAATAGAGATTTCAAGAATACATGATCAGAGAGGAAAAGCCCTGGGTGGAATTTGGCCAAAACTGTAAATTTCACAGCATAGAAACAGAACAAGGTAAGCTTATTTTAAGGGAAACATGGGGAGGTGGGATTTCATGACTGGCATGTTTCCATTACTCCAACACTGTCTAGTAATAGCCTCCTGAAAGTTTTGGATGGTCTACATTTACTCTGGTGAACCAAGACTAAGGGGGTCATTCTGACAGGGTTGGCGGGAGCACCGCCAACAGGCTGGCGGTGCCCCGCAGGTCATTCTGACCGCGGCGGTTTGGCCGCGGTCAGATGCGGAAAACCGGCGGTCTCCCGCCGGTTTTCCGCTGCCCTTTAGAATCCTCCATGGCGGCGCAGCTCGCTGCGCCGCCATGGGGATTCTGACAGCCCATACCGCCATCCTGTTCCTGGCGGTTCTCCCGCCAGGAACAGGATGGCGGTATGGGTTGTCGTGGGGCTTTTTTTTCTTAAGAGGGCCCCACTTTGTATTTCAGTGTCTGCTTTGCAGACACTGAAATACACGACGGGTGCCACTGCACCCGTCGCACCTTCCCACTCCGCCGGCTCAATTCTGAGCCGGCGTCCTCGTGGGAAGGCTCTTTTGCACTGGGCTGGCGGGCGGCCTTTTGGCGGCCGCCCGCCAGCCCAGTGCAAAAGCCAGAATCACTGCAGCGGTCTAATGACCGCGGAGCGGTGTTCTGGAGGGGGGAACTCTGGCGGGCGGCCTCCGCCGCCCGTCAGGGTTAGAATCACCCCCTAAGATTCATAGTCTGTCTCCAGAGAAGGATCAAGCCATTTCTACTATATAATTGTCAGCGTTTTTTTCCGCTGTGGCATGTTAAGATGACATTTGGGGTTGGATGGGAGTTCCCCTTCATAAATGAACATAAAGTTTTCCCTGAAAGGGGTCTTAAAAGCTACTGTTCATATTAATATTTGCAACGTGAAGAACTCCACTTGATCCAAACTGGACCCCTTCTCTTTTCCAAATCAGTTACCCTACCAATTTGGGTTTCTTTAACTGTTCAATGGTTTGGAGCTAGAATCACAGTTGCAAGCCAATGATTCCAATTTGCAATTTAGAAGGAAAGCTTAAAACACCCCCATTACAAATTTTGACTTGTTAACCATTTCTAGGCCCAGTTTACTAAGTGCCAGGGCACAATGTTTTGCCCAGAAGTCCATGGCCAGAGCTACAAATATATTAGGTGTGGAATACCTTGGCTGCTTCTTCTTGATTGTACCTGATTCCTCTTTAATCTATCACCAGCCACTATCCAACCCTTTATCTCACTCTTGCATGTTCTTTTTCATCCCTGCTTTCTCCCTTTGCCACTTTCTTTTTGTTTTTCTCTTCCTCTTTCTTTCCTCCTCGAGTAGCAACATTTTGATTCATCCTTTGCACATCTCCATTGCACAATTTTGCATTTATATTTGTCATTATATTTACTGTATGACTTAATCATATTAACATGTGTGAGATTTGTAAATATTTGTGAAATGTAATCACTATAGAAGTTAAAAGAGTTGAACATGTGCACTGTTTAGTTGAAATACATATATTTAAATATACTCAGTATACATGTTTTACACTCAGACTTCAAGTTATATTCTTATATGTAAATATGTATTCTTTCATAAACATTTTGCATTTATTCCTTAGGTTACTTGTGCATATATAACCACATATTTGAAATGTATATTAAATGTTTAGCTAAAGGTAGCCTGACTACAGGTGTCATCTTGAAATGTACTTTGGTTTGTCAGCATGTTCTTTCTTTGCAGGAGCATTCTCTTGATTCTCATTAGCTTGAGAAAGAAGTATTGTATGTATTAGACAACTGATAGTGAGGCTTAAGAGAGGGAAAATTGGCAACAAGAGTTGAGACCTAATAAGCAGATGAAGTCTTCTAATCATCGTGTACCAGGAGCGAGAGGTGTCCAAGGTTGCAGTAACTGCCTAAGCTGTGGTGGGATGGGAAACACAGGTGATGTTGCAAATGCACTTCACAAGTAACTAATTGACTGGGTGGTGTGGGAAAGGGTACGAATATTGCTAAAGCTTCTGTTGCTTTAATTTGTGTTCATACAGTTAGTAGAAAGGACATATTACTTTAGACTTTGAGGGGCCCATCTCTCTCTATTTTCCTTTATTCTGGCAAGTGTTGAGCTTTATGCTGAAAAGTTCTACTGAAGTATTTGCTATACAGACACTTCCCTGAATTTCCTGATACCACTTTATAAACCATCCCAATTCCCTATTTAGAGCCATGATTAGATGTTTTTATAACTATCCTACGTTTAACCAAAATTTATTTTTGGAACATCTATTTCTTATTCTCAGCTTCTGTATTGCAGTGGCTGTGATGGTTCTGTATCTTGTTTTGCTGTGGATGAACTTATTGAGATATTTCAGCTTGCCAGCTGTACTGTTGTATCTTTTGAACATATTCCTGGTATGTCTATATACCCGACTGATCAATACCTGATAAAAAGCCTTGAGAACTTCATTTTGCAATTTCTGGTCTTCATAGTGAGTCACATTGGCTTCACAGGTCTGAAATGTATTATTGATGTTGACTCCCTTTCAATGGTACATGTCAACTTATAAAAGTCGACATGGTCAATAGGGAAACATCGTTGCTGACTTTACTAAGACTGTGGTTTACTTCATTGTATGCTCTCAAGATGGTAGCATGTCAAATGGTTTAGTTACTGAAGCAAAGGGAGTTACTGTTTCTCTGTAAGTGCTCAGACTTACCCACGCTCTAAAGTCCATGTCTCCACTTGGAGAATCAACGGTGTTCCAGTAGTTTGGAAAGGAATTGTAACAGGTGAGGAGTGAGTGTTAATAGGATGGCGCATTGCAATTGCCTATGTCTAGCTTGCTGTATTTTGGTAAGATTGTATGAGAAGATGCAGTGCTGTTTTGGTTGTTATGTGAATAAGTTTAATAGTAAGAAGTTGAAGTGGTTATCAGGCTGGACGTGGTCTAAGATCCTGGGATAAGTATTAAGTAGTCAGTGTAGAATATACTGTGTTGTGATTGTCTTCTAAGTTTGGTGTTGTTAGTCATGAGATACCATCAGCTCCACAATTAAGATAGGGACAAATATACTTGTGTTGAGAGGGGGGTCATACAGACTGCGGTATTATGAGTTACATAGCCAGGACCACCAAAACCCAGCTACAAAAACAACACCACCAGTACGTTGGAGGGCGGGAAATATGCAGCCCGACCACCAGCACTGACAGCCCATCAACCCACCCGAACCTATTATAAGTTCAAAATTACAGTGGCAGTCATGCCTTGGGGGTCCTCCAATGGTGGTCTGAACCGCGGCCGTTCGCGGCCACCACAGTAATACACAACACCACAGTGGATGATTTTAAAAACAACACAGCATGCACACATTCACACACTCAACACACCTACAAATCCCTTCACACACCACAATCCTTTGCCACTCCCACACAAAATACACCATCCAGAGCCCCCCAAAAAGGAAAAATCCCATTTAATTGGCACCTCTCCATTTCTCACTGAGCAAACATCCCACACCCTCAAAACACCCACATCACACCCATTTGAACACCTCCACCTCCATTTACTATCAGTCACCTTCTCATTTCCCAGCAACAATCTTTATTATTGATTATTTAATTTCACCACCATGTTACCTGAGAAAAATCCCTGTTTCACTGAAGATGAGTTATGGTGGATGAAATCATTAGAGTCGAGCCACATCCACTTTGAGCCCAAGTGCAGCACACTACTATCCCAAGGAAAATGGAACTGTGGCTAATGTTAGTCGACAGAGTGAATTCTGAAGGCCCCACTCCGCGCACAAAGGACGACATCAGAAAGAGATGGAACGACCTCCGGGGAAGGTCCATTCCATGGCATCCAGGCACCAGCTGCAGCTGCAGAAGACTGGCGGTGCCCCCCGCTCCCTTACAGCTCACATCATGGGAGGAGAAGGTCTTGGCCATCCTGCATCCTGAGGGCTTGACAGGAATACCTGGGGGAGTGGAGTTGGGTAAGTCATAACAATAAAATTGGCACCATAATGTATTGGCATATAAGTATTGGCATGCATGCTTACTGCTCACCTTTTTCCACCTTCACTGTCACCCCATTCAACAGTGCAGTGTCCACCTGTTCATCTGGCCTCCAACATGTGAACTAGACTCACCTGGGGGAACTACATCTCTGTATAGAGGGATTGACAGCACTATAATTCCCAGCAGGCACTGTTCCAACATTACTAAATCCAGAACAGTTTAGCCTACTCAAAATTAACATTTAGTACAAACTCCACATTGGAGTGTACTCACCTGAGAGGATGGCATTTGTATAGTCGGTGTGTAGGACAGGCACTGACCGGAATGCTAAGGCCAGGAGGCACTGCTGCCCTCAGTCTACTCAGCCACAACAATGTCCTCTGCCAATATGACCCTTCTCCCACTACTCAACCATTAAACTGTACTCACCTGAGAGGATGGCATCTGTATAGTCTGTGTGTATGACAGGCACTAAAAGCAATGCTAAGGCCAGGAGGCACTGCTGTCCTCACTCTACTCAGCCACAACACTGTCCTCTGCCACTATGACCCTTCTCCCTCTACTCAACCATTAAGCTTCACTCACCCGAGAGGATTGCAGCTGTATAGTCTTTGGGTATGACAGACACTGACAGCAATGCCAAGGCCAGGAGGCACTGCTACTCTCACTCTACTCAGCTACAACATGTCTTCTGCCACTATGACCTTTCTCTCTCTACTCAACCATTAAACTGTACTCACCTGAGAGGATGGCATCTGTATAGTATGTGTACTACAGGCACTGACAGCAATACTAAAGGAGACACTGCTACTCTCACTCTACTCAGCCACTCAGTTTGACGTCTGCCACTATGCCCCCTCTCCCTCTACTCAACCATTAACTGTCATCACCTGAGAGGATGGCATTTGTATAGTCTGTGTGTATGAGAGGCACTGACAGCAATGCCAAGGCCAGGAGGCAATGTATACGCAATGCAAAACATCAGTCCACTGTTCATCTGTTCAAGTATCCCTGTTCGTGAACTTGCAATGGAACTGTACTCACCTGAGAGGATGATCCATGTACAATTTGTATATACCTTGAAGTAACATGACTGTATATCTAAGGAGGGCCAGTCCCTGTAACTCCAAGAACCAGTCCTGTGTGCATACCACAAAGGCATCTGTCTGTGAACTCACAGATGAAGTTTACCCACCTGGGAGGGAACAAGATACAGATCATGGTACATTCTGTGATGTGGCTAACCACCTAGATCCATCCTGAGCAGCTATGCCAAGATGAAAAAATTGTGGACAGGAAGGACAGCTCAAACTGTGTGCCAAAAAACATTAGTTACAGATCAAAGGCCCGAAAATGCTTCATCTAAATAGTATTGGCAGCTGACATATTTCCAAAGTACTGACCACATGATGACTATTATCATATATACAACAATGTTCTGGATCTGCCTGCATGACAGTCAATTAGGTCTTAGGCTGACCTAAACCACATCTTGCCCAGCCACTGTTTTTACTGCACTGCTAGCAAGATATAAGTCTATGACCAAGTCAAGTCTATGAACAAGTGTTGATAAACTCAGACATCCTGAAGCTACTTGACTGAAATGGAATTGGCATGCTACCCAAATGTCAGGTCGACACAGTTGATAGCATGCATGCCTGCCACATAACGGAAATTGGCAAATCCAGTGTGTACATGGCCTTAGTCAAATGTCATGGTTAACTATTGGAGGTAGATGTGACAATACAACCTGAAATATTCTGTCTCTCACATCAACAGGTCTACCTGCCTCTTGGAACACAGAGACCACTCAAGAGACTGCCACTACCCCCATGGATGAAGCCCTCAGTGAGAGCAACACTCCTGGATGAGCAGACTTTGAGGACAGTTCTGGCCCATTCGGGCAACCTGGTCAGACGACACCTGTCAGCCTCCAGTGATTACATCGCCTCCTCCCAGCCTGGTTGAGCGAACATCTCAGGCAACCAGTTGCCCCCAAACCTGTGTCCCAAGGACAGTGACAAACATCTTGTGCCCCCAGTCAAGGATCCTGTATCACAGCAAGACACCTCTGACAATAATGGTCCTGGAACCAGTAGTAGGGAGCAAGCTGCACCAAGGGTGCAGGCACATGGAGGTATGGTGTGTGGGAGGGAGGGTGTGGGCCAGTGGCATGTGGCTGCTGGGAATGGTTCTGGCCAGGACACCTTCACCCAAGTCTTGGGAGCATACCAACAATCCAAAAGTGTGATGGGCCAGGTACTTGCCGAACTCAGGGAGATCAAGGAGCTACAGAGGGACTTCACTAACAGGGGTGTTGAACGTCATCAACACCACCCTGAGCAGGGATTGTCAACAACACCAGACCCCTTTCGTTGGCCAGTCTATTCAAGCCCTTTCTACATCTGTGGCTGCCACTGGAAGGGAGGTCCTGCCTCAGACACCCCTGCCTCTGTAGCTGAAGAACCCCCCACAAGCGGGGACGTCCACCCAAGTATCCAGAAGGTGAGGATGGCAAGGCACAAACCACTGCTAGGAAATGAGCCCTTCCTGACGAAACTCTTTTGTGTACCACTGATTCACTCTGCTGACTGTTCTCAAAACACTTTCCATTTTCCATGCTAGTAGGACACTGGACTTTGGACTTCAGACCTTGTGGCATCTTCTATAATGATTACATCCACCATGACTGATTCCTTCACTGTCTATATCTTTTTTTGAGTTTGACCTTTATTTCCTGTGCACATGTAAACAAACACACCTAACACTAAAACTATGCCTACTAGTAAGTTTTCATTATTTGGAGAATTTGAATGTTAAATCCATGTTATGCAAATGATTAATACATAAGATGGTAATGGAAGGAGAGATATGTCACAGGTAGTGGCATGCAGAGGATTACTACTAACACAATGACACAAGTGATTAGTCACACCAAGGGCCTTATTTATACTTTTTGGTGCAAAACTGCACTAACGCAGTTTTGCACCAAAAAGTTTTGCACCGGCTTGCACCATTTTTTAGCACCAGCTGGGCACCATATTTATGGAGTGGTGCAAGCCGGTGCAAAGGGTAGTCTAGTTTAAATAAATGACGTTAGGCATATTTATACTCTGTTTGCACTGAATTAGCCTCATTATATTTTTAGTCTAATTCAGTGCAAAACTAACTCCATATTTATACTTTGATGCTAGACCTGTCTAGCGCCAAATTTACGGAGTTAAAGTAATTTTTTGGAGGTGGAAACCTACCTTGCCTCAATGACATGCAAGGTAGGCGTTCCCGTGCAAAAAATGACTCTATGGCTTTAACGCCATATTTATACTCCCATGCAAAAATGGTGCAACAGAGGGAGGAGGGGTCAAAAAATGGGGCAAAGCTTGCTTTGCCCCATTTTTTAAAGCCTGGCTCAGGGCAGGCGTTAGTGGACCTGTGGGCCTATTTCCATGGTGGAACACCGTGGAATAAGCCCACAGGTACCCTCCCCAGGCCTCAGTGGCACCCCCACCCACACCAGAGGGACTGCGGAGGACCGGGGACCCCTTCCCAGGTAAGTAAAGGTAAGATTGCATTTTATGTTTGAAAGTGCCATAGGGGGTCCTGAAATGGGCCCGACACATGGCACAGGGTGCAATGGCCATGCCCAGGGGACCCCTGTCCTCTGTGCTGGCCATTGGGGTGGTGGGCATGACTCCTGACTTTTCTAAGGCAGAAGTCATGTTGCATGGTAGGTTTAGCACCATAAAATGACGCTAATCTGATTAGAGTCATTTTTTTTTACTCTAACCTGCCTAAAGTTATTTTTTGGTGCAAAACCCTCTTCTTCTATACTGCCATCCCCACCCCACTAAAGTCATTTTTTTTTTACTCTAGCCCATCCTTTGCACCGGCTTGCATCATTCCATAAATATGGTGCCCGGCTGGTGCACAGAAATGGTGCTAGCCGGTGCTAAACTTTTTGGTGCAAAACTGAGTTAGTGCAGTTTTGCAGCAAAAAGAATAAATAATGGCCAATATTTTGCACGTTTGCGCCACTTTTGCGTAAAAAAATGAAGTTAATGCAGAGCAAAAAAAGTATAAATAAGGGCCTTGGTGCTAGACGGGTCTAGCACGAAAGTATAAATATGGAGTTAGATTTTCACCGAACTAGTGTCACAAAAATGAAGCTAATTCGGTGCAAACAGAGTATAAATTTGCTGCAGAGTATAAATATGCCCCTAAATTTGGGGTTAAGGCCATAGAGTCATTTTTTGCACGGGAATGCCTACCTTGCATCTCATTAAGGCAAGGTAGGTCTACACTTTTAAAAAATTACTTTAACTCCATAAATTTGGCGCTAGAGGGGTCTAGATTTGCACCGAATTACAGTTTAAAAAAAAGACACTAATTCAGTGCAAACAGAGTATAAATTGTATTGTATTGTAATCGTATTTATATAGCGCTTACTACCCCTGACGAGGTGTCGAAGCGCTTTTCGATGAGTAGCACGCTACTCCGGAACCCAACAAGAATTAGTGATGGATTAGTATCGTTTAATAATGAGTACAGTTTTAGTATTATTATGAGTTAATTTGAGCCACGGATATGAGAGTTTGTTAGTTAGATTGACTGGAGTAATGGAGGGGTGGAGGAGGAAAGAAATCTAGAAGTGTTAATTGGGAGTATATCCTTCATTTACTCAACCCAAAGGTTAGGGATGAATAAAAGGGGGCGGAGGGGGAAGAGTATGTGGAATGGTTAGGGAGAGCATAGTAGCAGGGTGAGATTAATGCAGGAGAATTTAGTAGGGTTGTGTGGGAGGTCACAGAGGTAGAGTGAGGTTTGGTGAGTTAGATGTGGAGGTGGAGGGAAGAGCTTAGGCAGAGATATTTAGGAGATGAAAGTGGTAGAAGGACATGACATAAGAGTGATGAGTAGATAAGTGTGATAAGAGGAGAGCAGGAATTCATAGATATCTAGTATAACAACCCAAAACCAGGAGCCATGCAATGATCCACGAACATGCCAAGCACAGAAACAACATATACACATACATACACATATATATATATATATATATATATACACACACACACATGAATACACACACATATGCACATACAATACATAATTAGAATCATGGGTAGAAAATACTTAGTCAGGCAGGTTTAAAGAGTGTGTGTGTATTTTATTGTTATGACAGTAGCAATACATATTTTCCAAAGAAACTATAAATAAATAGAAATATACATATAATCTGAAAAAAATATGTATCCACATTGGCATATGCAGTTCATAGTTGTTTGAAAAAGGAGGTTATGAAGGAAAGAGCCAACTCTTGAGTAGTTTTCTGAAGACAAGAAAGTTATCTGTGGCTCTTATAGTTGGGTGTAATGAATTCCATAGTTTGGCTGCTTGGACGGAGAAGGATGTACCACCTACAGTCTTTTTCTTGTATGGTGGTGTTCTAAGGCGGGGTGCCAGTCTTGAGCGGAGGGTTCTTTGTTGGATGTATTTGGTAATTTTCTTTCTGATAAAAAGCGGTCCTGTTCCATGTATAGCTTTGTGGGTGATACAAAGCAGCTTGAAAGTGCATCTTCTGGCAACGGGTAACCAGTGTAGTGCTCTCAAGGCAGGGGAGATGTGGGCTTGCGGCTTTATATGTAGTAGTAGCCTGGCTGTGGAATTCTGGATACGTTGTAGTTTTTTCATAACAGATAGAGATGATCCATGGTAGAGGCTATTGGCATAATCCAGTTTGGATAGTACAAGCGAGATAGTAGCTTGCACCTTGTGTGGAAATCCGAGGTGGGGGAAGATGCGTCGTAAAGTCTTTAAGGTGATGAAGCTTGTGCGTGCTAATTTGTCTACTTGGGCATTCATAGTTAGCTTGGAATCCATGGTGATTCCTAGGTTTTTAACTTCCTTGGATAATTAAGGAGGTGGTCCGAGATCGTCAGGCCAGACGCACAGAGGGTCATAATTTTTCCAGTCACCACATATGAGTATTTCTGTTTTGGAGGTATTTATTTTGAGATGGCTCCAGGTCATCCACTGATCAACAGCTCTGAGGCAACTGAAGATTTGTGAGTTTTCAATGTTTTTGGGGTCTTCTAATTTAAGTAGTATTTGTGTGTCATCTGCATAGTTGTAGCATGTGAGATGGAAATCATTGATCAGTTCTGGTAAAGATATCATGTAGATGTTGAAAAGCAAAGGTGAGATGATTGACCCTTGTTCTCAAGCAGCAATGGAAAGCTTTTTTTCACAAGAAAATTATATATATATATATTTTATGTGGATTAATCTCCTCTCTCGTCCATAACTCCTTCAGATCTTCTACTTTCCTTTCTGTAGACTATATTACTGTATTAATCACTGAACTGGGCGCATTTGCTTTTGAAAAATAAAAACAGTAGCACCAAAAATATATAAAGAAAAATAGGTTTAGCCAGTGTGACTTTGGCTTTGTAGCTGTTTAAGCTGTGCGTAAAACATGCAGCATGCAATTATGGTAATAAGGGAGAAATAAGTCTCAGAGATCACAAAAATATTAAAGGTAAGGGGCATATTTAGCAATCTTTCACGCAGTGCGTCACCTTGCTGCGCTGCGGTAAAGGACAGGAATATGCCGTATTTAGCATCATACGATGCGTTCCTGTCATTTCCTTGTGATGGCGCCCTTTTGGCTGCCTAGAGACAATGCAGCCACCCTTGCGTCATGTTGCAATTATCCTTGTGTTGGAGTCAAAATAGTTTTTGAGCAGGAAGGAGAACCTTCCTGCATAAAAACAACCCTTAGAGGCATTTTCCTCTTTCTATGTGTGCTGCAGAATGCATTTGTGCGAGCCTCGATGTGTCTTCCTCATGCATGTAATCAGGAGAGTACGTGAGGATCAATGTTCCCTCTAATTTTTTTCCACTGTGTGCGGCAGTGTAAGGTCTCTGTGCGCTGCAGGCAAGGATACGTGCGCCAAGAAATTGACCCTTCACGCGAGCGCAGCGCATAACTACCAAGATCAGGCATTAAAAGGAGGCTTCCATTGGTTACAATGGGCCTCCGTGTGCTTTGCAGGATTAGCGTCAACATTTTTTATCCTAATCCTGCAAAGCACTGGACTAGCATATAAAATCCTGACACTAGTCCACTAACTACCGCCATGGTGCACCGTATTTTGAATATGACGCACTCATGGTGGCGTTAGAGGGGGCGCTAAAGGGGGCAAGCAAAGTGGCACTGCACTGTGTGCAGCACCAATTTTTTCAAATATGCCCCATAGTTCTGTTTTTTGCAGCAGGCATATTAACCCTCTATGCTACTTTATGTTGAGTCAAAGCAGCCACTAGGCAAAACTCCCATCTCTCTCTAGCAAGAACATTAATCACAATAGGCATGTTGACATTTTAATTGTTTCTTGAAGGCTAAACGCACAAGAAAATTTTCAGCAGGTGCTTTTAAATCGCAAGTTTTGGAAGTTTTTGCTAAACACAGTGCTCCCCAGAGGTCAGGTCCCGGTGATGTTGCACCGCTCGCACCGCCAAAAGCCGGTCCTGTGTGTGATTATAGCAGGCTCCTCACAAAGGGCCATGCTTTGCAGTTCATTTACAAAAATGTGAATTCAGCACTTCAGCTAACTACCTGCAAAGTGCATATTTGACCCAGAGTAAATGGCAGTACTCGCAATGCACTTTCTCTGGTCATGGTGCAGCTGCCTTTCATCAGGATGTCTGGGCATCCACTGTGTCCTCCATTTGTGCACCTTTCCCCTGTGAGCTATTGCTGTATTAACATGGAGCAGCTGAAGTCACCGGCTTGGAGCCAGACCAGCAGCGCTTTGCAGGGCTTCTCTAATAGTCCAACACTGCCGAATCCTCCTTTGTCTTCATTTAGGCGTATCAGTAATCATGCTTGTGAACAAAAGCGACCGTCCACGAAAATTATTGTCGCTTTCACAACGTGGATTCAAGGCTGGGGAGTCGTCCACTCATCACCAAAATGTGGTGTGTACCATGCACAAATTCTAACACACCAGAATGATGACCGTAAGGTAAGTTTATTCTGCGCGTCCCCAGAGCAGCTCCACTGGCCTCTCACCAGCTGCCAACTGCTCTCCTAACTTGAACAACAATAGTTTGAATGTTCTG
Organism: Pleurodeles waltl; assembly: GCF_031143425.1. NCBI lineage: Eukaryota > Metazoa > Chordata > Amphibia > Caudata > Salamandridae > Pleurodeles > Pleurodeles waltl. The sequence continues at coordinate 275,352,051 of NC_090450.1, forward strand.
TATTCTACATTCCATTCCAGAACATTGGCAAGGCATATACATAACACAAGTGCCAACATTTCAATAAACCTAAAAATGTAATTTTATTTATCTAGTGCTAAATGACTTCTTGCTTGTGTAAGTCTACACGCTAATACAACCATCTTTATAGAGTACAGTTTTACTTCATAACCTCTGGTCATCTTTTAACGTTTTCCCTTTATCTGTCATAATATCTCTCAAATCCAAACTAATACGGCATATGTGTTTACACGTACCTGCTTTCATTTGGAGATCTCCTCGTGCAGGGATTTCTCCTCTGGTCCTGCACTGCCGTTTTGTTTTCCTGATCTGCCGCGAAGAGAGTGACTGCGTTTTTGCGCTGTTTCGTTTTTTAAATGTAGCGCTGCCATACAGTTTCACTCTCTCGCGTGTGGCAGGCAGAAATTTGCACGCTTGGCAAACAGGTCTGCGCGGTGGGGGAAGGGGGGGTGCGTGGGCGCCCGCGCGCGCACCTTACAGGGAACATTGGTGAGGATAATATATGATGATGTGCCAGCATATGAGCCACATAAGAGTTTGTTTCTGAGAAACTATCCAACTAGCTTAAAACTAAAATGTATATGTTAAAGCTCTATAAATGCGTGACCTCAAGTGTGGTCCATCCTACGAGAATCCAGGGTGTTCGCTATCACTGGGCCTTTCCACATCAAAATGAGTGGCATCGAAGTGGCAGTAAGTGCTGGATCACTGCACCACCTGCTTTTCAGAAACCGCCATGGTTACCACTCCAGCAGGCATGAAACTGTTGGAGAGGACTACTGTGACAATCCATCCCTAAATGTCATGCACGGGAAACCAGCAGCACTTCTGTGACAAAGAGCAAATTATCCGTAAGTGCTCTCGCTGAGATGTGCTCAGTGCATTCTGCAGTAAAGGCACCGGCAGACAACAAGCCTGTCTCCCGCCGCTCCATGCATTAAGAATCGAGGTGCAGAGAAAAGGGGGCAAGTGGCCAGAAGCAGGACATGGTCGCCTCCAGGAGCTCTAATTCAACTAGGCCACCTCACTGATGTCACCTGTGTAGGATCACCCTATGACGGAAGCTTTTTGTCTCAATATGGCATCTTCTTGTGTAATGTAGTTGTGAGCTCGGGTGATAGACCACGAAGTCACTCGGTTGAGGTGTCGCTCTGCACCCTTGATGGCCCTGCCCGCCACTCACCTTTCTTTTCTGTGATGAGGCGCACCAAGACTCCGATATTGTCCTCATTGGCGTCTTCCACAACGAACATAGGGTTGTTCGCCGCTTTCTCGTCAGATATGCCCCCAAACGTTTTATTGCACTGTACAACACATAGGCTGCCAAAATGCTTGGACTGTTGTAGCCACAAATGGCAGAACTATGTTGAGTCAGCCTAGATATCTCAAGGTGCAGTCTCCCAGATCACAGAAGAAAGGGCTATGTCAAATCTTGTCCCTTAGAATAGGATAACAGATTAGTGAATGTTGCCACCAGCTTGAACCTTATCACATACCAACTTGATATATGCCATGACACAGACAGATGGCAGTACAACAGTCCCTAATCATAGGCCCATCCTATTACAATGAATAAGCATCTGGTGGCATGATACAACCCTATGTGAGTGTTGTGGCACAGGCACTGTGGCCTGCAATGAGGAAACACTTCATCAGCTACACACTGGTCATACAGGATCATTGTCAACATAATATGAATGGAGAATGCAAGGATTGCACTGGATGACAACATGTATCAAGGCCATATGATCACATACATGAGACAATTGGATCAACACACCACATCAAACAAGTGTATTGTTCACTTCAGTATTCCACCCACCCACTGTTTTGTCTGCTTTTGGCAAAGGACGTATACACCATAAACATGTGACCAACCTTACCTGGATCAATCCATGTCCACTTCAGATGTCAGGACAGCAACAGTTACATCCCAAAGTCACAACTCTGAAATGCCCACATGAGGATGGCACGATGAATAGACCCGAATGAAACACAATGCAAGGAGTTTAGGCAGGAAAAATGCATATGACCATAACCTCATATTAGACTTCAGTAGATCCATTCACATTTCCATGAGACTGACACAAACATAGAAGATAATGATGGTCTTAGCTTTTTTTCAGTCGGAATTTGCAATCATACATTGGCTGTACACTGCATAGTATGAGATCCCCTGTCCTTTGTAAAAAAAAAAACATGCCCTACTCAACACATCATGTCTACTACATTTTGCCATATAGTCCCCAGAATCACATATTACCACACACTTACGCTCAAATAAAGTTTTGATTGATGAGATCTGCCTGCACGTTTTCACTTTCCTCCTCATCACTGCCATCCTCACTTGGCTTTTCAGGATTCTCACCCTGTGGCACTTCCAGCTCCCCCTCATCTGATATATATGGGATGTTCCTCCTCAGGGCAATGTTGTGGAGCATGCAGCAGGCCACAATGATCATTCATACTTTTTTGGGCGGGTACAGGAGAGCTCCACCTGTCTTGTATATGCTCCTAAATCTGGCTTTCAGGAGCCCAAAAGCCCACTCCATGACACAACGTGTTCTTCCATGGGCATCGTCGAAGCGGACTTCCCCTGGCATAGTTGGGTTCCTCATCTGTGTCAACAACCATGGACGGTTTGGGTATGTAGAGTTCCCTGTAATGGAATGGGACATATATGCAACAATTAGTCCCTCTCATCGTTTCTTCTGCAGCACACATTTTGATACAAACACCCATGACATATGTGACTTACCAATCAGCCAGGCCCTCTCTGGGTACAGTTGTGACATCAGCTATGGAATTCCACTGTTCCGCATGATGAAGGCATCATGACTGAACCCAGATAATGGTCACAGGCCTGTGAAATGTAGAGGTCTGCCAAACAAACAACTTGGACATTGATGGAATAGAAATTCTACCTGTTCCAATAGACTTGTTCATTGGCATGTGGTGGAACCAAGGCAACATGGGTACCATCAATGGCTCTCACCACATGTGGTATGTGTGCCAAACCTTAGAAGTCAGCCTTCACATGTGCGTAATCCTCACATTGAGGAAACCAGATATAGCTCTCCAGGAGTTTCCACATTGCTGCAAGTACATCCTTCAATACAGGACTTAGCATAGGCTGGGACATCCCAGCAGATAGCGCCACTGTAATTTGGAAGGACCCTGTCGCCAGGAAGTGCAACACTGACCTAACCTATGCAATGGGTGGTATGCTATTTGGATGAGAAATGGCAGGCAGTAAATCTGGCTCCAACTGATGGCAGATATCCACAATTGTTTGCCTGTTAAGGATGATGTGTCTGTCTATCATGGCCTGAAGGTCTGGCAGTGGACAGTAGACAGGAGGATGTCTGTTCTTTCACCTCCCTGGGTACCTATGTAGGACAAGAAATGAGTCTAGCCTTCATCCAATTTATTTCTTACAACATACATAATGCATGTTGTTGATATACTGTGAGAAGGCATGCTATGATTTGATGCCACAATGCTCAGTACATGATAGGACTGTTAATTTCGCAGAAGTAACGTTTCCCCATTGCTTTAGCACAGTGTGTATACATCATCTATCAGGACAGCATCAATTTTATTCCATGAAACATGCTACTCAGAATGTAATATAAGTTCCCTCATTGAAAATCACTAGGGGGGGTCTGTGGACAAATTAAACTTGAAATATGTGCCTGGCAATGTATAAGAATACTGTCAAAGTAGACAGAGATACATGACAGGACAAGACTGGCACTTATCCTTTGTTTAGACTATTTTTTGGAGTTGTGACACATTTATTAGCCAAATACAATATAAAATGCTTTTAAAATGGCCGGTGCCTGACCTACTCCACTGGACACTAGAAACCACCCATGTCCGCCGGTGGCAGTCATCATGGCGGTAGATGGTTGCAACCGTGGCGGACCCAGCCAATGGGTAACCTTGTTGCCAGTGGCGGTCTTGGGCCAATAGCTGCGACAGCCGGTGGTGACAGTCGGGTACGTGCAGACGTGGCCCCATGTTCTGAAAAATCCCTCACTTGACCCCTGACACTGCTGCCAGCAAGATGTCCATGACCTGAGCTGCTGTGTATCACCTCTGGGAACAATCGTGCTATGTCCAACAGGTGATAGAGCCCCTGATTTCTCCCCAGAGGAGCTGGAGAAGCTGATGGAGGAGGTCCTACCTCTGCATGGACAGCTCTATGGTGCACCAAAGGAGCAGGTAGATGCCTCATGTCCACTTTTTCCCTGTACTTCAACATATATTCCCTCCTCACAGGCTAGATCATGACCACATGTGCCAACATTTGTAGTAAAGGCCATGGAGATGCAGTCGCTGTTGCATCGGAAGCCACAGAGTTATGTGGTGTCCCATAGTTTTTGAAATCTCTGTCAGAATGCCAGGGCATATCCCACAAAATGTCAGTTGACCAACCTAGTTAGTAGAGGGCCTGAGCAGGCTGGTGGATTGGTCTGCAGACTGGGAAATATTTGTAGTCTTGCCCATGGACTCGGTGACTGGTATGTGCCCCACTAAGGCATTTTGGGCTAGACAGATTGTTCATTGCAATGTGTACTAACACATATGTGACTCAGCCATTTTGTATGTGATCTAGGGACATAATTCCCTGTCTTGTGATTGTGCATCCATGCAGGTAAACGTCCATTGTAAGAAAGGGATTTGGAGAGCCATCGCAAAGAAGGTGCGGACCCTGGTGGTCCATAGCCAGCGGAGCCCTACAGCAGAAAGAGGTAGAAGGACCTGAGACATTGGGCCTGGAAGATTGCAGAGGCCCAGCTGTCCTCCCAACATGGGTGCGGTGCCTGTCGGACCATGACCCCCCTAATGGCCCGCATTGTGGCAGTGACCTACCCGGAGCTGGATGGGCATTTGTGGGCAGCCACAAATGGGTGAGTACACAGAGAATTCCTGCTTGTCCCATTGCCAGGTGATTGTGTGGGGGTACTAACAGCTCCCCCTGACAATTAGGGATGAGCCATGTGTCACACAGTACTTGGGAGATTGTTGTGATGACATATCATGTGTATCTAACAGGTGTACCTTGCCTTCAGGACCTGGGACCTAGTACAAACCTTGGGAAAATTCACAAACCACTTACTCAGCAGGGTCCAAAAATGGCTGTGTCTACTCCTCATTCATGTACTGTTTGTTGCTGTAGCGGGTGTTATTTGTGAGCCAATAATCACTTTCCCTGAATGTCACAGACAATAGGTAATTGTATTATGGATCACTGTCCTCTGCCATGTGTCTGGCCATATGTGCATGTAGCTATCTTGACACTCAAAAGCAAGTTATCCTCAGTACACATTCATTGTGCCTACATGCCAGCATTTGTACTTTTCCCTTTAGGAAACTTTCATTACATGTAATTTCAAGCATGTCCTAGCCATGTTGAAGGTATGATATCTCTATTGCCTCACATATATGTGTTTGGAAAACAGTTAATGGAATGGTACATTTACATTTGTGGTACATTCCATGTTGTGTCACAGACAGGAGTGTGTTGGCATTGTGTATTATCTGACAGATACCTTCATGTGTCATTTGGCATGTAGAACTGCTGTAGCAGTGAAGGATTACAGGTGGTCCAAGATTGTGGGACCAATCTGTGTGTATCTATGCCCTTGATGTGGCATCATGTTGAAGAGTTTACTGCACATGTGTATTGAATGGGGATTGTTCCCCGGCTGTTGTTAAGCATCATGGAGTGCCTCGTATTGATATTGACATCACATGCGGTTGGGTAATGCATTTATCCACAGACATCTACCATGTTTGGCATGTTCAAGATGTGGGTAGTGATGTTGCTTCTCATTGGACAACAGGTTGGAATCCTTCTATTTGTGATTGTGAGATCTGTGTCTCTACAACATTCAAGGAACAGATGTGTACTACTGACACACTCAGATGTTGTCATTGTTATGGGTATCAGACATTAGTGGTGACTAATGGGGGTCACCTGGGGCTTATTGAGTCTTTGTTGTGTGTATCCTTGAGACATCACTCCAAGACATATTGAACCTGACGCCAATTGTGTTCCTTTCATTGACACATGTAAAGCTCTCTGTGTGACACTGATAGTACCTCCTTGTCTCTATTGTGACAGGTGTCACTTGTAGAACTGTACATTGTTGACATGTGTCAATTATGACATGGATATTTCCATTTCAAGTACTCTAGGATATTGCTCTTTTGTATCACAATTAGCTGGGTGTCATTGGCCTCATACCAAATTGTTGATACATCATGAAAGTTCAAAATGGACATGTGCACAAACTTGTGTGTGAAACATGGGTGTGTACTTTACAATAGGATACTTTTGTTGGCTACAAGTTAATTGGAGACTGCTGCATGTGGCACAGCATTGAGGATGGAGAGGCCACCTAGTTGCAATATGGTTGTGGGGTTTGCCAGACTTCATCCATGGAATTGTAGTAGTCTGACATCCTGATTTTCTTGTTGGTAACTTTGGGAAATCCAGATGGCATGCATATGTTAGGGCACATGTATGTGCCACTTAGGTGCAAGTTTTTGTTGGGGCCTACTTGAGCTGATGGTATTCTTTGTCACTCAGAGTTGTGATTGAAGTGCTATCAGGTACATTTCTCTCTATTTTTGCAGCATCAGCACCAACAAGTGAAGGAGATGGGGCACAGCCAAGTGGGGAAGCATCTGGCCGTGGGATCTCGGGTCAAGATACCACCGACATAGAGGTACCCAGAGGCCTGGATGGGCGAGGGGAGTTCCACAGGGAAGACCACAAATTCTTTGTCATCATCAGATTCCTCCTCCAGTGGCTACTCCCTAGTGGTGGCAGACCCATGGGGGACCCCCCTAGTACCATCCTTGTCTGCCATCCCACATTCTGTCACCACTCTCCCCGTTGCTCCCCACACAATTGGCCACTCCCCGAACCCAAAACACAAACTCCCTCACTCACCCACCCTACATACATCCACCACACACAAGTATACCTCCCATAACCACGCTCTTAGTATTAGCATGTGATGCAGCGAAGAACGGCGGCGTCCCACTTGTGGACTGCAGTTGGATCAGTGGTCTACATTTCGGGTGGCCGTTCCTGCTGCGGCCACTTTTTGGTTCGTGACCTGTTTTTTGGGCCAGCACAACCTGAAACTTTTCCTTTGGGCTCTGTTTCACACTGCGCCCACTTTTTACCCCCTTAGTTTTACTTACCTGTTTCTTACTGTTTTACTTCTTTTCTTCTTTTTTTCTCTTTTTCTTTTTTGTTCCTTCTTGGCCATATTTTCTCTTCCCCAGGAGTCTGTGTTTCCTAGCCTGCATGCCTTGCTCCCTAACCTTTTATACTACGTCCATTTACTTTAAGGTGGCTTTTCCCAATCCAAGATGGTGTCTACATTACTTCCTGCATGCTGCTTCCTGTTTGTCAGTATATAAGCACAGTTGGTCTTCTGTTCCTTGTGTTGCAAACACTTCCGTTCCGGTTGTGCTGCTCGCTCCTGTATCCTGTGATTTTGGACTTCACCTGCTTTTCTCTGTCTGCAGGTTTTGTTCCAGACTTTTTTGGCTCATTTTTGTTTCTTTTTTCTTTATATCTTTTTCAGGAGTTCCTCGATCTGAGATTTTACCCAAGTTTTTTTTTTTTTCTTCTGGATCTCCTTCTGGAGGTTACGGCCTACTTGGTGTTCTATTATCAGCAGCACCGTGGCTACTGGAAAGGACTGCCCTACCTTGGTTAATCCAGAACAAGCAAGAATCCTGGTGGTGCCCAGAGACTGGCAGATTACAGTGGTAAGAAGCCTTCAGGTCGTGACATATTATCCTTGGCGTGGTCTCCCCCAACTTTTTGCCTCTACTTCCCCACTTGTTTCTGTGTGCTGGACTCTGTTTTTGCTGTTTTGTTTGCTCTGGACACTTTACCACTGCCGATCAGTGCTAAAGTGTAAGTGTTCCCTGTATAAATTATATGTGTACAGTGGCTTATCCAAGATTGGCATATTTGATTTACTAGTAAGTCCCTAGTAAAGTACACTAGAAGTGCCCAGGGCCTGTAAATCAAAGACTACTAGTGGGCCTGCAGCACTTGTTGTGCCACCCGCATTAGTAGCCCAAGTAACTACGGCTCAGACCTGCCACTGCAGTGTCTTTGTGTGCAGTTTAACCTGCCAATTCGTCTTGGCAAGTGGGTACACTAAACCATCCCTTTTTATATGTGTAAGGCACCCCTAAGGTAGGCCATAGGTAGCCCCATGGGCAGGGTGCTAGTTATGTTAAAGGTGGGGCATGTACTTATGTGTGTTTACATGTCCTGACAGTGAAATACTGCCAAATTCAGGTTTCATTGTTGCAAGGCATATCTATCTCATAGGTTAACATGGGGGCTGCCTTTAAATGTGATTAAAGTGCAGATTCCCTTCGGGAGCAGATAGAAATGTGGAGTTTAGGGTCTCTGATCCCACAATTTAAAAGTACATCTTTTGAAGAAGTTTGTTTTTAGATTGTGTGTTTGAAAATGCCACTTTTAGAAAGTAGGCATTTTCTTGCTTAAACCATTCTGTGACTCTGCCTGTTTGTGGATTCCCTGTCTGAGTCAGTTTGACAGTTGGGCTTCTCTCTGCCAGCACTTGGGCTTTCTGCTGAGAATCCTGACTGCCAAGTGGTGCCCTAACCTGTCTCTTGGCCCTTGGAAGGTGCAGCTGGTGGAAAAGGACAGAAATCCACGCAAAGACTGCCATGCGGGGAAACTTTTTGACACACCACTTGCCCGCTGCTGCTAAACAACGCGCCGCCGGCCTCGCAGCTAAAATCTACGCTCTGCCTGCATCGCAGCTGTGAGATTGACGTAATGCAGCTGGAGAAATGAAGCGCAACACCTGCAGCAGCTGCTGTTAATGACGCAAGCCCTCACGCAGCGCGGTTTCTTGACACCGTGCGACCGGATTTCAATGCAACATCACTGGGAGCGGAAAATCAATGCAAAGCCTGCCTGGACCCGAGGTGCCCATCAGTGATCTACGCATCACTCTCTTGCAGGAGAGAAGAAACGTCGCACGCCGACCTGACTGGAGAAGGAACGACGCACGGTCTCGCTTGCGAGTGAGAAATCAAAGCATCACTGCCCTTTTCCAATGCACACTTGCCCGTGTGGCATTATTTTGATGCTACACAGGTACTTTTGTGCAATAACAGAGTTCTCACTGTTTTCTAAGGATTTAAGACTCTTGGGGCCAGATGTAGCAAAGTTTTGCGAGTCGCAAATGGCCCGATTCGCAATTTGCGACTTCGCAAAATCCGAAATGGGATGCAAAAATCCCATTTCCGAAGTGCAAATTGCGATGCGAGCCATTACCAACTCGCAAAAATAGCGACCCCATTGTGCGACCCGCAAAGAGGAAGCCACAATTTGCGAGTCGCAAACCATATGAAAAAGCCACTCGCAAATTGCGACTAGTCACAAAAAGCCCATTTTGCACACCCAAATTACCACTAAGTCAGAGCAGGTGGTAACCAGAACCAAAGTATAACAGGAGACCCAGAAGACATCAGGGCTACTCAAAATGGCTGAACTGTATGTGATAGCATGGAGGAGGAGAGTCCACACCGCCCAGAAGAGGAGGAGGAGGACCCAGAGACACGAGAGAATATACCGAACCAGGCAGATACTTTTTCAACAAACTGAGGAGGAGATTTATGACAAATATAGACTGAGCAGTGCAGCAATATTAGAATTAATTGAACTATTAAATCCGCAGCTTCAATGACAGACAATGCGCGTCAGCGCCATCCCCACACATGTGCAAGTGCTATGCTCACTGCACCTCTTGGCCTCGGGTAGCTATCAGGGGGTTATTGCTTTCGCAGGTGGGGTATCCCAAAGTGCACTCTCACGATTCTTCACATGTTTCCTAGATGCCATACTCACACACATGTCCAGATACATATACCTACCCAGGAATGAGGCAGAAATTAATAGCACCAAGTTGGACTTCTACGGAATATGTGTTCCGCAATAGGAAATGTACCCACTCACTAAACATCCAGGTGGTGTGCGAAGCCCATAATGTCATCACTGACATTGTAGCCAAATTTCCAGGGAGTACACATGACTCATACATATTCAGACACAGTGGGATACACCAACACCTAGAACGTGGGGAGTTCCAGACGGATATCTATTAGGTATTGCTGAATACACCCTGAAGCCTTACATACAGGTCACTGTGGAAACCATCCCTGCCCTGCTAACATTTCTTATTTTTGCCAAACATGTGACGGTGCACCTGGCAATGGGAATGAGAGGCGATATAACAGTGCACATCGGCGGACCAGAACTGTCATCAAGAGGAACTTTGGAATGTTAAAGGCAAGATTCAGATGCCTCCACAAAAGTGGAGGTGCGCTCCAGTATGCCCCAGTAACAGCATTCAAGATCGTTGGCGCATGCGCAATCCTACACAACATTGCCACCAGACGTGGGCTACATCTCACCCCTGAAGACACAGATTTGGAGGATGAGGAACAAGAGCTACCACATCGCCAGCCTGGGGATAGAAGCATTGCAAATCAAGGCAGACAGAGACGGGACCACATTGCAACCCAGCACTTTGGCAGGTACGTGGCAACTGTCACCACACTCACTGATGTCACACAAACAGAGCCCAGCTGTGTAGTGGAAGAAACAAACCCTTTTTATTTGTGAACTAAATGTTGAAAGAAAACTGCTGTCTGTAAGGGGTTGTACGTGTCCAAACGTTCTGAGGACACATTGACATCATGTGCCTCATGAGTCATGCTGTCTTATGGCCTACACCCTCCTCCTTGTGCGCCCTGCATGGCTTATCCCAGGTGGGTCTGCTGACCCCTGCGGTGCACTTGCACTCCTCAGCACACGCGAGTCACTTGCAGACACACTGCTAATTGTGGACCCCTCCTCACTGTCCTGAGGGGTCTCACCTGTGCCCCTTGCCACCTGTATGGCTTCCAACAAGTTCCCTTGCGTGGCTGATGCGGCCTAGTCCCTGTGCCACATCCCCAGCAAAGTGGCCAAGTTCTACCTATAGACTCACGGTCCGTCTAGACAGGCCAGTAGTGTTCGTAGCAAGATGCCCAAAGGACGCTGCCATGCAGTCAAAGCTTGTGACTAGGTGGCGCTCCCTGCGCCTTGCACTGCGTCTATCTGCCACCAGTTCCGTCACTAGTTGGCGGATTGCCTGGGTGAGATTGCCCACATTATCATTAAGTCTATTGAACTGCGAGTTCACATCAGCCAGGCCGTGGGTCATGTTGTTCTCCAGTCTGTGCAAAGCACTTGATATTGATCGCAATTGTCTTGTTTGCAGGCGCTGACCGTTAAGGAGGGATGCCTCTACTGCTGACATTGCTGCCTCCCCTATCTCCTCCTGGGGCATCGCAAGAATTCGGCGTCTGTGCCTCGTTCGTGCTGCTGGCTCTGGACAACTGACTGTGGGGCTGGGGCCAGGGGTCGTGTGAGATTCCCCCATTTCCTGCTCTTGTTCCAGAGGGGACTTTGGTGGTGTCCTGCTGGGCCCAGGATGTTCTGCTGCAGCCTCCTGCACTGCCTCTGGCCTGTTGTCTCCTCCCTGGATGTTGTCGCTGCTGGGGGTGTCATGTGGGAGACCTGTGGGACATAGGGAATACACTGTCAGTCTCTCACATCTGTTGTATGCCTCATAATAAACATTTGCCTATATGCTGACTACTGTACTACATTGCCCATAATGCACCATTCTAGTGGTTGCTAGGCTAGAATGGAGCTAGTCTGGTTGTGCCTGCTGCTGTGTACTGGGAGAGTGTGGATACTGCATTTGTAGGTGTGAATGCATATTTCATGGTACTCACTTTTGGATGTCCTTGGCGCAGAACTGTCCAATTCTCCCATTCCAGAAACGGCTTCAGGCTCCAGGGTCTGCTCCACCATTTCTTCCATGGCTGTGGGTGGTGGGATCGTGGATGGGCCTCCCCCTGTGCCCCTCATTTCTTTGAGCCGCTCTGCCACCCTCTCCTTTGTGCTGGAGCGCAGGTAATACCACCTTTTTTTTATTTCCTCCAGGGTGCAGTGGCTCACCCCTATGGCATTAATCCTGTCCTGGATTTGCAGCCAGATCTTCTTTTTCTCTGTGTCTGGGACACTCAGGGCTGCCTTGCCAAACAGTTTGTCATGGTGCTGGCAGCATTCCTCAGTGAGCACCTCCAGTTCTTTATCAGAAAACTTTTCTTTTTCTCCCTGCACTGCCTGTGTCCTCCATAGTAGCAGCAGGTCCTCTCTCCTGGGTGTTGCACTGCAGTTTGGAAAGGGTGTGGTCCTTCCTCCTCCCAGGTGTATTTGATGACTTCCTGGTTCTGATGTCATCAGCAAGAGCCAGGAAGTGTAGTTCCCAACTGTTATGCTGCACTTGCAGGCAATTTGCGTGCCAGTCGCAATTTGCGACACCCGACTCGCAAATTGCGAGCTCGCTTTTAGCGAGGTCGCAAAAAACGACCTCGCTAGAAGCAAACTCTCAAAATGCTGTGCAACATCATTTGCGAGTCGCAAATTGATGTCGCTTTTTTTTCTTGGATCCCATTTTGTGAGTCGGAAATTGCGATTCGCATTGAATCGCAATTTCCGACTCGCAATTTTTTTCCTACCTACACCTGGCCCTTAATCTTTTTAAATTCATATATTGACTTGTATATGTCATATTTTTGTTGTTTTGGGCTTGTTTTGTTTAGATAAATATTACCTATTTTTCTAATCCTGTGTAGTGTCATTTTGTGGTGGTTCACTGTATTACTGGGTGTGTTGGTAAAAATACTTTACACATTGCTTTTGAAGTTAAGCCTGCCTGCTCGTGCCAAACTACCAAGGGGGTAAGCGGGGCTTAAGTAAGGGTGATCCTCCTTTACCCTGACTATGACTAGAGTGAGGGTCCTTGCTTGGACAGGGGGTAACCTGACTGGCCACCAAAGACTCCATTTCTAACACACGCACCCAAAACAGCCACAACTACACGTCAGACAACCACTCCCTCAACCTCCAAATCCTGTCTCCCTTCCAATGAGCATCGAAGGGTCCAAAAAACTTTTCCTTTGTGGACTAGACCTTATCCCTGTTCTCCTCCCCGTACCACACCCAAAAGGTCCTCAACCACTACCAAGGCCATCTCTTCCACCTAGAAGGCCTCCCCTGCAAACAACCATACCCCTCCAAGAAATCCACCCCTCCCAAAAGCAGCCCCCCAAGCCAAAACCCAAACCCCCCTCCCAAATCTGATAACCCCCACCCCCGGATGATCCCTGAGGTGCCTGCCAGCTCCTTTGATGCCCCTTACTGTGGAGGTACATGGCAGTTAGGAGTCAAGTTTGGGCACAACTCTATGCCATGGTTTGGAAATTTATTGGACTGGCCAATTGCCTTTGGATGTTGATATTGCCATTATTGTGGTTGGCATTAAACCCAAAGAATTGATTTTGTTGGGTATACCTTTGTCCTGCAATTTCATTCCTAGCTTGATGTTGTTCCTGAGTGACTTTGGTTGTGTGCCTCCAGTTGTGTGTGTTTGTGCATGCTTGCTGCTCCATATGCCGTTGTCTGCAGTATGTGAGTTTGTGTGCAGTGCTGTTGTCCCCCAAGGGAAGGGTATTTGTTGTGTGTTAGGTGTGTGTGTATGCAATGTTGGTTTCATGGCATTGTGTACTGTTTGCTATGATAAGTATTTCTTTTGGTGTTGTCCAATGTGGGCATGTATGATGTTAGACTTGCCTCCCTCATAAGGCTATAGTATGCATGTGAATTGTGTATGCTTGAGTTTTCTTATTGTAGACATGGAGTGTGTTCAGTTGTGTTGCATGTTGCTGGTTTGCATTTGGGTGTGCATATGTCCATTTAGGTGTTGGTCCCTTACAGCTAGTTCGTGTAGAGGTATGGCCAATGGTGTAGGAGTTGTATGTGCTTTGTTGACTTGCTCTTACGCATTGTGGAGCTGTGCACAACAATTTGTTTCAGTAGTGCTTGTCCCTGAGATCAATGAAGGGACATTTCCTGTGTGCATGTTGTTTGAGGGTCATGTTGAGCCTGACATTTGTCCCAGTGCAGCCTCGTTTCCTGTATGCTCCTGATGCTCACATCCCAAATGTGCAGGTATTGTTGGCATGGTGCACTTTGTCTATTTCGTCTATTTGTTACTCTGTCTATTGTGTATGCCATTGTGCTTCCATTGTGGCATGATGTGTGTGTCGATTGCAGGGTTGTTTCATGATGGTGTTGAATGTATTCAGTGCTCCTTTAATAGATATGTATCTTGTTTGGTTGGACAGTCCCTGGACAGTGTTGTATGTAAATGTGTGATTTGTATTTGCATATGTGCTGTTTAGGTCTGTTGTTGTTTCTGTGTGTGACAATGTTGGGTAGCCTTCAGTGTCCCTGTGCCCTAGCTGTGTGGCCATGTGTATCTGTGACTGTTTGATTTGTATTTGCATATTTGCTGCTTAGGTGTGTTGTTGTTGCTGTGTGTTACAATGGTGTGTAGCCTTCAGTGTCCTTGTGCCTTAGATGTGTGGCCATGGGTATTTGTGTATTGTTGCAGTGCAGTGTGAGTGTGTTGGCAAAGTGTGCGTATTGTGAGTGTATATGTGTCCATGATGCTGTATGTCAATGAATGTGTATGGTTTGAGACATGTACCTACTGCCCGTGTCTTCCCCCCATGATGTGTTTGTCAGTGGTACAAGCTGTTTTTAAGCTTAATGATACAAGTAGGTGTGTGTACGTACGGTTGGTGTTGTCCACAGCAACTTTGATTTTGTTGTCTTTTGGTGAGCATGAGCAGCATGATGTTTGTGAAGGGCTTCTTGTTAGCTCCAAACATGTGAAGCTGTCTGCAGGTGAGTTTCTTCCTTTATACTGTCCGTTTCCACCAGCTTCTCTCTGGTGGTTGGACCACCTTGCTCACATTGGCAGTGTGCAACCTCATAGTGACTCTGGCGGAAAGGCAAGCTCCACTGGCCTGTTTGTACTTCCAGGTGAACGTGGTAGTCTGTGCTTGCTGGCAGTGCTGGTAGACTGCTGGCGGTCTTCTGTTTCTACGACAGCCAAACTCGTAATATGGCGATCCACTCCGCCAGACCGTTGGCGGTTGGACAACCACTACCAACATGGTGGCCACGGGACCGCCAAACTCATAATGAGGCCCATGATTTTTGTTGAGTTCGCTTAGCGTTTGTTTTTTATTGAAACCCTTGTGAACCATTGCGCAGAGTGAAAAGTGTCACAGTGTGCCACGCTAAGATTTGAGAGTTGCTGCGGTGTTATTTGTTGGCTACAAAATAGAGTAGTGCTCTGGGTGTTAACATCAAACAGGCATTGTGAGTAAAGAAAGTATTTCCTGTTTTGAAATGGAATTCTATTGGTGACTATTGATATTATTAATAAACAACGAAGTTCTTCAAGGCTATACGAGATCTGATTAGGGGTGATGTGAAGATATCTGTTCCCGAGGGAGAAGAGGTGCCACCAGAAGGGCACAGGAGGCCATTATATGGCCATAAATGTGGGGTTCCACATGCCCATTTGGCTGAGTCAGTGGCATAAGATAATTGAGAAAGAATGTGTTTTGATGTTTTCCTGCTATGGCACATTAAATTTGAGAATTATTGAAAATCTGAGAAGGGAATTGTATGACATAAAACCACCTCCTGGAACAACGCAGTTTGAAGCACTTAATGCTTGAAAACTTACAGATCATGTTAAGGAAAGGGAGAGTTAACAGGAAAGAGTCTGAAAGGCAGTACATAGCTGTGCTGAAGAATTAAAGAGTCTGTACATGATTATTATGAGAGATTGCTACAAGTGTTTAAACAGCACAGTGGAATGGAGAGTCTTGAAGCCAGGTATATAGGAAATTCTGTGTCTCAGTTTGTGACAGGATTGAGACCCGAGATTAGTTTGATGATACAGCAGCATTCGATTTGTTGGTAGAACAAGTCGGTTGATGAGATCTTGAGGTGGGAAAAATATTGTTGTGATGAGTTGGAAATGAAACAGAAGTGATTGAAGGAGAAACTCATGTTCGCAGAGATGAAGGCAGCACAGACAGGAAGTCAGAATCCACCATAAGTAGGGAACATTGGTGCTATGCAAGGTGTATATCAGCAGAGAGCTCCTGTGATGCAAGATAGAAATGGTTACCCACAACAAAGCAGAGGTTGTGGTGTTCCAATTAACCTGAGTACTGAGATTGATGTGGTAACGTTGAAAAGATCGAATCCATGCTAGTATTAGAACAATTTGGGGCACTGGAAGCAGGAATGTTGTCTTAATCCTAACAGAATACCAGGTTCAAAATTCAGGGTTCACACAACCCCAGATTAATAATCCCATACAGCAACATAATGGACCGAGACTGAGAATGCAAAGTTGTAATGTGCCACAAGATCCAGCAATGCACGTTCCACAAGCCCCGATGCCTCTGTAAAAAGTAAATGGTCTTAGATTCAATCATAATCATGCCCTGAATTTTAGTCAGAACTCCTTAAAAATCAAAACCCATTTGAGCAGTCTTAGATATAGACCATAGAGGTCCATTTGTGGAAGTTAAAGTGAATGGCTACCCCTATAGTTTTTTTTATCAATTCTTGTGCTACCCATTCCACTTTTAGAATGGCGGAAGTTCTAAACCTACCCTTCTCTGGAAAAAGAATCAAAGCTGCAGGAATTGCAAAAAAGCAAATGACAAACCCCATAACAAAAGAAGAGCCTGTCAAAAAAGAGTCCTTTGATTAGAATTGTCAGTTTGTGGAATGTGTGATTCAAGTCCTGTAAATCTAGTAGGATAAGACATAGGGGGTCATTTTGACCTTGGCGGACGGCGGGCCGTCCGCCAAGGTACCGCCGATGAATGACCGCACCGCGGTCAAAAGACCGCGGCGGCCATTCAGACATTTCCTCTGGGCCGGCGGGCGCTCTCCAAAAGAGCGCCCGCCGGCCCAGAGGAAATGCCCCTGCAACGAGGACGCCGGCTCAGAATTGAGCCGGCGTAGTTGCAGGGGTGCGACGGGTGCAGTTGCACCCATCGCGTATTTCAGTGTCTGCTCAGCAGACACTGAAATACTTTGCGGGGCCCTCTTACGGGGGCCCCTGCAGTGCCCATGCCAAGGGCATGGGCACTGCAGGGGCCCCCAGGGGCCCCACGGCACCCCCTACCGCCATCCTGTTCCTGGCGGGAGACCCGCCAGGAACAGGATGGCGGTAGGGGGTGTCAGAATCCCCATGGCTGCGGAGCGCGCTCCGCAGCCATGGAGGATTCACAAGGGCAGTGGTAAACCGGCGGGAGACCGCCGGTTTACCCTTTCTGGCCGCGGCTGAACCGCCGCGGTCAGAATGCCCTCGGGAGCACCGCCAGCCTGTTGGCGGTGCTCCCGTGGTCGGTGACCCTGGCGGTCACCGGCCGCCAGGGTCAGAATGACCCCCATAATGTGCAAGTTAAATTGCACCATCTATTGCATGCAGTAAGGTGTGGAGTTTCAGACTTATGAGGAAGATGTTGACTTTACATTGATGAGCCGTGGGTCAAATGATGGATTATATCCTATGGTGACAACTGAGGAATTGTTGCCAGATCTTAAAGATACAGTAAAGCCTGAAGTCTGGAACTTCTGAGGAAAGGACATGCCCACAGAAGCCTAGCAGTAAGTACTGAATAGTGTAGGACCTGAGAAAGATTAATAACACATTGTTCCCTGTAGTCTCATGGGTCTGAATCCAGCCTTGATTTTGTTTCATATTTCATGTGAAACTGAGTGGTTCACTGCCATCGATTTGTGCCAGCGTTTTTCTCTATTTGTTTGCACGAGGACATTCAGTACGTTTTCGCCTTCCAGTTCCAAAACCGTGTTTTGGCATGGTGCCGAGTCCCACAGGGGTATACAGAAAAGCCCCCAATTTCTATTCAGATTCTTAAAAAATAATCTGAGTCCCTGGTAATGCCCTGTAACTCTGTCTTGGTCCAGTATATCATTGACCTATTAGTGGCATTGGATACCCAGGAAGCCTGTAAACAAGTCACCATTGCATTGTTAAACCACTTGGCTGAGAATAGACATAAATCGCCTAATTATGAGCCTGGAAGTCACTAGACCTCCAGACTTGTGATGGCAGTCCAGACCACCGCAGCTTTGATGGTCCAACTGTCAAATTAAGAGTTTGACTGTCGGACTGCCAAAAGACCACTGTCTCCACCAGGATCATTGGTTCTGAAGGGATGTCGGCGGTCGTGGTTGTAATATGCCGTGGTGGAGCCGAAGTCAGCACCGCTGTGCTGATTATAACCTTGTTCTCCGCCAGCCTTTTCATGGCGTTCAGACCACCATAAAAAGACTGGCGGAGAACAAGTTCAGGGCACTATATGGGGGCCTTTGCACTGCCCATACCAATGACATGGGCAATACAGGTGTCCCCCAGCCCAGCACCCTTGAAATGCACACTGTCTGCTGTGCAGACAGTGTGCATTTCAAGGGTGAGGATGCACCCTGTGTGCAGCAGTATTGCTGCCGGCTCAATTATGAGATGGGAGCAATGCTACCCCACTTTTCCCACTAGGCTGACTGGTGGAAACCTTGATTTCTGCCGTTCAGCCTAGTGGGAAAGTTGTAATGGGGCCGGTGTGGAGACTGCCCGCACCGTGGTGGTCTCCTCGTCAGGATTTGGCAGACGCATGTTTCCATCCTCCAAACTCCTAAAGACCCCCAAAGTGTCCAAAGCTGCAGTATTGTCAGAGAGAAGTTCTGGACCTCGGACACCACATTGAAAAAGAAGCAAGGAAGTTGTCATAAGTAAGTATTTTGGTGATTCTTAAGATGAATCCACCGATCACCTAGACAGAAGTCAGGATGTTCTTGCGAGTGATGGGCTATTGTTGTCAGTGGATTCCCAACTTTTTGATAGTGGCCAAGCCTTTATAGAGGCAAACATACAAGCATGTGTCTGATCTAATGCCACAAGATAACGATGGCTTGATTGCCTACCTAGAGCTGAGACAAAGTATCTGCTGTGCCCCCACACTGGGAATGCCTGATTACAATGGTGCTGGGACAGAATATTGATTCAAAAATATCGAGTTACAGAAAAAATATTGTTGACAGAAATATTGATGTTTTAATGTAAGAAATATTGTTTTTTAAGTTACTTTATGTGTTTAAATTATATTTTAATTGTATTTTTTATATTGTTTTTGAAATTGTTGTTAATGCTTTTAAGTATAGTTTGTAATTTTAAGTTATATCTATTTTTAGTTTCATTGTAAAATAGTAATTTATAGTTTTGTAGTGGGTTGTGAGATGTGTAGGGGTATAGGGTGGGAAGTTAATTAAGTATGATGAATTCATATATTTTTTTTACATTAATATTAATTGTTTATTCGAATATTAAGTATGTAAATTGTGTAAATGATATTTTCTTAAGTTATATTTTATATTGTAGGTGCTGGTTGTTGGGTTTTTAGGATTATACGGCGGGAAGTTAATTAAGTACTAGTTGATTGATTATTAATTGACACATTAGCAATCAATTTACTGTAAATTATGTAAATTGTTTAATTACTATCATTTTGTAATTTATATTTTATATCCTTAATGTTGCATTGACTGGAGTGGTAATCGTACATTTAACCCCTCCTGAGTCCACCTCTTCCCCTACTGTTGCATCGACTGGAGTGGGAATAGTAAATGTTACCCCTTCTGAGTATTATGCTTTCCCTACCTTTGCACTGACTGGAGTAGGTTTAGTAAATTTTACCCCTCCTGAGTCCAATGCTTTCCCTACCATTGCATTGACTGGAGTGGTAATAGTAAATTTTACCCTGCCTGAGTCCAATGCTTTCCCTGCTGTTGCACAGACTGGAGTGGGAGTAGTAAATTTTACCCCTTCTGCGTCCAACACTTTCCCTGTTGTTGCACCGACTGGAGTGGGAATAGTAAATTCTATGTCTCCTTAGTCCAGTGTTTTCGCTGCTATTGTACAATTGGATTGGGAATATTAAAATGTATCCCTCCTAAGTCCAATGCTTTCCCTACTGTTGTACTGACTGGAGTAGGAATAGAACATTTTACCCCTCCTGAGTCCAGTGCTTTCCCTAGTGTTGCACCTACTGGAGTGGGAATAATATATTTTACCCCTCCTGAGGCCAATGTGTTCCTTACTGTTACCCAGAGTGAAGTGGGAGTATTATATGCATTATTCAAATAAATTTATAGTTTTTTTATATTGTTTAAAATTGTATTATTATTATGTTTCTGTGTATTTCATTTTTTTAAATTAGTAATGTTTGCAATATATAATATAGTTTTTGTTACATTTATTTTAAATTTTTTACTTTTTGTGTGTAAATAAATTGGTAAATTATTTGTTACAGTTTTTAATTTTTTGTGTATATATATGTGTGTGTCTGTATATATATATATATATATATTTACATATATATATATATGTATATACACTTGCTATATTATTAAA
The DNA here is from genome assembly GCF_031143425.1 of Pleurodeles waltl. NCBI lineage: Eukaryota > Metazoa > Chordata > Amphibia > Caudata > Salamandridae > Pleurodeles > Pleurodeles waltl. Next base: position 275,372,585 of record NC_090450.1, read on the forward strand.
TTAAAAAATATATTAAATTATTACATAAATTAAAATTAATATTTTAATGATAGTTTTACGTTATGGAGCTGTTTATGAGTTTGGCGAACGGTTTACACCATCCTCCAAATTCCGACTGGGAGGTCACTACCATAGTGGCTACCTCCCTGCCATCCTCATAAGAGTTTCCCTCTAGGGCAGCGGGCAGAAACCTGAGTTTCCGCCTGCTGGCCTAGCGGTACACAGCCCACAGCATTGTCTATGACTCGTAATCAAGCCAGTGGCAATGCAGTAGAACGCAGGGTGCACCAGCACTGCAGTCAGTGAACATTGCGATGGTGCTGGCTAGGGGGCCCCTGCACTGCCCATGCCAAGTGCGGGGTCCCCCTGGGGCCCCCTGCACCCGTTCTCCACCAGAAGTTTGATGGCGGTACTGCTAGCGGAGAAGAGGGTCATAATCCCCAGGGCAACGCTACTTGCAGCGCTGCCCTGGCGGATTAGGACTGCTGCCACAGCCAGACCGCTGGGATCTCCGATCCTGGAGGAGCTGGCGATTCCCTGGCTGCCCGACCACCAAGGTTGTAATGTGGCGGTCGGACGGTCTGACCGCCATCCGCAAGTCTCATAATGAGGCCCATAATGTACACTTTTACACATATATGTGTGTATTTTTAAAAAAAGATATATATTTATATATATTTTTTATATTGTTTAAATAAATGTAATTTACATTATATTACTGTTACATGTTAATTTTTTTAATGTTTACTATATTTGACTATATATATTTTAAAAAACAATATTCTTTTGTCTATTTTTTTCAATATTAGTGAAAAAGATATTTTTTTTCCGATATTTTTGTAGGTTCAATTATAAGTATAGGAAAATTATATTTTTGTGCACAATATTTTTGACACAATATTTTTGTATCATGTTTAGGTTTTTGATATTTTGTCAGTGAACTGATGACAATAAAGCTTTTACTCTTTTCTGCAGTGAGAGGGAGGGCTGCACTCTCTTAGTATTACACAGGTGCATGGAAATGGCCTTTCTGCTACTCTTGGTCCTGTAGCCACAGGACTGCCCAAATGCCTTAAAGCGGTAGCAGCATTAGGTGTCAGCACAGAAGGATGTGAGAGTATTATGATGGGACATCCCCTAACTGTTCTTGTGCCTCATTCAGTTGAAATCCTCTTGATGGGTACTCACACTCAGAACTTGACAAACAGCCGTCTGACCAAATATGAACAAATCATTCTTGCAGAAAATAATGTCACCTTGAAAAGATGTGCTTCTATGAATCCTGTCACTCTCTTGTCACTGCGTGAGAATGAAAATGATGACTGGTAGGTTGAGCATGATTGTCTTGTTGCCACTGACCTATGCACCACGTCCAGACCAGATATAAGACATGAGCCACTAGTTGAGTCTGATTATATACTGTTTGTGAATGGGACTTGCCTAAAAGACAATGATGGAACCCTGAGTGCTGCTTAAACAGTCGGCACAGTTGCTGTGTCTCTGATCAGCTGAAAGTGACTATATTTACAGACAGTGAGTATGGCTTTGGTGTTCTTTGTGACCTATGACAGTTATGGCCACAAAGAGGATTCATGATGTCATCTGGATCTCCGATTCATGATGAGGAACATGTCATGAGACTGCTTGAAGCATTACAACTGCCTGCAGAAATTGCAGTTGTAAGAACTTTCACGCACCAAGTGGAGATGACTATGTGACATTTAGCAAGTGATATGCTGATGAGGTTGCACACTATTGTGCTCATCAGCCCGAACATTCAATGGTGGATAAGTAATTGAATCTGAAGGTGAGTCCAACTACAGCCTTTTGCTGTCAGCAACTGATACTTGGGAGGAAGTGAAGAGATTGCAGGAAGAAGTGCCAGAGGCAGAAGAATATGGTTGGATCAGAGCAGGTTGTGTAGAAAGAGATGATGACATGGGTTTCTGTGGATGGAAGATAGCTTTCTGTCCCCAATGGCTAGACATTTCATGGACATAGACATGTTGGGAGGGCTGCAATGGTCAGGTTGCTTAGAAAACATTGGTTCAACCCCCGATTTAGACTGGTGGCCGAAGAATTGTGTTACAGATGTGCTGTGTGTCCTCAGATGAATGTAGGGAAAAAAACTGAACCCTGACTTGTGGTTTAATCAGAGACTATTAAATAGACTTTCTTAAAAAGAATTAATAAGGTTCCTTAGGCCCAAGGATGAAAAAGGAATGTAAGGTTGTCATTTAGAATAAAATGGAGCAGGACTAGGAAAGACCCACTGAGATTTTGTAAATAATTCCATTATAAGTTGCATGAACTTTGTTTTGCCATTTGCACAGGTAGAAATGTACAGAGAAGACTCTGTTTGCTGCTAATTTCTACTCAATGTTCTGATTCAAGAGAAGTCATTGAAACCAATAACGCTAATGGACGTAGGCTTATATCAGACTTAATTTGGCAATTCCTGGTCCTTATTGTCGAGTCACATTAGCTTCACAAGTCTGAAATGTATTAGCGATGTTGATTCCCTTTCAATAGTTCATGTCATGTCCACACCAATGGGGAAAAATCTTTGACAACTTTACTAAGAGACCACGGTTTGCTTCCCTGCGTGTTCTCACCTCTTTTGTGTTTTTCTCTGTCTTGCTCTGAGTGAAAGTACGATGAGCTAAATCAGTATGTCGGTGGGCCCCACCTGCAACTACTGGCTCAAATTATTCACTGTTTTAGTAAATACAAAGGGGGATTTGGTATTCCCAAAGCAGTGATTTTGTGAATCAAATGGTCTGTGACGTCAATATCTCTGAGCATATTTTGCCCTAAGTGATTTCCTCAGAATCACAGTATGTCGGGCTGATGTTGGGATTTCATCTTGATTCCCCAGTGCCACAGTGAGCAGTTCCAGAATAAATAATGTTCTTTTATGGACATATTTATCTATTGGTTAGAAAATGGAGCTTCGTGCAGTTTTCGGTCAAGGACTCAGAAACTTTGTAAAATTATGTTACATTCACAAGTGATAGTTGATATATTATTACTTTGCCTTAATGTGAATTCCATAGAAAGGGAATGTCATCATATTAAAAAGAAATTCCATCCGTATGTAGAATTTAACTTGCGAATAGCATGCTGGCGAAAAATGAGTGAAAGGAAACTGACAAGCCACACAGATTTGAAGGAAAGATATTCTTTTAAAATGCACAGAAGTCTCTCTGCTTTTGCTATGTTCTTCTTTCTTCCTCATAAGTTGCTGAGCCGGTCGAATCTGGGAATGTCCAGGCGGCAAGGGGCCTCTGTCCAAGCCCTAGTGATTACTAGTTGACTAGTGTAAAAGGAAAATTTATTAGGACAGGCTTGCTCATTGTAATAATACATTAACTTAACTGGAACTTTAAATGAACAACTTTTCATTTTTAACCTTTGGAACTCCCCTGACTTCCATTCTCACTTCATTCCCCCACTTATCCTTCATTCACCCAGCCTCCACTTCCATTCACCCACACATCCCCCTTTTCCTTACGTCCCCTGTCTGAATCGGGCATCCCCCAATCTGTCATCCTTCACCTGCTTCTTTTCACCCCCTGGAAGGGTGGACAGGCCTGCATCTGACTCTCTACCCTCCCCCACTTACTGCCTGCCCCAAGCAACCTGCCCTCACACTGGCATTAAATCCCCCCTCTACTGGAACCCTCACAGGTACACCCCCTACCCCAGCGCACCTCCCCTTTCCTTCATGTAGGGCGGGTGGGTGGCCAACCTCAGTGCAGCGCGACAAGCTGGCACAGAAGAGGGGGATCCCTTCTCTGGCCCCTCCCTATATGTCTTCCCACTGGAACCCCCCTTGAAACTCCCCCCAGCCTATCCCAGTCCCGGCCGTCTACTTCCAGCCCGAATGCTCCATTGGAAAGACTGGACTGTGTCCAGCTCTCCACGGGCCACACATTGGGACATAGACTCCGACACCCGCTGACTAGTGTAAAAGGCCATTTATTAGGACAGGCTTGCTCATTGTATTAATACATTAACATAACTGGAACTTTAAATGAACAACATTTCATCTTTAACCTTTGGAACTCCCCCATCTTCCATTCTCACTTCATCCCCCCCACTTGTCCTTCGTTTACTCAGCCTCCACTTCCATTCTTCCACACATCCCCATTTTCCTTTCGTTCCCTGTCTGAATCAGGCTTCCCCCAATCTGTCACCCTTCACCTGCTTCTTTTTCCCCCCTGGAAGGGTGGACAGGCCTGTGTCTGACTTTCCACCCTCCCACACATCCTGCCACCCAGTACAGTTTGGCGTTTTGCTGCCCCACCAGCGAACCCACTGCAACACATCATGCCCATCAAAGAGGCTCACTCCGCCAAAATTTCTCCCCTCACAGATTGGTCAGCAAGAAACGCAACTCCAACATGTAAAGGGCATTTCTCATCTCTGAGAGATGCACACCATCATCCCTGAAAACCATCTGCTCATCTTCTTTTATCCCATCGTGCATCATCACTTTAATGTAATGTGCTCAGAAGAAAACCCACCTAGCCCTATTGAGCTTCCTCCAATCTTTTCACTAGCCCTATGTTTCAATGCTCCTCTTCTTTTCCTCCTGGGCACAAATGCAGTCAACACTAAACAAGTCCCATTCATGTTGTGCTGCAGCAGTGACAGATGTTGTAGTAGGTTGAGCCCAGAGAGACCGACCAGATCATTTTCCCCAAGGTGTAACACCAATACATCAGGACATTGTCATGTCTGCATAATCAATGTGATAAAAGGAAGCAAATTGCCCCACCTCATTCCGCTATTTTCCCACCACAACACCTCATGCCTGCTGCTCGGAAGTCCCAGAGATTGTCCATAAACCTGCTTCTCTGCACATTTAGCTGCCCAATGAATGAAAGAGTGTCCAACCAACCACATTACCACCTTATCTTTCTCCGGGCCACGCACACAACCTGAAAGGAGAAACAAATATTAGAGTGCAACAATATCTCCCCACCCCCATCTCATAAACCCCACACCAGAAAAACAAACCCCAGCCCCAAACATGACACACCTATCACGTCCCTAAAAGCATCAAATCAGGCCCCTACATATCTCTCGCAACATTTGGACTGCCACCGCCCAATATTCCTGTTTTGATCCTAACCCCACCCCGCCCTGCCCGCTTCAGTCACTGCGCCAATCCTGAAGGAGTGAGTACCAAAGTTACCAGTCTGCCTTCCCAGGCTTCTCAAAACCATTCTCAAAACGGACAACAACTCGAAAGATGTAAGCTTCCTACCATTCTCGTGACAAAACGCACTCTCCTGCCGACCCACCCTGTGCACCTTGAAATTGTCCCATTCCCGCACTGGGCATGCCTCCAACACCCCCCCCTTGTCCAACCATATTCACTTCCCCTTTCCCAGTTGATCCGTCTTTGATCGCCTCAACCAGATCCCCAAGCACTCACCCTGCCTTTGCACATCCCCCACACCTACGCCACAAGGTTTCCCCACACTCAGTAATTCAGACACACGAAATGCCCCAAAAAGCATCCATATAATACACAAACATAAAAGAGCCACCTCATGGGCATTCACACAACAAACAGGCAGGACATGCAAAATGTTCAAAAGCAACTCAAATGTAATAGTTTCACGCACTGCTCCTGACCCTGCTCGCATTCTCCCCCAACCTTTCAGCATTTTACCCAAAATGTCATCCTTCACCGGGTCCCAGCCAAAAAACAACTTCCCATAAAAAGAAACTCCTGCCAACTTGCCCCCAGTTGTGGCTGGCGATAAACCCTTCTGAATCAAAAATATAACAAAACGCAGCACCCGAGCCTCAAGCATTCCTTGTTCCTGTCTCCAGAACTGCCCTCCAAAAACTTAAAAATCCTGAAATTCCAACCATGCAAGACAATAACTTCTGAGGGTTGATTCAGCTAGCGACATCTCCACCAGTCTCATGACCATCACGCCCCCCACTCCCAAATGTCTGCTGGGACCGCTGTCAGGTGCTCCTCTGCGTCGGGTGCCAATTGGCCGAAACGCTGCCACTGCAAACGAGAAAGGGAATCTGCAATGGAATTGTTGACCCCTGGAATATGCGCAGCCTTAAATATGATATATAAAGTCAAGCAACTCAACATAAACCTCCTCAGCAACCGCAGTACCCTGAGATCCCTGGTCCTCTGTCTGTTCACTGATTCAACCACTTTCAGATTATCCACATGGGACATCACTGTCCTGTTGGCCAGTTTGTCACCCCACACTGACAAAGCCACCAGCAGAGGAAAGAATTCCAAAAAGGCAATGCTCCTACCTTGACTCAACCATTGTGCAGGTCATGCCTCTGCACACCACCGCCCATCCCAGAGAAAACCAAAACCAGATGCACCAGCCGCATCCCAAATAATTTGTACCTGCCAGACAGTGTCTTCCTCCCAAAAGGATATGGATTCCCCACTGAACTGTGTCAACAACAGGTCCCATACACTGATGTATTCTCACAAACCCATGGTCAGCCGAATCCTGTGTTAAGAGAGGAATGCGCCAAACATCGCCAGCCCCATGCGCCTGCAGAAAGTCCTACCACCTTGGACCACTCTACATGCAAAGTTAAGGAAACCCAGGAGTTGTTGGGCCACATGCAGTTCAATCATCTGTTTCGTCCTGATCTGCTACAAAAACAGGAGAATCTCCTCAACCTTCACAGCAGGCAGATGCACCATGAATGCCATTGTGTCTAGTTCAATGCCCAAAAAGATCAAAACACAGCTAGGGCCCTCTGTCTTCCCAGGAGCCAAGGGCACTCCAAAATCCAGCGCCAATTGCTCAAAACACTGCAATGCCCTACCACACAAGTCAGAATGTGGCGTCCCCACAAAAAGGAAATCGTCCAAATAGTACAACACCATCCGATGTCCTCTCACCTGAATAAAAACCCACTGTAAAAAGGTACTGAATGCCTCAAACAAAGCACAGGAAATCGCGCACCCGATGAGCAGCACTCTGTCCATGTAAATGGCCCCACCCAACTGCATCCCCAGCAGAGAGAAGTCTAAGGGTGAATGGGGAGCAACCGAAAAGCTGCTTTGATGTCACACTTGGCCAGCTCAGCTCCCTTTTTACACCCCCTTGTGAGCTGAATAACATCATCTAGTGAGGAGTACACCACTTGGGTATCCTCAGGTGTGATAAAATCATTCACCGATGCCCTTTCAGGCCTTCACAAATGATGTATCAGTGAAAACCCCTTTGCTCTTTTTTGGTACCACACCCAAAGGTGAAATCATCAAATCATCCAGGGGCCACTCCTAAAAGGGGCCCGCAATTCTTCCCTCTGCCATTCCTTACTCAGTTTAGATGCCACTACTTCTGGCATGGCCGTAGCTGACCGCAAATTGTCCACCCATCTTCTCAACTGTGGCCCTTGGTATCCCAGCCGGAAACCTTCTCTGAAACCCCATTCCAATTTAAGCGCCATGTCCGTATCTGGGTACATGCGCAACAAGGGCAGTAACCTCTCCAACTTAATTGGAGTAGGCGCCCTTAGGCCCAGGACTGCCTTGCCCCCCTCTGCCCCTGGTAGATCTACACTACTCAGCCGGACTACCAAGTGAAAAACATTGCATGACTGGGTGTCTGCCTCCACATTTGGAACACTCATGTTTAAATTTACATGGGTGCCGGGAGCAAAACCCCTTGTTGAAGTTTCAACATGCTCCTGAGCTAGGCACTGGGGCCCTCTGTGCCATACCCGCCCCTTCCTCAGTGGGACGCTGCTGAAACGGCTTGTAAACCACGGGAGACCACTAGCTGTGTGGGTGGATGCCGCTGAATGTGAAGAGGCCTTCCATTGCATCCAAAACTCCAAATCCACATCTCCCATGGCTTTTCAGGATTAATGCTCACTCTGGCCCTGAACTCTTCATCATAGCTCAGCCACGCAAAACCCCCAAAATAAATATGGGCATTAGGAATGATGTCCATGTATTTAAACATGGCAATGTCCTTGTCTGGGTATTTTTCAAAGTAGATACTAGCGTAAATCAAAAATGCAGAGGTCAAATTGTCTATAGTTATGGGGCCCCAAGCCTACGAGCCAGCTCCCACTCCTCTTCCTTAGAACCTTCCTTCGCCTGAATATCCGTGAAGAAGTTTCAACATGTCAACATACTTGTGTTTCCATATCCTTGCTTTAGTCTTACCTGCTATATGCAACCCCAAAGGCATAGCGAGTCCCATGTATGGGAGTCTTTTCTTGTGTCCAGCCCCAACCTTGGCATCATCTTCCTTACCCCCGCATGCTGCTGCCATCCTGCCCCAGCCCTGTGGCTGCAGTAATGTTTCAGCCACCTGGTCTTTACTGCCTACAAATTTCGCACCTGTACTAGGCGTAGTGGGTATCGATCAATAGACTTGCATTGAGCCATGCCGGCCCTGCCCCTCTGATCCCCTCATGGGACCCACCAGTCCCCCTTACCTTGGACACCGCGTCTAGGAGTACCAGAATCCAACAGTGACTTGCACCTGCTGCCTTCTTTGCGGGAGACCTCATGCCCTTGCGTGCTAGATGTTGAAGCCTGCAAAACAGTAATAGAAGAGGGTGTTGCGGCGCTCCTGTGCCCCTTCCCCTTCCCTTGTACCCCGCTTGCCTCTTAGTCATGAATCTCCTCTTCTTCCAATTCACCAATGTCCTCCTCATAATCCAACTCAAACACATCCTCCTCGTGCACACCCCATCCTTCATCAGCTCCTGCTGCATCAACCACGTTGTGTCCTTCATCCAACCCAAGTCCCCCATGGCGTAATCCTGGTGTGTGCTTCATGTGTTCCCGTGGTGTACAAAAGGCTGCCGAAGACCCCTCTATGGCTTCTAACCAACGTCCTGGGGCCGTGTTGTGCCCCATTGGCTTTGCCACCTTTCTGCCAATCTCTGATGCTGGCATTGACTCCCTGCGCCACACTGGGCTGTGTGCGCCCTGTGTTGCCGTCACGCTGCCTACCCCACCAGCCGCACCAGCTTCCTGATCCTTCCCCCGCTCCTCATAAGGGACCCACACCCAGCTGCCCTGCCTCCCTATATGCCCTCCCCCGAGACCCTCCCTTGAAACCCCATCAGCCTATCCCAGTCCCGGCCATCTACTTCCGGCCCGAATGCTCCCGTGGAAAGACTGCGTCCAGCTCTCCACGGAGCCCTACATTGCGGGAAGATTCTCAAACTATAATCTGATTGGCGGCTAACTTCGTACATGAGAAGTGCTTTTTACAGATAACTGCAGAGTCTGAGAGATTAGAAATGTAACATGAATTGACTGAGGCGTGCAAGAGTGCAGGAACAAGGACCTAACAATGAAGAAAAAAACAGCAAATGCCAGGGTTGTGCCCTCCTTGTCTATGTCGAGCAACTAGCTAACTCGGTATTGTGAATGGCGTCTCTGATAAATGTTCCTCAAACCTCTCAAACTTTTGAATCTCCAGAGGGAGGGTGAGATCGAGGCCGCACCTCTTGACATCAGTGGTGCTAATCTCTTTTTAAATGAGGGTGGGAATGTCAATTTTAATTGAAGATGAGGAGTGCCTTCTGGGCAGATGATGCTATTCAAATACAATGGAGGCATTTTGCTTGTTAGGAGGACGAATGTGAGTCCAAGGAAGTTGACCTCCTCAAAATGAGGGTGAATTGAGAGGTATGCTGGCTGGCTTTGAGATTGTTGCACAAATTTGTATTATTGATCACACTCATTTTCAGTTGAATGAATGCAAAAAGATTTTAAGTGAAATCATGGGCCAGTGAGGAGCAGTAAAAGCAAGACTGATCCAACCCGCCCACCTTGGCTCACAGGTACCCATTCATTTCTTAGTTCTTTTGTGATATGGGACAGTACAGCAAACAAGCACACTGCGACCAATGGGCTGAATGGCTCAGCAGTACTATGTACTATGTGCCTGTGCTCCCTGTCTCTCAGGGCCAAGAAGGGTCGCTCTGCCCTGCCTATTCCTGGTGCTGATGGGCACAGGATGGCCCAGGCTCAGCCATGGCACGTCCTGCACTACGCTGAAGATCTGACAAATTTATGCACCCGATGCCGCATTTGAGCAGAGCCCCTGCCTCCTGGCAGCACAGATGTCTGGGGTATGAAGTCTCCATAAAGTGCGCCTCATGCTGCGGTGAAGAGTTGGCCAAATGTATGCGCCTGATGGCGAATTTCAGCAGAGCCTTTGCCTCCTGGCAGCACAGGTGTCTAGGCCTTGAAGTCCCCACAGAGCGCGTCCAGTGCTGCGGTGGAGAGTTGGCAAAATGTATGTGCCCAATGACGCATTTCAGCAGAGCCCCTGCCTCCTGGCAGCACAGATGTCAGCGGCTTGAAGTCCCCACAAAGTGTGCCCCACTCTGTGGTGAAAAGTTCACACATTTTTGCGTCTGATGGCGCATTTTAGCAGAGCCCCCGCTTCCTCACAGCACAGATGTCTGGGGCTTAAAGTCCCCAAAAAGCACAGTGTGTTCTAAGGTGATTTTGGCCTGTGAAAAAGCCTTCTGCTGGGATGTCATGGATCATGTTTGAGAGAAAACGTTTTTATCTATAGAGGGGATGGAAGATGCTCCATAAGCTAAAATGAGAGCATTTTTTTTGTAAATTCACACTGTCTTTCTCATCCATATAAGAATGAAGTCTGACCTTCTCAGTAAAACATGTACTTCTAACAGGAGCATCCTGTCAGTTGATTCCCTTGTGTTCCGCTACATCCTCCCAGAATGTTCTAAAGAACAGAGAGAGTGCTAACAGTCTTACTTATTATGTAAGTGTGGCACACCTGAAGCCATCTTGATTGATTCAAACTGGTAAAACTTAAAACATTTAGGGGCAGATTTATGAAAAGTTGCACTCCACCCAATGCAGTGCCACTCTTCTTGCACCCCTTAGCGCCTCCCTAACACTACCATGTGTGCGCAGTATTTAATATATGGTGCACCATGGTGGTAGTTATGGAACTAGTGTTAGAATTTTTTACTATAGTTCAGCATTTTACAGGATTAGCATAAAAAATTCTGAAGCTAACCCTGCAAAGCACCGAGGCCCATTTTTTAATGCCTGATCGAGCAGGCATTAAAAGTGCGGAAATACATTACGCAAAGAAATCGCTTAGTTTTCGGCTCCTGAACGGGGGAACGCCCTCTTTGCATATATTATGCCTGCATTGTGCCACTCTGTAAACTTGGCGCGGCGTTGGGCCATATTAGTGTAAAAGAAAATGGCGCTAGTGTGTCGCAAGGAGGCACTAGAGGCTCTTAAATCTGCCCCTTAATTTAGAAAGGAACAAAATGATGGGGTTCATTTTATCATGGAAATTATGATTAGTGCTATAGAAAGAAAAAGTAGGGCATGATTTAAGTGAGTTCTCAAATATGTTTCTCTTCTATTTCTTTAAAACATTCTGACCTGCAGGCTGAAACATGCACTTTCACACCAGTACCAGACTGCCAGTTAACTCCCTGTTGATCAACAGCTTACAGTGTTCTAATGAGCAACTAGAGTTAAAACATTCCGAATTTATGCCAAAAATGTGGCACATCTGAAAGCCATTTTGATGGAAATTAAATGGAAAACTAAAAGCATTTTCTATTGAGGATACTGCAATAAATAGAGACATTAGGAAGCTTAACAACAAATAAATCCCCAAAGATGGCCACCAGAGGAAAAACAGCCCAAATTTAGCACATATATCAACCAAATGTAGCCAATGTATAGCCCAATGACATAAGCGTGCAAAACACTGAAGGGCAGATTTAAGCGCCCTAGCACCACCAGAGCGTCACTTTTCATGATGCTTCAGTGACGCTAACCACTGCTCCATATTTACAAGGAGATGTAATGCCACTTTGTGTAGCGTTACGCCTCCTTCTAAATATGGGCCCCTCCGACACAGTTTTCTGTTTCAGAGGGGCATGCAATGGGTGTTGAAGTGGCCGCTTCACTGCAACGCCCATTGCACTGATCCCAGGGGTGGCATTAGCATGGCAAAACGAGGAGGAATGCTTTTATTCCTCCTTGTTTTTTGCTTTTCCCATGTGTGCTGTATTCTGCAGCACACATAGAAAGAGCAAAATGCTATGGATGGTTGTTTATGTGTAGGACGGTGTCCCTTCCCGCACATAAACAATATATCCCCTCAATGCAGACACCCTTGCACTATGGTGCAAGATTGCCTGCGTTGCAACAGGCAGCTGAATTCAGTGCAGGATCAGGGGGAAACGCAGGGATGTGCCTAACTATTTCCTAACTATACTGTCCCTGGAACCTTTGTTTTATCCAGTGGAAAAAAACAAAACAAAACAAATATATATATATATATATATATATATATACACAGAGATATTGTGGCCCTTAGCTTTGGCATAACCATTACCAGGTCAAAGAGCTATTTCTTGGGTGAAGAACATTCCCAAGAAATTACAAGAAAGAAGGTGTGGGCAGTGCCATGGGCATGTACAATAACTGCACCCTCAGAAGTTTCAAATCTACAGATGGGAAAGTTTTATTAGCCTCATCCCTAATGTAGGGAATTTCTAACTTCCAACACAATTATAGTGCACTTGAGGAAGACCATATTCATATGCCTGGCCTCCATGCAGATGGCACAGATTACAGCTACACAGAAGGCACTGAGGTAAAAAAGTGAAGAGCCCCAGTTATGAAGAACTGAAAAGATGTTACTTAGAATGTCAATCAATGCCTCTTGCAGGGTAGCATATAAAATGCCCCTGCATATCAGATGGCTGCTACTAATACTCAGTTTTCACATCAGCCAACATATATGGCTGTAGCAATCCTCCCCAAGGGGTGTTTCAATACTTGGGGTGCTCCATGGTCCAGCAGACTGCTGAAGGAGCAATCAAATTGAAGTAGGGCACCTACCTCCGGTGGACTCAAAGCTTCACAAGTCTGAAATGTATTAGTGATGTTGATTCCCTTTCAATAGTTTATGGCATGTTCATGTCATGTCCATACGACCAATGGGGAAAAAATCTTTGACAACTTTACTAAGAGACTACGGATTGCTTCCTGCACACTCTCACCCCTTTTGTGTTTTACTCTATCTTGCTCTGAGTGAAAGTCTGATGAGCCAAATAAGTGCTGGTCCCCAAAGAAGTGGACCCCACCTGCAACTACTGGCTCAAATTAAGCACTGGTTTAGTAATCAGGCATTTGCAATGCAAGAGGTCTCGCATATTTCAAACAAGATAATTGTCATCTTTTGACGACAGCACCCACGAGAAAAAACAAAAGAAAACATGAGTGGAGACTAAGAAAAGACGACTTGACAAAATAAAAGAAAGTAAGTTTTAAAAAATAGAACTTTGCAATTTTGTTTGGCCTGCTGGGCACGTTTTTGCCAGTCACAAGCCTTCTTTTTGCAGGGCACTAGAAGTTACAAGGAACAAATTAGTTCCTCGATCACATGGGGAGCAGCAGACAGGCACTAATTAAGTTGAAACCAATTAGTGGTTGATCCACACAGAGGAACAGAAATTATGCCAAGTGTGCCTTGACGAATTACAAGGCTGTAAAGAAGAATGCCACGTAAACCAACAAATGGTGAGCAACAGGCGGGCTCCAATTCCTTTACTGGACACAACAGTGTCTCGCATGCGAGACCCATGCGCTAATGCATGCACTCACAGGCTCGACCCTAATAAAAAAGGGGATTTGGTATTCGGAAAGCACGTTATTTTGTGAATCAAAAGGTCTGTGACTGCAATATCTGAGTACATTTTGCCCTAAGTGATTTCCTTAGAATCACAGGATGTTGGGCTGAGGTTGGGATTTGAACTTGATGCCACACTGAGCAGCTCCAGCATAAATAATGTTCTTTTATGGAAATGTGTATCTACTGGCTAGAAAATGGAGATAGTGCAGTTTTCGGTCAAGTACTCAGAAACTTTGTAAAATTATGTTTCATTTACATCTGATAGTTGATACATTATTACTTTGCCTTAATATGAATTCCATAAAAGGGGCATGTCATCATATTATTATTTGTTCCATTCGTATGTATAATTTGACCTGCGAATGGCACGCTGGCGTCCAATGAATTTGCCACACAACTATTCTGAGAGTAAAAATGAGCAAAAGGAAACTGACACGCAACACAGATTTGGAAGAAAGATATTCTTTTAAAATTCACAGAAGTCTCTCTGATTTTGCTATGGTCCTCCTTCCTCGTGAGTTGCTGAGCCGGTCGAACCTAGGAATGTCCCGGCGGAAGGGGCCCGAAGCTCTAGTCATTTGCGGGAACACCAACTACAATCTGATTGGCAGCGAACATCGTACGTGAGAGGTGCTTTCAACAGATGTCTGAAGAGGCTGGGAGAAACTTAACATGAATTGACTGACGCGTGCGAGAGCGCAGGAACAAGGACCTAACAATGCGGAAAAAAAACAGCAAATGCCACGGTTGTGCCCTCCTTGACTATGTCGAGCTACTAACAAACTCGGTATTGTGAATGGCGTCTCTGATAAATGTTCCTCAAACCTCTCAAACTTTTGAATCTCCAGATGGAAGGTGAGATCGAGGCCACACCCCTTGACATCAGTGGTGCCGACATATTTTTAAATGATGGGAATGTCACTTTTAATTGAGCATGAGGTGTGCTTTCAGGGCAGGTGATGCCATTCAAGTCCAACGGAGGCATTTTGCTTGTTTGGAGGACGAATGTGAGTCCAAAGAAGTTGACCTCCTCAAAATGAGGGTGAATTGAGAGGCACGCTGGATGGCTTTGAGATTATTGCACACACTTTTATTATTGATCACACTCATTTCCAGTTGAATGAATGTAATAAGATTTTAAGTGAAATCATGGGCCTGTGAGGAACAGTAAAAGCAAGACTGATCCAACCCGCCCACCTTGGCTCACAGGTGCCCATTCCTTTCTTAGTTCTTTTGTGCTGTGGGACAGTACAGAAAACAAGCACACTGCGACCAATGGGCTGAATTGCTCAGCAGTACAATTTAGGGAAATATAGGCGTTCACATCAAGGTTGGTGCAACATTTTGACACAGTCCTTTAGTGATTGAAGTGATTAAACGAATGGCCCTCTAAACAGAAAGCATTCATAATCAGCCATGGTTCCACTTCAGTAGGGGCTGTTGCAGGCTGAACTGCCAGGCTAGACCTCCTGCAGATGGAACACATGCAACCCCAGACCATATTCGAGCTATTAATGCATCATCAGGAGTACTCAGCAAACAGGGCCCATGGCTGGACATACAAGTTGTTCACACAGTTCTGGAGCTGCTTGTGCTCCCATCCAGGATCACATAGCAAGTGATTCAGAGTGGTATCCATGGAGGTGATACTGCTCCACGCCATTCTATGTTTCCCAGTGTCTCTGAGCCATGAATGATCAGTTCCAGAAACTCCGGATCCAATAATTCCTGGCTTGAGACATTGGATCCTAACTTGTCAGCTGATCTGCTGTCTGACTCCCACTTTCATTGCATTAAGATAATTTTATAAAATGCTCCACCAGTGTAAACTAAAAGCAATTCGCCCTTCTGATGCCCCTTGCACAGAAGTCTACAAAAAGGCTGCAAACTAACTATCAATCAATCAATCATTCATGGTATTTGTAGAGCGCGCTACTCACCCATGAGGGTCTCAAGGCGCTGTGGGGGTGGGGGTCACTGCTGCTGGAAGAGCCAGGTCTTGAGGCGCTTCCTGAAGGCGAGGTGGTCCTGGGTAGTCCTGAGGTGGGCAGGGAGGGAATTCCACGTCTTGGCTGCCAGGTAGGAGAAGGATTTCCCTCCAGCGTTGGTTTGGCGGATGCGAGGGACGGCGGCGAGAGCAAGGCTGGTAGAACGAAGTTGACGGGTGGGCGTGTAGAAGGCGAGGCGGCTGTTGAGGTATTCGGGGCCTTTGTTGTGGAGGGCTTTGTGTGCGTGGGTGAGGAGCCTGAAGGTGATCCTTTTGTTGACGGGTAGCCAGCGCAGGTGTTTCAGATGGGCGGAGATGTGGCTGTAGCGGGGTACGTCGAGGATGAGGCGTGCAGAGGCGTTTTGTATGCGCTGAAGACGTTTCTGAAGTTTTGCGGTGGTTCCTGCGTATAGGGTGTTTCCGTAGTCCAGGCGACTTGTGACGAGGGCGTGGGTCACAGTTTTTCTGGTGTCGGCTGGGATCCAGCGAAAGATCTTTCGGAGCATGCAAAGTGTGTGGAAGCAAAAGGACGAGACGACGTTGACTTGCTTGGTCATGGTGAGAAGGGGGTCTAGGATGAATCCGAGGTTGCGTGCGTGGTCTGAAGGGGTCGGTGCGGTGCCCAGGGCCGTGGGCCACCAAGAGTCGTCCCAGGCGGACAGGGAGTTTCCGAGGATGAGGACTTCCGTCTTGTCTGAGTTCAGCTTTAGGCAGTTGAGCTTCATCCTCAGGCCTGCTGTTTCCCCAGGAAGCTGTAAATCAAGAAGAATTGGACCTGTCTTCCTTGGTACGCATTTTAGTCCCAATGTGGGGGAAATACCTTGTAAAACCCCAAATACAGGAGCAGGGATATCAGCCGGAATGATAGATTCAGGCCTTCTGGCATCCATATGCCCATTACTGGGGAATTTATATGGAGACCCCTAGAGGGAGATTGGCCTGGCAGTTTGAGGAGGACATTTCCTATTGGAGGAGGACAAAGAATGATTTCCATATTACTAAAGTGGAACAGGGGTGAAGACAATGGAGTAGAATGTGCCCTAATCAATCGCCAGTGGCTGAGATTCATTCAGACATTCATTTTGCTTGTTTCTTGTTTGTTACTTTCCTAAAAAGATTAAAATGTATCACCTTCTGGCAGATTATTCTGTGGCTGCTTCACTGTTAATGTCCATGTCACTAAAGCCACAGTTGCTTCTTCCATCCGTACTGGTAGTCTAAGCTGAGACTATAGCAACTGAGTGAACGTTAATCATGATAGAAACTTGGACTGCGATGAGCCAATCTGTTTGCCTACATTGTGGCAATCCAATTTTCCTTGGTGTACTGCATTACGTCTTCCTAAAACTTAAAGATATTGAAACAACCGCAGTATGCGAAGAGAGCAAGTCGGCCTACCGGCAGAATTTGAATTGGATCGCTTTTATTAACGGCTTATAGCTGTACATTGGTCATATTGTTTGTCTTCCCTGGTAAAGGGCCCTTTTTATTTCATCCCCAGTTTCCCAACAAGGCCAAATTTGCCGTGCCATAGTTACAAAGTGGCGCAAGGCATGCATTGTGTCATTTTGTCATTTTGTAACCCCTTGCACCACATTATGCCTGCACCATGGAGCTTTTTTCCAATGAACCTGCACACATCTCGGCTTCTTCAGTAGTTCTGCAGCATGCTGAAGAGCTTACTGTTTGCAACACCTTTATCCTGCTAACCTCTGCATCCTTTGGCATACCTCTTTTCTGTGGTGAGGTCGCTATTTGGACTATATAAATATTTGAATTCCTTTCTGCTCTGATAATCCATATGATCTTTAGCCTAATTTTTCCATAATATGAGGTTCAAGGAAGTAGTTCTCAGTAAGTGGACACCCATTCCAAATCCACAATACAAATGTGTGTGAGAATCCTAAAATCAGTCAATGGAGGGTTTCAGGTTGGTTGGTGAAACTGGAGCAAGTCTAATGTCACTGCTGTGGCTGGAATATCGGGGTCCTCTGCCTCTGGTGGCATAATGGGGAGGATTCAAGGAACAGTTCAGTGACCAGTTGAGATTCCAGCTGTCCAAATGTTCATTTGGGGAGCCAGCAATCCGGTACACAGAAAAGGATGCCACCTCAGAATTATCAAGAACTATGGGAGCCAATGTCTTGGAACTGACATTTGAAGTTTAAGTGCACTGAAACCTGTAATTACTAGAAGTCAAAAAACATAAGTTAGAGATGAATGTCTCGAAAGATTTTAAGTTCAGTTCAACCATGCCAACAAAAAGATAGACTTAAGTTTATTGAGCACAAAAGAATAAACTGTTGAGTACCTCTTGGGCTTAACGAATGGAGATGCAGTTACCTCACTCACGTTGCAGCAACATTTCAGAGTCGCATTTCTTGACTGCCATTGGATCACTGGCCCAACTGGATGCTACAGACCTCTAAGGGCAGTGTAGTAAATGAAGACCACAGGTCTGTAAAGGGCTAATTAGCATGAGGAATACTTTAGCACCTGTGGCCTACTCTGTACCTTGTTGTGATGCAGCTAATGTGATTGACTTCAAAATTGGTTCAGATCACTCATGTAGCAGGTCCTCACTGTGGAGCTGGAACAATTTCCTGAATAGGGGGTGCTGTCCATCAACATCATCTGAATTAAGTGCTCTGGAACAATTTCCTGAATAGGGGGTGCTGTCCATCAACATCATCTGAATTAAGTGCCTTCATTGTTCATTGCCTGGTACAGTGATATATTAGAGATATGTGTACTTTACTTTGTAAACTACACACAAACCTTTATTTGTACGTGTGTTAGAAAATTCTGGAACATTGTGGCCTTCTTCTTTCATGTGTACTCCAGCAACAGCCACTAGTGAAGTTCCAAAACAACCTAAAACTGCAGTCAGAATAGGGTATGGTAAACACAGCTCTCCATTTTAATAGAAGTACCAGCACTTTGTCAATGAAAGGTGTCTGCCATGCGATAGTTTGTACTTGAATGCAGAATAAATGCTAAACAACGCATAAGCAAAACAGTCCTTATTGCTAATTCGCCATCGGAACTCCATCATGGATATAAAGTGGTGCTGCAGCATCCCCTACATCCCTACTCCCGATGACACTGGATCCTCATGGCTCTCTCCTTAAATCTCTCCTTCAAATTAAGCCTTTCAGCTGAGCTTTGGCTCAGTTCATTCTTAGATCACATCTCCTCTCCCCATGGGACATTCCAGCTCCCCTTCATCCATGCAGCTTCAATTCAGCCTTCTCCTCTGGGGGTATACTTAGACTTAATCAAAGAAGCAACAATGTGTGCTCTTTCCATCATTTTGTCTCTACCAGCTGTCATTGCAAAGTGTTGTAATGGGCACATATTGGTCAGTTGTACAAATTACTGGTTGCAAAATCTGGTTGCCATTTGCCACTAGTATTCTTGTGATCAGTAAAATAAAATCACATATCGACCTATGAACTAATTGCTTGGTTTGTAAAATTCGAATTCAGTGTCAGTTGCAAGTGGCCACAAATTGCAACTCACTGTGGTTGGTGTCCATCACAGGAGTGGTGGCCTACTAGGATGAGCAGACCACTAAGTCTGTGGTCACCCTTGTATAAAGTAAGGTTTTTCAATGTTTGAGAGTTATCAGTGGTTTCCTAGGTCTTTGCCTACTCCCCAGCAAATGTTTTTAAACATTCATAAAGGGAGGGGCTCAAGGTGACCCCTTCATTTTGTGAACAGCTTACCAATACAGTTCGGAAGTGGGTATTTTTTCAATGATTTGTGACTGGATTTTGGCCAGACAACATTGATACATGTCATACTAGTTCCGTCTTTATGAGGGATGCCTACAACACACCTCTTCCAAATACTGCATGAGTATGGGGTTGCAATCTTTTTTTGGAAGTCAGCAAAAGTTTATTGACTCCTAAAATGCGATTATCACATTAAAAACTCGCACACTTTCAGATCAGAGGGTTTGAAACTATAGAAAACCTTTGAACATCTGGACCAGTCTTTCTTTCCCTGTTCAGCTTGGGATGTGATGTCATTGGCAGTGGTGAAAGGAATCTTGTGGCAGTGGAGATGGTGGTGATGACTGAGGGACTGAATGCTGCTCCTGGGGACTTGGAGGACAGTATTCTTTTAAGTAACCTCTTACCTGCACCCTGAATTCATAGGCACCCTTTTGTGTTACAGAAAGTGTATGACCAGTATTTAACGATCAGTCGTAAATTACGCATACTTTAGAGTGACCTTCATAAGTCCAAACAAGTGTATGTTACTGACGCTCAAGAGCCAGTGTGTGTGGGTAACTAGGGGACTGATTGGATTTCAAAGCCCAATCTCAAGGTGTGCCTCTTTCAAACCTTAACTTTAATGGGGACAAGAAAAGGGAACTTTTTGCCAGGTCTTTCCAGGGCTCCTACATGAAAGGGGTTTAGCACCTGAGCACAGCGGTGGGGTTGGTCAGTTATGAGCGCGATATTCCACGACAGGAAAGAGCACCATAATCCTCAATCCACTGCTCGAGCTGGAATAAAATCTGCCAACTAAAGACCTTTTGGGTTACAATAATAAGACTGATTGATCTATAACTGGCTGGGAGTCCCTTCAAACCTTCTTATATATGAGGACAATTTCTGTCGCCTTCCAGCTTTGCGGGATTTACATTTCAGCTAGTATAAGAGCAGTTAACATTTTTATATATTTGGCCCAACACTCAATGTCAGATAGAAACAGATTTCCTGAGACACCTTCCGGCCCTGCAGCCTTACCTGGAGCTATGGACTTGATTGCCGTTTTGCTCATTGCTATAGTCAAAGAGCCCACTGGAGAGGCTATAACAGTGTTCTCCACCTTTATATCATCAAGACTGTTGGCTAGGGTAGGGCCATAAGGGTCTGAAAGGGTCTGAAAGGTGTAGTCAATCCTATTAAAGGCACCTGGGCATTTGAAGGTGTGAGATATCTCCCGATCTGACGAGGTACGACCTGTACATGCTCTCAGCCCAAACCTGGTAGTGAAATATAGAAGATGATTAGGTACAACTGTCCATCGCTCTTACCCGAGCCACATCGACTGTTGGAATTACCCAGGTTTCGTCCTCAGCTTAAAAAATATGTGGTGATAAAGTCCCCTGCATTGATAAGCCCTTTGTGCGACACATATGAATCCCTAAGACTAGCTAGTTGTTGTATGGTCTGGGATCACCAACCCCTTTAGTCCCATGATTATAAATATTATAGATATAATATGGGCGGGAATCTTACTCTATGGCTATGATACCTAATATGTCCTCAGACACAATATCAAGAGAGCAAAGCTTCACGTTCAGAGAAATGCGGACCCAAATTGAAATAACCCCAGCTGGGCCACCCTTCCACTATATAAGGCAGGCTTAAAGAAGGTGACACAACCATGCCTGTGGACAGGATCATTACTCCAAGTTTTCTGCAAGAGGCAAGTGTCAAATTGATCAATGAATATTCCCCACTCCCGGTCTTTCAACTTAGATCTAATCCAAGCCACATTCCAAGACAGCAAGTTGTTTAATGCTGGATCTTTGTCATGGATGGCTGCAGAATGGGGCATGGAAACCACAATCCCCACATCAATGATTACACTGCAGACCCCTTAGACATGAAAACTGAAGTTGCTACCTTCCTAGGGGATAAGTGATCAACAACCACAGCAGGGGCAGGATACAGCCCGCTACCCATTCATTCCACCAGAGAGGTGTCTGAACTGATGGTGGGGTAAGAATTTAGCTGAGAGAGGCCCTCCTGGGGTGGATTTAGCTTAAATTTGTTGGTAGTGCTGGAGGATGGGCTGGAGGTTTGCACAGCTCTAAGCCAACTCGCCCCCCTACAAGGGTCTTTGACTTAAGTGTTAGCTGAACCTGGTCAAAATGCCCTGATGATGCTGGAGTATTGTAAAGGCGCCTTGCGTGCAAAATGTCAGAGTGTATAGTTGAGTAACAGTGACAGGCAGCCCTGACATAATGTATGCACTTATTAGTTAGGGAGAGGTGAGGCAATTTGGGCACTCCTACCATAAAACCTGTCTCAGAAGTGTTTTCCTGTGTGATTCCCTTCTTGCCTGAGGAATGGGTATTAAGTGGAATATTATTAATGTGAGGTTTGCTCCTTAACTCTGCAAAGAATATATTAGTTGTAAAAGGAGCAGTGTCTGGGGTTGGTCTTAGGGCCTATTGGGGCACTTACTTAGTGGGTGTGGAGTAGCCCGCCTTGACTGAAGAGCCCTCATACTATTGTCTTTATGCCTGTTTTATTCTGCTATAAGGGCAGAATAGGTAGAGGGCACTTCACGTGCATCAGGTATATGTGTAGGTGAATGCATTAGTGACTTTAAAAGCACCACCTCGGCTGTTAAAGAAGTCACTTCTGCCCTAAGGGAAACAAGCTCTTCTTGAAGCTGCTTCAGTAGGGAGGGGGTTCCAGCAGCATCCACAAAAATATACCCCATACATGTCATTGTCGTTGGTGGTAGTGACAAGGCACCCCAGGGGGGGGACTATGGGTGACTCATTACTGCAGATTCAAGTAAGCATCCAATGCTTAGAACCAGTGGGCACACTCCCTGAAAGGCTTCCTCGTTGTGCAAGGGGGTTTGAGTAGCAAGGGCAGTGAACCTATTCAGGCACACAGGTAGTATGGTTGACGGTCTTGTGATTCTAATGGATGTGCCATTGGAAACCTTGGATGGAAAAATGCTGGGAGGAGTGCCTGCTTGTGATTCTATAGCAGGTGGCACTACAGCCTTCTTACTTGGGCCAATGACCGAGGGTGTGGCATTCTTGTTCCTAGTAAAAACTGGGACATCTTTATCACAGGTTTTAGATGGTAGTCCGTCCTGGTGCCCCCAAAAGTGATTCCACCTATTCAACTGAAGTGTCTATATCTTCGAGGTTAGAAATCAAACATGACTTGTCTGAGGCCAAGGTTGTTGACAACTTACTACTTTTAATTTTCTTCCTCACCAGAGCCTCTGCTGCCTTCCCCTTACCCATGACTAGGCCTCCTGACAAGCCCTGGTTGAAGGGATTTGCTTAGCAAGACTGGGGCCTGTTGGCGCATCTGACCTTATTTGGTTATTTATCATAAGTTAGAAGGGGACGCTGTAGAGGTTCAATGGACCTTTTAACTGCGCTTAGAGTAGTTCCCACCATAAGACTCAGTATCAATAACAATCAATAACAATACCAATCAATAACATCAATAATCTTGGGAGTCAATAAGTTACACATACCATGACCCCTTGGCCATGAATAACCACACCTTTATGTAAAAGTTAGAATGTTTATTTACCTATATTAACAATGCTAATATCATGTAACGTAGACTCAAAATCAAAGGATAAGCATACAGAAAGAATCTCAATTTAATCAAAGCCTGGATCACTACACATTCTATAGTTGCAGTACAAATCAGTAGCAAGAATAACTGCACAATAGAAATGGCATACATTTAGACTTCAGCAAAGAAAAGACATCATCGGTTGTTAATATTTAGCAGGCATCAATCAGTGAGTATCCTAACTAACCTTCGGATTAGAATAGCATATTTGGGCTTCATGCAAAACAATTTAGTCAACACAAATTTAGAAAACATCTAACTATGGCTCTTATCAAAATTAGCAGTTGGTACCTAAGGACAAAAGGAAATAGACATTGCAATCAGTAACATCGTCTTATACCTTGCCTCAGTATGGTTCAGCAAGCTGCAACTGTCTTTGTCAATTGAACATCTGTTCGGTCAACAAAGCATCAGAATTCAGCATTAAAGTTCAGAATAGGAAATGTCTCTTCTTGCAAATTGGGAAGAGTAATGACTATATCCTCTCAGGACGGTTATGAAAGAATGGGGTGAATGGCCTCTCTCCTCTCTGTGCAGTTAGGCTAAGTAAGATTCCATAAAACTACTTCTCATGTTACTATTGGTCAAAGAATCGTATGTTTATGTTGAGTCCAATGAAAGTAGAACTTCAAATCTAAGAATTTACTAAACCGTTGTTCACATGTCAATGATTAGAGCCTCCTCTCCTGTTCCCGTTGTTGGGCTCGTCAGATAACAAATTTGTATCAGCTTATACTCTAGTCAGTGCATTAATTGTTATCTTCTGGGAACATTGCCTTTACACACATTAAGTTATACAAAGTATCCTTAGCTAGTACCACATATTCTAGCAAGGGGTTCTCATGGGAAAGGGTTCTTGCTACTAACATTTGGTCAGCGCAATGGAAAATTAAAATTTAATTCTCTAAGTATCCATTTTATGATTCGTCTAAGTAATGCAACTTGCCATGAGGCCGTTCAACTAGGCCCAAGACCTCGCTAAACTAAGGCATATTATTAACAACGCAAATACATCATAAATAAACTTTAATATGACATACTGCTACATTAATACAAACATGAGCTCAACATTTTGCATTAATAAACTGTTAATAAGTACACTACGTGATAATTAGTGGTCACTCGAGTAGGCACATTTTCAAACTTGTGTATAATTTTTCTATGTTAACTCATTTTATATGCAGATTTAATATTCAGAATACATGAATATACATTAGTAAAATTTCAGTGTTAACATGCCCCAAAGGTAAAATTGGCTTTTAAGTTACTATATAGTGCATAAATCACAACTCACAAATGCAGCAATAGTATATCAGGACAAATATTGCAAAATAAGGTGGTCAGAAGAGGCTTATTCGACAAAAAGAGCTAGGCGTGGGGTCACTCTAGGTCAACAACAGCTGTTAAAAACTAAAACACTGCCCTTTTCCCAGTAACTTCAGGGCCAAGCAGGATAAGTGGGGATGACTAATAAACCCAATGTCACTGGCAATAGGTTATCAGGAGCAAAGCAAGAGGCCAGCAGTGTCTTAGACTTCACAGGCTTTGGGGGGGTAATAAAAGTTCTTGCCACTTAGACCACTATGTGCCTGTGCTCCTTGTATCACAGGGCCATGAGGGATCGCCTTGCCCTGCCTCTTCCTGGTGATGATGGGCACAGGATGGCCTGGGCACTGTCTTGGCATGTCCTGCACTACGGTGAAGATCTGGCAAATTCATGCGCCCGATGCCGCATTTCAGCAGAGCCCCCGCCTCCTGGCAGCACAGATGTATGGGGGTTGAAGTCTCCACAAAATGCAGTTAAGAGTTGGCCAAATTTATGCGCCTGATGGCTCATTTCAGCAGAACCTTCGCCTCCTAGCAGCACAGATGTCTGGGAATTGAAGTCTCCACAGAGCACGTTCTGCGCTGCAGGAAGAGTTTGCAAATTTATGCTCTCAATGGCGCCTTTCAGCAGAGCCCTCGCCTCCTGGCAGCACAGGTGCCTAGGGCGTGAGGTCCCCACAAAGCGCGTCCAGCACTGCAGTGAAGAGTTGGCAAAATGTATGTGCCCAATGGTGCATTTCATCAGAGCCCCGCCTCCTGGCAGCACAGCTGCCAGCGGCTTGAAGTCCCCACAAAGTGTGTCCCACTCTGTGGTGAAAAGGTTGCAAATCTTTGCATCTGTTGGCGTGTTTTAGCAGAGCACCCACCTCCTGGCAGCACAGATGTCTGGGGCTTGAAGTCCCCACAAAGCAAAGTGTGTTCTAAGGTGATTTTACCCTGTGAAAAAGCCTTCTGCTGGGATGTCATGGATCATGTTTGAGAGAAAACAGTTTTTTCCATAGAGGGGACGGAAGGTGCTCCAGAAGCTAAAAAGAGCATATTTTCTGTAAATTCACACTGTCTTTCTCAAGCCACATGAGGATGAAGTCTGACCTCAATACAACATGCACTTCTAACAGGAGCATCCTGTCAGTTGATTCCCTTGTGTTCTACTGCAGCCTTCCAGAGTGTTCTGAAGAACAGTTAGAGTGCTAACAATCTTACTTACGACATAAGTGTGGCACACCTGAAGCCATCTTGATTGAATCAAACTGGTAAAACTTGAAACATTTAGGGGCAGATTTATGAAAAGTTGTGCTCCACCCAATGCAGCACCACTTTTCTTGCACCCCTTAGCGACCCCCTGACGCTACCATATGTGCGCCGAATTTAAAATACGGTGCACTATGGTGGTATTTAGGGAACGCTAGTTCAGTGCTTTGCAGGATTAGTGTCAAGAATTCTGAAGCCAATCCTGCAAAGCACCCAGAGGCCCATTGCAACCAATGGGAGCCTCCCTTTAACCCCCGATCTGAGCAGGTATTAAAAGTGCAGAAATAAATGATGCAAAGAAATTGCTTAGATTTCTTTGCACCATTTTGTCACCCCATCCTAACAGTGGAAACACACCTTTGCATACATTATACCTGGCGCAGTCATAAAGTAGTGCAAAGGGCTACAAAGTGGTGCAATGCATGCATTGCACCACTCTGTACATTTAGCACAGCGATTTTAGCCTCATTGGGCCACATTAGCGTAAAAAACAAATGACGCTAGTGTGGCGCAAGGGGGCACTAGGGGCTCTTCAATCTGCCCCTTAATTTAGAAAGAAACAAAATGATGGTGTCCATTTTGTCATGGAAATTATGGTAAGTGCTGTAGAAAGAAAAATTAGGACATGTTTTAAGTGAGTTCTCAAATATGTTTCTCTTCTGTTTCATTAACCCCTTAGATGCTAAGTGATGAGCCCTTTTTTTGCTATTTGGAGTAGTTTGTGGCTAGGCCTTCATAACTTTTTGGCCACATAAGCTATGCACGCCAAATTTGTGTCTTTTCCAATATCCTAGGGATTTTAAAGGTACCCAGAGTTTGTGGGTTCCCCTGGAGGAGATCAAGAAATAAGCCAAAATACAGCAAAAATTCCGCTTTTCTTTCAGAAAAAAGGGCTGCAGAAGAAAGCATGTTTTTTTCCCCCTGAAAATGGCATCAACAAAGGGTTTGCAGTGCTAAAATCAACATCTTTCCAGCTTTCACAAGCAGGCATACTTGAATCAGAAAACCACATTTTTCAACAGAATTTGGCATTTTACTGGGACAAACCACATTTTTACTATTTTTTGAGCTTTCAGCCTTCTTCCAGTTAGTGACAGAAATGGGTGGAAACCAATGCTGGCTCCCAGACAGCTAAACATTCCTGAAAAGTAGACAAAATTCTGAATTCGGCAAGGGGGCATTTGTGTAGATCCTTCAAGGTTTTCCTACAGAAAGTAACAGCTAAAATAAAAATATATTGAAATTGAGGTAAATAAAAGAGCCATGTTTTCTTTTCGTGTTTTTCCATCTATGGCAGTAATATACTGTTACGTCTGCTGGACTCTTCTGGTTGCGGGGATATATAGGGCTTGTAGGTTCATCAAGAACCCTAGGTACCCAGAGCCAATAAATGAGCTGCACCTTGCAATGGGTTTTCATAGTATACTGGGTATACTGAAATAAGAAGTGTGAAAAATAGGTATCAAAGAAACCTTTGTATTTCCAAAATGGGCACAAGATAAGGTGTTAAGAAACAGTGGTTATTTGTACATCTCTGAATTCCGGGGTCCCCACAAAATAGGGTTTTTACTCAACATTTTACCTTTGCTGGGTATTCTGGGAAAGAAAACTTTAGGGAATCCACACAAGCCACTTGTCTGTGGATTCCCCCAGCTGTCTAGTTCCCAGAAATGTCTGGGTTTGGTAGGTTTCCCTATTTGGCCGCTGAGCCCAGGACCAAAAACGCAGGTGCCTGCCTTACAAAACCAGGTTTCTTTGTGATAGATAGTTTTGATCTCTCCACAATACGATTTGGGTGGTGGAATTTGAGGCTGAACTAAATTGGGGAGCTCCCAAGAGAGCACTCTCTCTGTGCTTGCCACCACATTCACCTGCTCTCTGGGTTGGGCTACCCCACTGTTGCCCCGCTGCACGGACTGTGCTTGCGAAGGGACAGCAGGACTGTCCTCATCACCTCTCTCAGAATCAGTGGAGGAGGAGTTGTCGGATGGGACCTCTCCGACTGAAAAATCACTCCCAGAGTCTGTGCAATTGTCCTATTCCTCAGATGCTGTCTCAGTATCTGCTGTCTCAGTCTCTGATCCTACGTCATAGCTGTCCTCTATAACACGAGTTAGGGCTTGAGCAGCAGTCATCCAATGAGACACCATCTCTGCTACCGGCTAAACTGTCGCTCTAAAACACTAGCTTAGGTAGACAGTCACAAAATTGCTGGTGGGCGTGTGTGTGATGCGTGCAAAAGTAAAGGTCACCTTACCTTCGCTTCTTCCCTCAATCAGCACGTTCTCTCAAGACACTAAAAAAAAAAAAAACACACTACTACTTCACCTTGTCACATACTAAACGTCACAGTCATTAGCGCCTCTAGCGCCCAGTCCAACAATCATTATTGGTGCTGCCACTCCCATGACCTCCTCCTCAGATTCCCTCACTGCCACCCAGCAAAAGTGCCCTTCATCTCTCCATAGCCCCCCTCACACATACATTTCATTTGTATAGTAGCACAGGTAATGGCTGGTTTTATTAATCCACTCATCTTTTAACATTTAATACAGTTTTGATCTTTGCAGTAGGCTACTTTATGGCATCAAAACTGCCACTAGACACAAGTCAGATCCTTTTCTAGCAGAAACATAATCACAGGAGTTACTTGGACTTTTTTATTGCTGCCTAAAAGCTACAGTTGAAACGCGTCAGTTGAAGTATGTGCATTGCTTTGAGATGCAAGCTGCAAGAGAACTGGTGGCGAATATATATATATATCACAACTAAATCCGCTGGAATGTGGTTCCAGCAAACCACATATATAAACCCCCACTTCCTCCTAATATCTCGAAAGTCCTCGGACACCAATTTGTGATCAAAAATATCTTTACTAAACTAATGCCTCTTCACAACGCGTTTCAGCCGTAGCCTTGTTCACGTAAAGATATTTTTGATCACATATTGGTGTCCGAGGACTTTCGAGATATTCAGAGGAAATGTGGGTTTTTATATATATATATATAAAGAGATCACTTTTATATGTGGGTGTGGTTTCACTGGGGGGCGATCGCAGCCCCCAGGGAAACCACATACACATTGACAAAAGTGATATATATATATATATATCTCACAAGAAAATCTTGGAATGCAGGAACTCTACACAGCGGTCCTGGATGGGCTCTGAGAAGCCCTAATAAAGCTTCCAACACTCCTTAAAATAACAGGAGACCCAGGACACCTCCAAAGTGCAATTTAATTTATTTCAGCACGAACATCCAACGCGTTTCGGCAGCAGCCTCACTCCATGAGTAAGGCTGCTGCCGAAACGCGTTGGATGTTCGTGCTGAAATAAATTAAATTGCACTTTGGAGGTGTCCTGGGTCTCCTGTTATTTTAAGGAGTGTTGGAAGCTATATATATATATATATATATATATATAGCTATGCATATCTATATATATAGATATACATATCTATGTAGAGATGTACTGGCCAACGCCCGTACTAAAGAGGTTAAAACATTCTGACATGCAGACTGAAACATACACTTTCAACACCAGCACCAGACTGCCAGTTAACTCCCTGTTGATCAACAGCTTACAGTGCTCTAAAGAGCAACTGGAGTGAAAACATTCTGAATTTATGCCAAAAATGTGGCACATCTGAATGCCATCTTGATGGAAATGAAATGGAAAACTGAAAGCATTTTCTACTGAGGATACTGCAGACATTAGGAAGCTTCATAACAAATAAATCCCCCAAGTTGGCCATCAGAGGAAAAAAAGCCCAAATGTAGCACATTTATGAACCAACTGTAGCCCATGTATAGCCCAATGACATAAGTGTGCAAAACACTGAAGGGGAGAGTTAAGCGCCCCTAGCGCCCCTGGAGCGTCACTTTTCATGACGCTTTGGTGATGCTAACCCCTGCTCCATATTTACAAGGAGGTGTAATGCCACTTTGTGCAGCGTTACGCTTTCTTGTAAATATGGGCCCCTCTGACACAGTTTTCTGTGTCAGAGGGACATGCAATGGGTGTTTTGCAGTGGGCGCTCCTCCGCAACACCCATTGCTTCTGACCCCAGGAGTGGCATTAGCATGGCAAAATGAGGAGGAATGCTTATATTCTGTCTCGTTTTTGCTTTTTCCATGTGTGCTGTATTCTGCAGCACACATAGAAAGAACAAAATGCCATGGATGGTTGTTTATGTGCAGGAAGGTGTCCCTTCCTGTACATAATCTATCCCCTCAACGCAGATACCCTTGCACTATGGTGCAAGTATGCCTGCGTTGGCACAGACAGCTTAATTTAGCACCGGAGCAGGGGGAAACACAGGGGTGCGGCTAACTATTTCCTAACTATAACGCCCTGTAACCTTTGTTTTTCAGTGAAAAAGAAAATATATATATATATATATATGTGTGTGTGTATATAAAACTCTGGCATAACCAATACCAGGTCAAAGTGCTATTTCTTGGGTCCAGAATATCCCCAAGAAATTCCAAGAAAGAAGGTGTGGCCAGTGCCATAGGTGTATACAGGCACTGCACCCTCAGAAGTTTCAAATCTGCAGATCAGAAAGTTTTATTAGCCTTATCCCTAATGTACGGAATTTCCAACTTTCAATACAATTATAGTGGCCTTGAGGAAGACCATATTCATATGCCTTGCCTCCATGCAGATTACACAGATTACAGCTACACAGAAGGCACTAAGGTAAAAAAGTGGAATGTCAGTCAATGCCTCTCACAGGGTAGCATATAAAATGCCCCTGCATATCAGTCAGCTGCTACTAACCCTCAGTTTTCACATCCGCCTACATAGATGGCTGTAGCAATCCTCCACAAGGGGTGTTTCAAGACTTGTGGTACTCCATGGTCCAGCAGACTGCTGAAGGAGCAATCAAATTGATGTAGGGCACTTACCTCCAGTGGACTAAAAGAAGATGAGGCTCCTTAGGCAAAACAAGGTTTTTTGGAAAAGCAAAAAATGAGCTAGATGGTACTGATAATAGTACAGTTTTAGTACTTTCATCATGTTCATCCCAGAACAGGCAAAGCAGAAGCTACTTCTGTTCAGGGTGGTCCCTATCATCTAATTGGGAACACCTTATTTTCAGCATTCCCAGGTAACATCCTGCCCACGTTGGTTTGACTAACACGGCCTAGTGGCTAATCGGCAGTTAAGACGGGCATTGGTCATCTCTCTGAGGAATTGGGCAGCGGTACGTTTTGCCAGTCAGGTCTATATGTCAGCCCTTAGAACAAGGAAGGAGGCCCTACACAAGTTGGACTGGGAAAAGTTAGAACTAGCTGGGGTGGACACCAATAGTAAAAAAAAATGGGACACTGTAAATAGAATTAGGTTAAGATATACCCCCGTTGGTTCTCTTCTGCAATATACCATATTAGGTACTGATTGGGTGGCACATTTTTCAGACATTTACCATCTGAAAGGAAATGTTGAGGCAGTCTCAATTGTGGGAGGAAAGTTATGTAATGCATCTCCTGTAATAATGTCTCTGATGGAAGTGAGTTTGTCAATCTCACAGTCTGCAGGTGGCAAATCCCAGGACCCGATGGGGTTCCTATTGATTTAATAAAAACTAATGTAGCATTTTGGGGGCCCTTTGATCACAAACGTCTTGAATAATTCTTTAAATCTTGAGATACCTCACTCTCGAAAGCTTTTAATTATCGTCCCTATTTTAATAAGGGTGACTGTATGTCCCCTAAGTATTATAGGCCGAGATCGTTAATAGACAGCACTGCTAAGATTATTGGCAGGGTGACTTATAACCAACTTGTGGATTGGGCACAGGACTGCAAAATTTTCTCACCCTATCAATTTGGGTTCCACAGAGGACTGGCACAGTTGAGCAGTGCCTCAACTTGAGCCTGATTGTCAATAAGTATACCCATGCAAGGCACTGTCCTC
The DNA here is from genome assembly GCF_031143425.1 of Pleurodeles waltl. Taxonomy (NCBI): domain Eukaryota; kingdom Metazoa; phylum Chordata; class Amphibia; order Caudata; family Salamandridae; genus Pleurodeles; species Pleurodeles waltl. Next base: position 275,404,127 of record NC_090450.1, read on the forward strand.
TGTACCTGGCCTTTATGGACCTGTCTACAGCCTTTGACTCAGTCAAAATGGTCAAGTTGTGGCTGAGGTTATTAGACATGGGTGTAGAGGGATGGCTGGTGAATTCCTTGTATAATCTGTATACCGATTTGGGAGCAATGGTATGCTTGAGCCCTAATTGGGAAATGTCCCCGGTATTCGGGTTGAAACGTGGGGTACGCCAAGGTTGTATTTTGCGCCCCTGCTTTTCATTTCATAAATTAATGAGCTCTGTCCTTACCTAATTGCTTTTCCAGTTGATACCCCAAGAATAGCCGGCACTCAGGTGCCCGCATTGCTATATGCGGATGACACGGTCTTACGAGCCCTGACTCCCAATGCTTTACGGGCACTTGTGAACCGCTTTGCACAATTTAGGAGTAACCTTGACCTGTTTACAAATTATGATAAATCTCAGGTAATGGCTTGCGGTCTAGGAAGCTTGGACATCAGTAGACTGACCATACAGGGTCAGTCATTGCACAGCACAAAAGATTTCAGCTACCTGGGCATGGTTTTCAATCTCTTGGGCTCCTGGCAGTCGAAGTTGATCAGTTCAAGCCAAATGCTTATTAGGGCAGCCAGTGCTATTTTTAATCTCTCAAGAGCTAGAGGAAAACGGACAGTTACCCATCTGCTAAAAGTGTATAATACACAATGGGACAGATTTACAAGGCCCCAGCGCCTCCTTGCACCACATTAGCGTAATTTTTTAAATGCTAATGTGAGTCAACGAGGCAAAAATCACAGCACCATATCTAAAAAGCAGCGCAATGCATGCATTGCGCCACTTTGCAACCCCTTCGGCACATTATGCCTGCGCCAGGCATAATGTATGCAAGAGGGGTGTTCCAGTATTAGGAGGCCCGCAAAAATGGCACAATGAAATCTACAAGATTTCATTGCACCATTTTTTGGCATAATTTTTAACACATGCTCAAAGCAGGCATTAAAAGGACGCACTCATTGAAATCAATGGGCCTCGTTGCACTTTGCAGCACTAGCGTCAAAAAGTTATGACGTTAGTGCAGCAAAACACCACAATAACGTAATTTTTTTTGATGCTTAAGAGAGCCATGGTGCACTGTATTGTAAATTTCAGCGCACCCATGGTGTCGTTAGGTGGGGGCACAAGAAATCTGGCTCATCAGTACTGATGCGCCAGATTCTTGCAAATCTGGGCCAATGTGTTTCTGCTGCAGTGTACAGGTCTGGAATAATAGTTCCGCTCTCCAGCGTGAAGAAAATCATATCTGTTGGATGCTTTTGCAGCTTCCCCCAACCACCTCTAGTTACATCATCCAGGCAGACCTTAAACAGCGGTATGCTGAGGACAGAGATCAACTGGCCCCACTATTACTGTGGATTAGCATATGGGTGAATCAGAGAGCACAATTTTGCAGTGACATCCTTCAGGACTGCCTCAGACTGGACAACTATTGGCTGAGTTATATCGCCAAAATGTTTAAGGCGTTGGTGTTGTACTTTTTATACACTTCCCCTCTGTGCATTAAGAAGGAGGGCAAGCTTAGGCTAAAGAATCTTAATTGTTTTTTTGTGAGGAAAGAAGGTTGCAAACCGAGCTGGTGAAAAACAGTGTACAGGTTTACGATACGTATTTTGTCACCACGGATCCTGCTTTTTACCTCTTGCTAGAAGTCACATATATTGGAGAGGTCTCTTCTCTTTCGTTTCAGAAGTGGCTAAGTTTGGCGGCTACTTTGTCTAGGGTCTCAAATTGGCACCTTTGGGGGATTCACATCGCCTGGCACCTGTGATGGGGCTTCCGTTCAGTCGCTCTTGCACTATATGTTCTTTTGCACTGATTTTAGCTGTCCCTGCAGCTTATTCCTTAAACCTCTTTTAAAACCACTGGGTTTGCGAAGTTGTAGGGAGCCCCTGTTCTGTTTGCAATTATAAAGTACACCAGACTTCTGTTTTAGGGGGTCCTCATTCCTTAAAGCTGTAGATCGAGCCAGGAAAAGTATGGAAGGCGGTCTTGTTTGTTTGAGGAGCCACCGCATCAATCAGCTTGAAAAGTATTTTGCCTTTAATTAATTTTATGAGTTTTACTATGTAATTTTATATTCAAGCCGAGATTGTATTTGATTGTGTCTTTTATGGCTGTGGATGGCTGAATACTATATAATAACAACACGTGAACTGCACCGTTCATGGATTATACTGCAGCAGCACAGCATTACATTCCAAATTGACAATCATGATGTCTGCATCATGTCCTCAGCAGAGTCTCCAGCGATACATAAAGTGCTACCCACATATGTGAGGGAAGATCAAAACTAACCAATGTGACTGCAAAAACAATTGTCACCTGACATGCAATACATGGGCATCAGAGAAATGTACATCATTCACCATAAGTGATATAACGTGGAAGACATTTCAGAGCAAACCAGTGTGCACTACTGTCACTGAGCCAGTGTATTAAATCTGAGTCTGGAGGGAAGCTACAGACATGAGCCAGCCCAGCTCAGCCAAAGGAGCACACCGTGAGGAACCATCCAGGCCCACAAACACTCTCGCAAGTCCCAGACAGGGCCCACCATGTAAGCAGGAGAAAGGATGGGCATCCACTCCTCAGTGACAAATCAACCGGCAGGGGGTGGAGGGGGAGTGGGGAAAGGAGGGGGGGGGGGGGGACAAGGACGATTCTCATATTCCAATTATCTCCAACCATTCAGACACAATCCACTCATGCGTTGCCCGCCCGGTTGGCATCATCTAGGCTCAGCAAGTGGAAGCACCTTCCAAGGAGTCCTCCGCAATCCCCACAGAGTCTCCCAATAGGCCATCGATCATACCTCTCCAACTCTCCAGATCCCTCTCAGTGTGGTCATCCATATGCACTTTTCGAAGCCCACATTCCTCCGCAGTCGCCCACTCAGCAAGATCAGCCAACCATGTATCATGCAGTGGGGAGGTCGGGTTCACCCTGTGTATCGCAATGCGTCACTTGGCTAAGAAGAGCCCCAACTGTGCAAATCTGTAAGTCATTTTGTGTCCTTTTTTGGGGTAGGGGATTAAGCCCAGTAGGCAGTGTTTCATGCTTACCTCTACGTTAACAGTTGACACTTCCATCAGTGTCCGCTCTATTTGAAGCCAAAAGGTTTGAATCATGCTACATACCCACGTTATGTGATCAAAAGCAGCCGAGGCACTGCCACAGCGAGCACACCTGTCTGGGCGTGTTGGGAATATTCTATGGAGGCGGTGCGGTATCAGGTAAGCCCAGTGCATGTAATAAAAGTGTGTCAGTTTAAATCTCGCATTGCTAGTTGCATCCCGCATCAGGGAACAGGTTTTAGTCCATTCACCATCCGTGAGCGGGTGATCCAGATCAGCATCCCAACTATCTCTAGCCCCAGTTATGCTTATCTGCCTATCTTGTTTTAGAGCCTTGTAGAGCTGGGAGATGAGACCACGGTCACAACCAGGGTCAACGAGAGTCGCTGTAAAGTGGGATTCAACCGGTTCTGTGGGAAAAGAGGTCCAAACCTCACGCGCTGTCTGCGATAGGCTTGCGTATTGCAGAAATTTACCCTGGTCAATTCCAAAAAGGGGCTCCGCTTCCTCCCTGGTAATAAACGTATTGTTTTGATATAGATCACCAGCAGTATTACAGCCGCTGTCTCGCCACTTTCCAAAGTCCAGTGTTTCTGCAGCACTGGCGAAGGGGCACAGCCACCAAAGCAGAAGCAAGCACACATATGGCGCTTTACGTAACACCCTCACACAGCCTGTTCCCAGACCCACAACACCTGCGCTACTAGGAAGGGGACCCCAGGGGGAACCTGGAGCCACTCATCAACAAGCACGGTAAACAAGACAAACAACAGTGCCTTCTAACAGTTCTTTCTCCCAATTCGGGCCATCGTCACACCACATGGCAGCATATTGCAGCCAGCCCACCGCATAGTATAGGTACAAATCTGGCAGGCCCAGCCCTCCATCAACCAGGTCCAGCTTTAGCACATCCATGCGGACTCTGGACCGCTTACCCGCCTAGACCAGGGACAGAAGTGGTTTATCGAGCTGCCGAAAAATAGGAGGTGGTATTTCACAGAACAAGTTCTGTAGCATGTACAGGCATCTCGGGAGGAAAATCATCTTGCAGAGTGCAACCCTGCCCATAACTGACATTGGGAGGGAGGTCCAAAATTGGACAGCGGCTCGGAGGCTATCTATCACTCTACCCATATTTAAGGCATATTGTAGTTGAGGGGAGTGCGTCACCCGCATGCCTAGATACTGAAACAACTCCATCTCTGACTCCAGATCCATCAGCGGCAGCTCCGACTCCGCAACCGCCGACAGACCCGCCATAGGAAACAATACCGTCTTCTGTTGATTTATTGGGAGTCCCGATACCCTACCAAAATCGTCCATCAGCGTTAATAAGAGTGGGACAGAGCTCCCCGGATCAGTAACATACACCAGGGCATCATCAGCATATAGTGATATAGTGTGTGTTGTTGCCCCAACCCATTTGCCCCAATTACGCAGGCGTGTTCGCAGCCGTATAGCTAGGGATTCCATGGCCAGAGTGAACAGTATCCGGGATAGGGGGCAACCTTGTTGTGTGCCCCGCTCAATATCAAACGCCTCGGACACAAGTGCCCCAGTGCGAACCCGGGCCCGCGGTGACGGGTAGAGTAGACGTACCCATGACAAAAAGTAAGGTCCCAAGCCCATCCTTTACAGAACTGCCCATAAGTATTCCCAGGACAGGGTGTCAAATGCCTTCTCTATATCCAAGGCAACCAGCGCTTTGTGGTCAGTGAGTTTACGCGTCTCGTGCATGACATGTGATAGTCTCCGCAAGTTCATGTGAGTCCCTCTCCAAGGTATAAATCCCCATTGATCCTTTCCCACTAAGGAGGTCACCACACGTCCTAATCGCATTGCGAGGACCTTTGCGAGGAGTTTCACATTAACATTTAAAATAGAAAGAGGCCTATAGGAGCCCGGGTCCGCAGAGTCCCTCCCTGCCTTAGGTAGCATAACAATCAACGCCTCCTTCATCTGCTGTGGCAAAAGGCCCTCCCTGTGTGACTCATGAAGTGTTTGCAGTAGTCTGGGAAGTAGTGTCGCGGAATATGCGCAATAAAACTCGACCGGAAGGCTATCGGGCCGGCGCCTTCCCAGAGGCCATGCCTCCCAAGGCCTCCAGGAGTTCCTCCAGGGACATCTCACCCTCTAGCTCTTCCATCTGAGCATCCGTAAGCCTGGGTAACCTGAGGATGTCCAGGTATTCTCGTATTTAAGAACTCTTGTCACACTGCGGAGAAGTGTATATGGCTTTGAGTTGCTCGCATAAATGGGTATTCACACGTGTTTGACCTAAAATCTTATCTCCGGTTGGACCCCAGAGAGATAAGATTATGGGGGTGGGGCGTTCACGTCGGAGCAGCCAAGCGAGCATGCGCCCTGAACGATCCCCTTCACCATACAATCGCTGTCTGAAGTCTTTACGGACATAATTATCTAGTCTACTCCACAGAGCACCTATGCGACCACGCACCACTCGACTCTCAGCCTCCGATGCATCACCATTATCAATTTGACGCTGCAGGGTATTTAGGGCATCCTCCTGCTGCACCAGTTCCTGATCTAGCTTCTTCCGAATACCGTATGTTTTAGTAAGGCTTTCGCCTCGTATAACAACTTTAAGGGGCTCCCATTCCATGCCGCGGCTCTGGGCTGTGGTCCAGTTCTTGCCAAAATAACCATTCAGTGCCTCCTGAATATCACACCTATACTCATGGTCACCCAATAGCTCTGGCCTCATGTGCCAGAGGGGGATCGCCGGTCTAGGCGTGGGGGTACCACATTCTAACAGAAGAGGGGCATGATCTGACAGAAATCTGACCTGGTAGATAGCCCGACGAACATCCAGGGTCCCATCGCTCGCAAGTAGAAATCTGTCTAAACGGCTATATGCCCCATGTGTGGGAGTGTAACAAGAAAATGTTGTAGAAGTGGGGTGCATCTCCCTCCATATATCTACTAAATGTAGATTATCCATGATCCTGCGGAGCATGGCAGTCATATGAGGATTAATGCCCATCCTTTGCAGACTTCTATCCAAGGCCCCATCCAAAACACAATTAAAGTTGCCCGCCCAAATGATAGGCATTCCCATATAGGGTACTAATTCACACTGGAGCCTTTGGAAGAACTCTGCATCGTCTGTGTTGGGGGCGTATATATTTAGAATGCAGAGCTCACGGCCATCCAACTCTCCATGTAGAAAAACATAGCGGCCCTGCACATCTGCCGTAAAGCTCTTTAGTTGAAAAGGTGTTGAAGGGGCCACACAAACGGACACACCCCTGGCGTAGGATGAGTATGTCGCTGAGTATTATTGGCCCGCCACTTCTACTGTAGTTTTTGTGCTTCATTATCTAGCATGTGTGTCTCCTGTAGGAGAGCAATATGGACCCCAAGTCTCCTAAGATATGTATGCACTCTAACGTTTTGCAAAGGAGTTCAGCCCCCTCACATTCCATGTGACCATTCTGGTCAATGTACCTGCCATGCTCTATGCCAAGTTGCAATCACCACCCCAAATCACCCCAACCCCTCCAACACACCCACCTGCCCGCTGCCCCAGCGATCCAGCCCCCCAGTCAGTCGCATTTTCAACAATAGAGGCAAGAACCTTCCCTCCGTCTCAGGAAATACAGTGCATGATACAAAACTCCAACAACAACTAGAATTAGAATCCATAAACAACAACCCCATCCCACCCCGGGTAAACACCACCCACAGCTAGTGTCTTCCCACTCCGTGTGTGCGCCCCGCTATCCACCCTAGAGTCCAAAAGGTAGAGGCAGCACCAACCTGTACCATAGCGAAGAACTGGCCTGGACAGAGTCGGTGCTATACTCCCACACCTCTCACCTGACTACCCAGACCTCGCACACACAGTACCCAAATCACAGTGTTACTCCGTGCAAATGATTAGTATAAGCCACAACGGTGACTCTCCCCTTTAAAAAGGGGGGGGGGGAAACAATGTTAGCCTTGGTCAAAGCTGAGAGGGGGAGAAAAGGGGGAAGGCAGCAAATGTACACCACATTGGCCCGCCTTGTGTCCTGTAGACATCCGAGTCTCCATCACCCCGCAATAAAAAGGAGCTTAACAGAAAGGAGGAGGCGAGGGAAGGGGGGTAGCGGGGAAAAAGGAGGAGAGAGGGGAAGGAGAGCAGAAAGCGGGAACAGCATCTCAAGTCCGGCAATAGTCACAGCTCCACTCATCCAGTTCTGGTACATATTCACAACAACCCTTCAGGTTTTGGTGCTGTCTGAGTCATTGCATCAGTCCACTATCCCCGCAGGGAGAACCGGACCGAGGGGGTGCCTCCGCAATGACGAATGGCACCAACAGTCTTGCCTCCTCCCGCTCCTGACGTCTCCTGTCCACACTCAAGGTGCCATCTGGGCGTACTATCACTCTGGTGCTTCGGGTAGCATGGCGTCGCCTACTGGTCCAGCACATAGTGGATTTTAGGTTACCCATTTTGGTGGGCTTCTCGCTGACTCCTCCGCTCTAGGACCTCGGGGTTCTGCCCCCATCATCGAGCTCCAGCCAATCCGACACCGCCTCAGGTGACTGAAAAAAGTAAGAGCGGCCTGCATGGAGGACCTTCAGTTTAGCTGGGAATAGTAACATATGGGTATACCCGAGTTCTTTCAATTTTCGCTTAACACCTATGAAGGGCTGTCTTTGTAGCTGCACCTCGCGAGTATAATGAGGAAAAAAGGAGATTATGTGGTTCTCGTAGGAAGGGTCTCCATGTTTGCACACCTCTTGGAGGATTATGTCCCGGTCCCTGGGGCACCCGGTGGCGGCTGAGGGGACAGCACCCTGTGCGCACGTTCCACCACAAACACGGCTGACAGGGAGATGTTATCCAGTCCTCCAAGAAGGCCTCCGGGTTCGTACCCACCACACAGAGGTTGCACCTACGCACTCTTCCCTCTGCATCCTCAGCTCTCACTTCCAGTCTGCACGCTTTAACCTCCAGAGCGGTCTTTAGGGTATCAATGTCAGCTTGCATGGAGGTCACTTGTTGCTCAGTCGCCACTGAGCATTCAGCTACCACTCTCAAATCCACTCTCAGCAAGTTCACGTCGATCGCCATGGCAGCAATTTGCGACCTTACTGCCTGTCCCGAGGCCTCAATGGGGGATAGGATTTGTGTTCCAGTGGGCTCACTCCCTTTGTTCAGAGGACCAGGGGGTTCTTGTTGTAGACTCCCACCCATAGTCTGTGCTGTATATTGGTCCATCCGAGTTTGCAGTGCTCCTTTCCCCGCTTTGTCTTTGCCCATGATGTACACTACGCGTTATATCTGCCTCCACCACTCACCTAGGGCACTGATGGTCACAGTGTGTGCGACAGGGCCAGCTCACAACTTCACTCTCTTACCGGTCGCAGTAGCATCGTGGAGGAGGGCTCAGCACTATCTGGCAGTCTTGGGCCGTGCCTTCCACAGGCCTCGCCAGCGCACTATCGCCTTGCGCCAAATCCTCGTCTCTGGCGACTGGTCCGCACTGCAGGAGTTCTGCCTGACCCCTGTGTAGAGACGAGGCGGGGGAACCCGTTTCCCACATGCGCCAATTGACGTAGGCCAAATTGCCACCACCGGGGTGCCCCCCTTAATAAGACTGCAGGGCAGCACCACTCGCCTCCTCCAGCTCAAGTTAACGGCCGGCTGACACGGCGGCCTCCATGTTAGAATCAGGCAGTCTCTCAGAGTCCGATAGTCTGGGGCCGGCGCCTCACACAGGCCCCGTCAGCGCACCACTGCCGTGCACCAAATCTTCATCTCCGGTGGCTGGTCCACACCGCAGGGGCACACCACGTCTGGCGTCGCACCTGTTTCAGGGGACTTCTAGGCCCTGAGCCCTATCGCCAGCTCAGTCTGCACCCCGTGCAAGGAGGAGACGGGGGGTCCGTTCCCCACATGCGCCGACCGACACTGGCCAGATCGCCACCACCGGGGCACCCCCCTCAAGACTGCAGGGCGGCACCACTTAACTCCTCCAGCACTGGATTAATGGCTGACCATGTTGGGATCAGGTAGTCTCTCGGAGTTCGGCAATGCGGCCCGAACCCTTTACAATCACTGACTCTCACACCTTACCCCCAGCCACTGTATCCCCATGGCTATTTTGCAGGGTCTGCGGGCCTCAGATGGCAGGATGATGTAGGATCCTGAAGACGGGGCCACAAGCACTCTCCTAGTGCGTCCGAGCGGCTATCTTGCCAGCCATGCCCCCCCCATGAGCATAACTTTAACACTAACTTACATTAGGCTGAAAAAACTAGCTAGAAGGACAGAGGTTCAGAAAGAAATACAATAAAGTAAAGGGCCCATGGAGAGCTTACAGTGGCATTACGTGTTCTTGGTAGGGGCAGTAATGCTGGAACTATTTTAAAAGTGGAGTGCTGCACTCAATGTTACATCACTGAAGTCATACAGATTGTGAAAAATCTAAGCCTCACACAAACAACAAGTATAGCAAATGAGCCACTTCGATTCAGCAGAAAAGTGATGAGTGTGATATGTAGCCAGTGCTGCATTTTGAAGCATACTGTCATAAATGTATTAATACGGAATTGTGTGGTAGTGCATTGTCATTTATAGAAAATACTTTTCGATTTAAATGGCAGCAAAATTTGCACCACTATGAAGTTTTACTGATAAAACAATTTTGTGTACAAGATATATGTGGAAATTGAGTTTCAGCAAACATTTATCCTTTGCACATTACCAAGTAAAGTGTCATGGTTTGCTCTGATCCTATTAAATTATTTGTTTCTACAACACTTAAGAACTGCAAAAAAGTGCTTAATTTGTTCTTTCCTAACTGTTAATAGGTTTTGAAATATTTGTGCTATTAACTTGCGGGTTTTGAAATGATGTGGGTTATAAAACGACTTCACATCTGTCACAGTGCCCTTTCCTCGGGATCTGCACCTCCCGGCGTCACCAACTCAGAAGACTATTATAGCACAGAGTTATGATGAAGCCAAGCGGGGGAAAGGGAATTAGGGTAGGGAACTGCAGGGAGAGAGATCTGAAAAGAAACGGTTAGAACAAATATGCATACATTCATTCATAACAGTATAACTCACCAATAGACTCTTGAATAAAGGCGTCTCCGTGATATCAGAGACCCTTTGCGAATTGGGCGTAGCCCCTTCTTTGAATCATGGAACAAGAACAACCAACCTCTAAACCTAGAGATGGCAAGAGCTTTGGAGTATGGTCATATTCTAAATATCAATCATGTAACAATTATGCATTCATAAGATAAGCGTTTGATCTAAGCCTAGAAATTCTCAAAGACTTAAATATATATCTCACATATTATGTTTCCCAAAAAGCAATGAAACTATAATTTGCTTATCTCTAAAACGTTTTCACATTTACTACCTAGGCCTGAAAGTTTACTCATTGAACTTGAAGCTTTTTGTTCATTGGGCATAAGCGCCTTGCTTGTTGTTCATGAAGCGCTTTGATCATCATACATGAAGTGCCTTTTTCATAATGCCAGAGAGCGCTTTTACTTGTTTTGTCTGAAGCGCTACGCTCGTTATGCCAAGGGGTGCTTTACTCATGTGGCCTGAAGTGTTTTGATACTCATGCCCTGATTGCTTTGCTCATGTAGCCTGAAACGCTTTGATTGTCGTACCAAGGGCGCTTTACTCTTGTACCTTGAAGCGCTTTGCTCGTTGTGCTAAGGGGGTGCTTTTACTCATGTGGACTAAAGCGTTTTGATCCTTGTGCCAAGACTGCTTTACTCATGTGGCCTGAAACACTTTGATTGTCGAGCCAAGGGCGCTTTACTCATGTGGACTGAAACGCTTTGATTGTCGTGCCAAGGGCGCTTTACTCATGTGGACTGAAACGCTTTGATTATCGTGCCAAGGGCGCTTTACTCATGTGAACTGAAACGCTTTGATTGTCGTACCAAGGGTGCTTTACTCATGTGGACTGAAACGCTTTGATTATCGTGCCAAGGGCGCTTTACACGTGTGGCCTGAAGCGCTTTGCTTGTCGTGCCAAGGGCGCTTTACTCATGTAGACTGAAACGCTTTGATTATCGTGCCAAGGGCGCTTTACTCATGTGAACTGAAACGCTTTGATTGTCGTACCAAGGGCGCTTTACTCATGTGGACTGAAACACTTTGATTATCGTGCCAAGGGCGCTTTACACGTGTGGCCTGAAGCGCTTTGCTTGTTGTGCTAAGGGGCGCTTTACTCCTGTGATCCGAAGCGCTTTGATCATTGTGCCAAGGCCGCTTTACTCTTAAAACTTGAAACGCTTTGCTCTTTGTGCTAAGGGGCGCTGTCTTTTGGAAGTAACCACTTCCTTCAAGATTGGGCTCATCAAGACTTTACCGCTACAAGTACGACCTACTCGTATCTGAATTCACCATGGAAACAAGGATACTTGCTGTCAATCTGCCATGGAGGAAATCTGCTCTTCTTCAGAGGAACCCCCACGAGGTCTGACTGCATGGAAGTCTTCAAAATAGTGAGCAATGTGCTTGGGTGTGGCTGGGCTTTATAGGCCTGCCACACCCCAAGATGGCCGCTGTCTCTAAAAACCTGGGAATTGTAGTCCCTTCATAGAATAGCACTGATAAGTGCATCTTAACCACCAATGTCCTGACCCTGCAGCTACATGAGCTTTACCACAGGGCAGTTGATGCTGATGACCACTTTTAGAACAGGAAGGGATGACAAGGGGTGCGCATGAAGAGCCGCAAATACGCGCAGCGGAGTTTCGGGCAGGACCTGGACCGCGCAGAGTCTTATTCCTGACAACATCCTACTCACAGTGTAATGTTAAATGATGGGATCCCCCTGCAGAATATGAAGATGGGTCCCTAAGTCTCCCATATTTCACAAATATTCATTGGCCTTGGGTGTAATGGTGCCCCTGTGAAGGGTTTGGCAGCCCCTGAAGTGTTGGGGCTCACTTGCCCCAAAGATGCTGCATGGGTGTGCGCTAAGTCCCTGATACTAAAGTCTTTCCTTCACACATCCTTTGTCCCAGCAAGATTGTCACATAGTTCGCTTTACAAAATGCGCTAACTTTGCAGTTAGAGAAAGAAACGTAAACACCAATCTACACATTAAAAGTATAAGCAGCAATTTGTTAGAAGACATAGGCCCTCATTATGAACATGGTGGCAAATAATGAAGGCCATGAAAAACAGGCAGCCTGCAAACCACTCACCGCCAGCAGAGGAGTGTCGGCAACGATGGAAGAGGCCGCCCACAGGCCGATGGAAAGGCTCAACCTGCCCAACAAATAATGAAGCACAAGACCGCCGTCAGTTCCGGGGCGGGAACCACTGCCACTCAAAGCCAGACGGAAATGAACCAAATAAAAGGAAACACTCACCGGAGGCCCACACAACACGTCGAAGCAGACATGGAGAGAGAGTTGGAAATCATGCCAGTGCTGCTCCTTGCCATCCACCTCCGCGACCGCTGACGAAGACACTGACGGTAAGTATCTCAACATACTAAACAAGGGAAGAAAGGGCACAGTTACATACCCACCCACTCAACCCACCCCGCAACGCACCCACAACCCCTCACAACATCACAAGCCAAACACACCTGAGCAAGAGGTAGTTACCCGACACAAGCCGAAGACAACCTGCCCAAAGTACCCACATGTGCACAACAGCCCCCCCAATAAAACGAGGAACCACAGGCCTAGAGTGTGCCAACACCAACACTGGGCACACAAACATTATTAAAGCTCCAGAAGCAACAGAATGTCCAAATTAGGCCATTGGCCAGGCCATATCAAAAAGGCTGATGGGCCCAAATGTCCCGAACTTGACTCCCACATGTGCACATGGTACTCCACCATAAAGGGACATCAATGGGGCAGCCAGGCACCTCAGGAAACAGGGGGTCGCGGGGGCGGGGTGGGTACTTACGTTTGCAAGGGGGGGACTTGGGCTTCCGTTTTGGAGGTGGCGGGGGCTTTGGTTTTGCTTTGGAAGGTTGGGGAGCGGGCTTGGACCAGGATGTGGCAGATGGTCTACGGCCAGCACTGGGCCTCTTGCTCACAGTGGAAGGGGCACGGGAATGGGAAGGGCGGACAGGGGCGGACCTGGACGTGGAAGGAGTGGACAGGTGTGCACGTTCAGGGACGAGATGGGGTGGGCCAGTAGGTTCAAAAAGGTCTACACGGGATAGGAAAGGTTTCTTAGGGGCAATCAGGTGGACATGGAGGAAAGTGTGGGAGTGAAGGTAGAGGGAGTGGTTGTAACAGGTGTAGGTGTACGTGACGTGGATGCAGGTGCCTGTACAGTATGCTGAGGTGTGGTGGATGTTTGTTGGTTGGGTGTTTGGAAATGTCTGAGTGTAATGGGAGGAGGTGGGGTGGGCACAGGGGGACAAGACAGGCTGCCAGTGTAAATGGATGTTGTCTGGGTGTCTGCAAGTTTGGTGAGTGTCCTGCAAGTGTTACTCAAAGTCATTGTGGTGAGTGCAGGTGTGGTGTCTGGGGTCCATGACTGGATGTCTGATGTTGTGGTGACTGCAAGAATGGGGTCAGCAACAGGGGATGAGGGTGCAGTGCTTGTGAGTGTGCATGTAGAGGTGACAGACAGGGAGGCGGAAGAGGTGGACACAGTGGGGGAAGTGGATGTTGTTGTGCCTGTCTTTGTATGATGGCTGTGTGTATGCCTGTGGTGGGAAGAGTGATGCTTGTGTTTCATTGTGTGCTTCTTGTGTGTTGAGGTGTGTGCATGGCTGTCTGAACGTGTGCTTGGGATGGGTGAAGGGAGTGGGGTGCTGGAAGGGGTAGAGGTGGTTGGAGAGGGAACAAAAAGACCAGGAACACTGGCTGCCATCAAAGAGAAGGCCAGAGCCTGAAAAGATCTCTGTGGGCCAGACATGGCATCGTGAATGCCTTCCAGGTATGCCTTGCACTGCTGCATCTGGGATGCTAGCCCTGGGATGGCATTCATAATGGTTTTTTGCCCTACAGAGATGGTCCTCAGGATGTCAATAGCCTCCTCAGTGAGGGCAGCAGGGCTGACTTGGGCAGGGGATGAGGTGCCTGGGGTGAAGGAGACGCCTACCCTTCTGGGTGAGCGGGCACGGGCAACTGGGTGGGGAGCAACTGGGAGGGCGGTCATGGTATGGGGTGGAGGAAGATGGCAAAGATTGGGTGGGCCCACTAGGGTCCGCCACCACCAGGGAGCTCCCATCGGAGGAGGTATCAGAGTCACTACCTCCAGTGGTAGTTGCCTCCCCCATGGTACTCCCCTCACCCTCCAACCCACTGGTCCCCGTGGCGTTGGTAGACTCAGCCTCCTTGGAACCGTGGGCAGTTGCATCCCCACTCGCTGGTGCCACTGCTCCCTCGCCAGATGATGCTGATTTACACAGATAACACAAGAATACAGGGGTGGGGAGACAAAACAGGAGAGAGAATATTAGCATCTGAATGGATGTACATATCTGGTTCACCCATACTCTCACCCAGCTAATACACCAACATGCAGCACCTACAGATGTACTCATGCCATGCCCCTGACTTCTGGCCACAACCCTAGTATACAACTATCTCCCACATTACAGAAGGACCTGAAGAACTGCAGACCTGCCCCTTATCATCTAACTTCCCATGAGGTCCATAATGCTAAATGACATCAGTCAGAGTCCCTGCCTCTACACAGCATACATATTACAGCACCCTCAGACATCCATCAAGGAGGCATTATATGGTCTTGTACTCATCCCCTTGTGTCTGCTGTGCAGCCTTCGAGCGCCCATCCAAGACTGGATATGCCAAAACCAGAATGCGGTGCATTAGGGGGGCCAGTGTCCGATGGGCACCCCTTCCTCGTTGGGAAGACTTCCCCAGCTGGGCCTCACAGGTCTTCCTCGCCCAGCGCCGCAGGTCCTCCCTCCGCTTCCTGCAGTGGGTGCTCCGCCGGTTGTAGACCCCCAGGGTCCGAACCTCCCTGGCAATGGCCTGCCAGAGTCCCCTCTTCTGATGGGCTCTGACCTGTAGGGACATACAGAAAATAAACACTGAGGTCATAAAATGCACCTTTGATACCGCTGGCCATATGTCCCCTATGTGACAAATGCTTAAGACAGCATTCCAGCACCTCACTCGTGCTGAATGTCATGCACTCAACGGCTGTGCAGTTAAAAACCGTGCCCACATGCATACAGCCATCCACCACCATCACACACATCCATGCCCCCCATCCGCCTACTCACCTGCACCTCTGGTCAACCATATAACTTGGCATACAGGGCTAGGACCCCGTCCACCAGCTTCTCCAGTTCCTCCGTGTTAAAGGCCGGGGCCCTTTCCCCTGTGACTCGTGCCATTTCAAGGAGCAGAGTCAGGACACAGCAGCACACTCAGTGGAGTACTTGCATGCACAGAATCCAGGAGTCAAGTGAACCTGGGGTGACAAAATGGCATACGCTCTGCGGCTGTGTGCACCGTCACCGCCAGTGGCGATCATGAGAGGCCCATATTCCCCATTGACACCCATGTTAACCAATGAATGGGTGCACGGCGGTGAACACCGCCTTACGCCATTACGACAACCGCTAGCGGTATGAGGTCAGTTCCACTGCTACATATCTGGATGAGGGGGCTGACATTTTGCAAACTACTACACAGTTATTATTTGGTCATGGGCCCCATGCAGGCCCTATGAACCCCAGCCCTCAAACGCATGCCGAAAAGACTATTTACTCACCACAACAGTCCAGATTTATCAGTTAAGGACATGTCACTCCAGTTTAACATCCTACAATGCTGATGTATCACCTAAATATTTGACAGCAGTGTTGAACACACAACATGTTGAGCTAATGAATTTGTGTCCCTCACATGTGTTCTCCACTCCTCCTAGGTACAGGCCCATGTGGCGAGGGAGAGCCCCATCCGTTTACAGACCATTTGTTGATTTGGAGACCATAGTGGAACGTCACATCATTATCAATTACAGACTCACTAGTGCTACTATTCATGAACTTTGTGCATTACTGGTTGCAGTACTGAGACCGGCTAATCGGAATCAGCATGCCATCCCTACTGAAGTGCAAGTGCTCTCTGTACTCCGTTTCCTGGCCACGGGCTAATTTCAGGTGACAGTGGGCATGGGTGCAGGGTTTTCACAACCTATGTTTGCCTTATCCTGTCAAAATTCCTGGATGCATTTGTACAACACCTGCAGCCATATGTGAGGTTTCCCCAAAGTGTTGAACTACCTGCCATCAAGTCAGACTTTTATGCCTTTGCCATGTGATAGGTGCCATTGATGGCACCCACATAGCTCTGATCCCCCCAAGAGTAAGTAAACAGGTGTACAGAAACTGGAAGAACTTCCACTCCATGAACATTCAAGTGGTGTGTGCGGCAGACCAGTACATCTCAAATGTGAATGCCATGTTCCCTGGATCAGTCCATGATTCATTTGTTCTGAGGAGCAGCAGTGTGCCACACATGATGGAACAACTACAAGGGGACAGAGGATGGATCATAGGTGAGTGTGTCTGACACGTTACATAGCTGACAGCCAGCCTGTCTGAAATTGAGGGTAGTTGGTTACAGTCATGTTTTTCACACTTTTGCAGGTGATCCAAACATGCACTGGCTCCTGACACCAGTGAGGAATCTTAGAACAGATGCTGAGAGGAATTACAATGAGGCCCATGGACGTACTAGGAGGGTGATTGAGCACACTATAGGTCTCCTGAAGGCTAGATTCTGTTGCCTCCATCTCTTTGGGGGTTACCTGTGCTATGGCCCTGAGAAGGTGTGTAGAATATTGGGGGCCTGCTACATGCAGCACAACGTGGCTGTGAGGAAATCTATCCCTCTCTTGGATGAGGAGGGTGCTGTATATCCAGACCTGCTTCCTCTGAGAGGGGATGAGAGTGATGGTGATGATGAAGAGGGGGAAGATGTACACTCCAGGGACCAACTGATCCCACTATACTTCCAGTGACTATTTGGTACTGTTCGCTGATGATGTTGTCTGTACTGCATACTGTCAGTCTGACTTATTCTCTATGGGGGTGTGGGGTCTGTAGCCATTTACAATGTTACATGAATTTCAAGTGCCATGTGACATGGTAAACAACTTGTTAGACATTTCTGTTTGCTCCACACCATATTGTGCTTGGGGTGCAATTCCTGCAATAAAGGACTGATTATTGAATATAACTGGCAAATGCATTCACACTTCGGTTTGATTCAACATGATGACAGGGGACATGGAAATTGGTGTAAATGTGTTTTAATAGGAGTCAGGGATGCATTGGTGCTCTTTACAGTGATGGCAGTGGGCTGATGGTGGGTGTCCATACTGGCTACATGCTGGATTGTGACAGTCCAGGACTGTGTGATGGGCCAGGGTATTCCTCACTGTCCAGCGTTCCCACTCCAGTCCTGAGTGGTGCCTCTGTCTCCATGTGGGGCGCTGGCACTCCTTGGCATTTCCATCAAAGGGGCATGGGTGGTGGTGCATGTGGGGGGGAATGGACATGTATGTTACATTTACAAAATTGGATGGGGTGCACAGGGCAGACCTATTTTGTGCAGGTTTTCCACTGTTGGGCCATGCAGGGTCCTTTTGTGAGGTTGCCATTGCATTTAGCAAGGGATGTGGAGGTGTATTGTGGGTGTTGTAGTGCCATTATGATACTTTGCAGAGGTGGGTGGCTGTGCACAGAGGGAGGGATGTGGGCCTGTTGGTGGGTTTGTGGGCATGCAAGGTGACTGGATGTCATGGTTGTGGCCAGGGTAGGGTGTGGTTCTGGTGGTAGTTGTAAAGGTAAGGTGGTTCGTGCATTACAGGTGTGGTGGATATGGGATAATTGTAGATGACTTACCAGAGTCCATTCCTCCAGTAAGTCCAGTGAGACCCTCAGGGTGCAGGATGGCCAGTACCTTTTCTTTGTAGTCGGTGTTGTCTGGGGTGTTGGTGGGGGTCCTCCCCCAGTCTTCTGAACCGCAGTGTTGTGCCTGGATGCCATGGACCTCACCTTCCCACGCAGGTCATTCCATCTCTTGCGGATGTCGTCCCTTGTGCGTGGATGGTTTCCCACTGCGTTCACCTTGTTCACTATTGTCTGCCATAACTCCATCTTCCTGGCAATGTGCTGGACCTGTGCACCGAATATTTGAGGCTCGACCTTGAGTATCTCGTCCACCATTGTTCTTAACTCCCTTTCTGTGAAGCGTGGATGCTTAGGGGGTGCCATGGTGTGTGTTGTGGGTGGTGTGTTGTGTTGTGTGGATATTGGTGAGGGTGCTGTTGTTTGGTTGGGTGTGTGGGTTGTGTGTTGTTGCATTCAGCGTCTGCTTGTAGTGTTGTCAGTCTGGCTTCTTCTATTGGCGATGCAAAGGATTGTGGGGTGTGTATGTGCTTGTTTTATTGTGTTGTGGATGTGTGTCAGGTGTGTGGGTTTCAAACTTGCCAATGTGTGCAATTCTTGCTGTTGGGTCCCATTGCTGGCCGTTGCGGACTGTACAGCCAATGGTTGCTCAGCATTCACTAACCGCTGCAGTGATTTTTGCATCTTTATTTGGAGGGCAAGGGATTTGTGTGTTCGGCGGTGGCAGGGTGGGATGTCCAGCCTTTCCATCATCAAGGGCCCTGGCGGTGGCTGGAGGTAGCAGAATTTTTGGAGGTTTCTGTTTTTGGCATCTTTATATGGCGGGTTTCTGTTCACCGCCAATGGTGGTATTCTGTTCAACGTCGCCACTGCGGATGACGATGTTTACCGCCATGTTCATAATGACCCCCATAGTCTGACATTTTGCCGGCTGTCTTTGAGCGCACCTTCAGCATGTTTATTTTGGTGGTGTTGCAGCACCCCTGCACCGCAACTTTCAACTCCTAAGAATAGGGGACAAGAGAGACCGGATGAGGGATGGGTTGTAAATCATTTCACTGGTGTTTTGCTACCTCGGTATAGATTGTGGCATCGGTAACTCTAAAGGCCCTTGGCTAATCTAGTATATGCGTGGATAGACAGTGTTCATTAGTGCCTTACTGTAGGAAAGTGCCCCTTTTTGACATTGTCAACCCCACTTTTTGCCTGGTATTTGATGCAATTTTGACTGAAAGTGCGCTGGGTTCCTGCTAACTAGGACCCAAGTGCCAGAACTCTTTCCCTAAAACTGTGCAATACCTTTGCCCCCCCTGTAAGTCCCTAGTAAATGGTACCCTTGGTACCTAGGGCATGGGCACCAAAGAGGGTCCCCAAGGGCTGCAGCATGTATTGTGCAATCCTCAGGGACCCCTCACCTAGCAGATGCAGAGTGTCATTACAGGCTGCATGTCTTGGTGCAAATAACAGTGAAAACACAACGTGGCAGACAGCCTGTATGCCATGTCCCCAAATGCTGCATGCAATATATGTAAGCCACCCCTACAGTGGGCCTTACAGCCTTGAGGCAGGGTGCATTATATCACGTTTGAGTACATATGCACGAGCAGCTATGCCTCTTCTATGTCTTTATCGATTCTTAGACATAGTGAATGAACAGCGACGCCATTTTAAGTACATGTGCTGAACACTACAGGTTCCCCAGCTACATGATGGCTTCACCGAAACAGGAATGTTTGGTATCAAACATCTCATAGTAATAAACTCTCACTCATGCCAATGATGGATTTATTAATACATGCACCAAGAGGACACCTTAAAGGTGCCCCCCAGAAAATCTACCAACATCCAGTGTGTGGACTCAATGGGTGTAGCCAGCCTGCCACCACTAGACATGCTTCTGACCCCCAAGGGTTTGAACCTATGCTCTTGGTCGGTCAGACCCAAAGCCTGGTCTGGGAGTTGTGTTTACACAAACCACCCAACAGGATGACCTACGAATCTGCATTCCAAGGAAGGGGACTTCAAAGAAGCCCACCCCCCTTGGTATGAAGATCTGGCTTCAATCAAAGGAGACATGCCTAACCCTTGCCCTAGGGCCCATTTTGCACCTGGACAGACAGGAAATTTAGTATTCATAGAGATGTGTCCACACCTCAGGTCAGTCCCATCCCTAAGGTGCACTGCCTAATGTGGAAACAACATTTAGAAATCTGCCATCTTGGTGTTGGCAGATTTAGGAACTCTGGGACAGGGTTTTGCCCTGTTCCCACAGGACGTGGTCATATGTCATAATGGAGGTGTAGTGACCCCAGGGTAAGTAGCCCATTGGCTACTACCTTACGCGCCCTTAAACGCCCCTAACTTCAGTATTTAGGGGAGCCCCTGGCACCAGGAAATCATAATCCTGCTGACCTACGAAGAAGAAGGACACTCAAGAAGAAGCACCTGGCTTGTTCCTAATGACTTTCCCCAAATTTGACTCGCTCTGCAAGCTGTTGTGCCTCCTATAGCATGGGAAGACTGTCTACTTTCAACAAAGTCCCAGGAACTACCATAGATCAGCTGAGCTGCTTCCCTGCATCTTGCAGGTACCCCAAGAGACCTGAGAGGACTCCGGACTGCAAACACATGACACCCGAAAGCAAGCATGCAAGCAGCTGTGCCACCTAGCCCGAGCTGAAGTGTGCCAACGTGGCCCCCAGCTCTCCAGAGACAGAGCCCAGCTTGGACTTGCCCACTGTGGACTCCCTGATGCCGCCTGCAGCATCTGCCCGCAGGAATCCTCAACCACCAGTGCTTGCGGTGGAGAAAACCCAATGCCCCAAGACACTTCTGCCCCTGTCGGCCCTGGCCTGTGGAGAAAAGGACCTAAGGTGTCCCCACATCCCTGAGCATCTCAAGATTGGAACCCACTTGTTGGTTCTACTCAACTGGACTCCCAGTTCAAACCTGCAGCCTCTTCTCAACTGGACCGATTCCCAATTGACTAACAGTGGGCAACCGACGCAGTACTACACCTCTGCTTCCAGCCGCACCAGTGCAGCCCAATGGGACTTATTGGTGTGGCCTTGGCCCTTTCCCAATACTCTCCTTAAGTCCAGGAGATTGGTCCTGTAAGTCCCTGTAGGATACCTGAATGCAGTACTTGTTTTTCTGTCCCTAGGATAACATTGATGCTTCTGAAAAATGAAGAATCGACTTTTGAAAACTGAAAGTATTTTTCTTACAAAAAGTACTTACCTGATCATATTGATTCTGGTGCCTAAGCATATATAAAGATACTTTTATTTTCGTAAATTGGTGTGGTTCTTCTTCTTGAGTCGTGTGTCTCATTTATTGTCTGTGTGTGTATTTACAGATGTCTCACACTCCTCTCTGATAAGCCTCAGACTATTCGACCACACCCCCTAAAAGAGCACCTTAGGATTACCAGAGAAAGCCCATGTCCACTGGTAAGAGAACCTCTGGACTCTTTATATGATATATCAAAATGAGATATATCGTGCAAACAGCCAGCTTCCTACAAGTGGTATTTGGTTACCACGACTGCAATGAGTTGTTTGTTTTTCTTTCTTATGAAAATCAATTAAAAAAACGTAATTGGACAAGATGGCGCCTTTGTGTTTAAAGGGAACACTATAAGCAAAATTTCATGATTATTATTGATCTGGTATGTGTGTCACCCATAGCCATTTACAAACATTTTCTTTTGTAACATTGAGGAGTGCAAGATGGGGGATAGATGCTGCCCAGAAAGGATAACCTTCCCTAACTTCTTCCTCTGCTGTTTTTTGTGTTTCTGTTTTTCCGGGGAGAAAACATGCATTTTCCCACCAAACTCTCACCTGGCAACGCGAACCTGATCATCTGCACACATGCAGTGAACATTACATTGCTTTCCAGGTAAAGGACCATCTCAGAATATTCTCTGAGGATGAAAAGTGTGCCCTACCCTAATTGGCAACCCCCATTGAAGTAGGATACTCTGAATGACAATGTGTGTTTTGCCCAAGTGCCTGAACTTGAGCATATGATCTAGAACTTCCTCCAAGATTGGCAAACACCTAATTCTTTTGGATTTAGGCCTGGGTGTACCCTGCTGTGCACTGCCCAAACTTTCCTAACTACTAACAAGCCTGATAGCTCGTGGGCACTGCTCTACGGGCTTTGCTTGCTGCTAGTAATTTCTGTGTGTTTGCCCCTAGCCAACCAAAGAAATTTAGAGTTGCTGGCACAGTGCTTTGAAGCTCTCTCTACCCCTCAGAAGAGTTCAGAAGCAGGGTGTCCCAAAGAACGACCAAGAAAAAACGAAGTAGTTTGTGTGGTGGCTTTGCCTGGTAGGCACACATCCACTCTGCACCAGCACTAAGTGTATTTGTTCTCCACTTTTCCATGGTGTTAATGTGGTGGCCGAGCATGCACCAGGATGACTTCCCAGCTAGCCAGATTGTGAGCAGCCTCTGTGGCCTCGGGCAAGCACTGTACTTACTGTGTCTCCCTTCAGTTTCACTGAGCCAGAATCAATGTTCAGCCTCCCAGTCATCATCGAGTTTGCCCCTCTGAGTTAGTAACCACTTATCCTAGTCTCTAGCTTTCCTTAGACTTGGGTAGTCATGTATCCTCATTCTGGATAGCCAGCACCAAAAAAACCTCAACCAAGGAGGTAGGATGACTTTATTGGAGCCACTAAACTCATGTTAAAATCTTTCAGACACTGCTCTCTTTATTGCAAGCTACCAGGGGCACTGTCCACTCCTTGCCCTTGTTTTGTGTTTGCCATTATTCTCCTATACAATCATGAATTCCACTATGCGTATGACATAAGATATGGGTATGATCCTTTACTTTTCCCACACTATTATTGGAATATTCGAGGAACAGAATACACGGATACTATTCGAGGGGAGACCCCATTGCTGCCCTCCCTTGAAATGTCAACATTTCCTTGGCATGAACAACTGACTTGGGTCTTCATTAGGCAGGCATACTCTGACTTATCCTTTGACTTATCACTTCTCCTTTATCTTTTTGGTTTTATTTTAGCCTTTAGGGGTACACTTTGCCCTAGATTCCGACAAGACATCCTGCTCAGTTTTTTTGTAATGCTCTTTGTTTTGTCAGTCTTACATTAGTGTGTGTATGAACATGAAAATAAACATCTTATGCACACTGGATAGTTTTGTGAGCTTGATCAAACTGTTTAATAACCAAATTATGGAAATAAGTATTTTTATAATGAGAATTAATTCTATTTTAAGCTTTCAACAAGTCCTTCTATGTATTGCATTGGGTTTGCAAATTATGGTTTTCATGGCTATTGTGCGAATTATGGATTGTGATCTTAACCATAACTTGTGAATTTCAGTGTTTTTTAGGTTTTAATTCATCACAATAACTGCACTTTTGCTGTGTTTTTTAAAGTGAATTCTAAGGGCTTTTTCAAAAAGCCTCACGGTGTCAGAGATGTCTGCATATAAGATATAGGAGAGGCAAAGGTCTCTGGCCATAGGTTTGTGAATTGGATTTTGTAGTATGTGAGAAATATTATTGCAGTACTACTTTACAAACAGCAAAATGCAGTTTGTTAATCAGGTTCACAGTCTATGTGGAAAAACCAAAGTGCCATAATAAGATTTGTAAACCAACCATGCATACTAAGCATAATTGAAAACTCCAAATACATTTGCATGCACTTTTGAAACCAGAACAGCCATTTGCAAGTACAGTCTTGGTTGTACTTGGGAACAGTCCAGCCCGAACTGCCAGGCCAGGTCCTCCCTGGACCGGAAACAAAATGCCTTTATTTTTTGCTAAAATTGCATCTACTTCAGAGCAACTCAGTGGTGAAAATACATTTGCCCATTTTGTTTAAATCTCCCTCGTTTCATTGTCCAAATGTTGATATGTATGATTTTGTCACTCCATCAGAAGTGCATAAACAGGAAGCACTTCCTTTGAAAGGTCAGAAAGTCAAATATGTCCCTAAAGGCATGGGCGTCATTTAGGGGTAACCAGAGGTCGCAGCTGCGACCCCTGGCTTGCCCCTTGCGACCCCTGGCCTCAGAGATGGCAAAACCGGTGCCAGGAACAAAGGGGCAGCAGGCACTTATGAACATCGTTTGGGGCTCAAATGTCCTTGTTTATTCAATGTTTTTATTACAGTAACAGTGAATAATAATATTCACCACTATTATTATAAAAAAAATGGCGCCCAATTAGGTGGAATGTGAGCCTTCCAGACAGCTGAGGTAACTAATGTTTTTTAATGTATGTTGTGTACACATGAGAGTGCATTTATGTGAGAGAGTCTTTGTATGTGCGATCGTTTATGTATGTGTAAGCACGTCTGCGTGAGTGAACGTAAAGGTCGAATGGTGTGTGGTCACTTCCGCTACCCTGACCTTTTGGTGAATTGAGGTTCATGCCTAAAGGATCTATTAGTCTGTGCCTTAGGGACCGCGGGACTATAAACCAAAATCAGCTGTGGGCTGTGACGCTGTTGCTACTATAGAGGAAGCATGACCCTTGCATAGAAGCACATATCAAACCAATTCCCAAATATAAACACGTTCAGGGGCGTAATGCATGTCCCTGCGATGCAGGGGGCCACCTAATCCTTTATGGGGCCCAAATCCTTTAAGGGGGTGGGGCATTCAGCCAAAGGCCATTAAGGTACAGTGGCCTTTGGTGGAGTGGGGCGCATTTTGCGTTACTTCACCCAACACATTGCAACATTAATGACGAAGGCTGAACCTGTAACCACAACCAAAGATAAACAACGTGTGCCCAGGTAACAAAACACCCAACACAGTAAGTCATGCAAACCATTCCCACTCACAGTCCCTTGGGGGATGCTTCCTGAGAAAACAAGCAGGTGCAGACACTCAGCAAGGCACCAGGAAATGCCTAGGGGCTGGAGAGCATGGATTATCCACCTCCTATCCCATAATGAGTGCACTGCTTTATTAGACTCCAAGTTGTCTTTTATTCAGAGGCAGGGGATAATTCCAGTTCCTCTGCAAACAGGAGCCTGAGCAGAGATCGAGATTACAATTTTTGCAATACTTATCACGAAACTAACGTATTACCTTGTGTGGCAAACCCCTCGCCCGCATTCGGCCCACTTGCTTTTCCCACCAGTCTCTCTCTTAAGCAGTCATTTGGTTCAAGGGCATGTCAGAAATCTAAACTCTGTTATACAGTGTTTCTCTGGGCTAAAATTCTAAAATAGTGTTTTTTTTTTTTTTTTTTTTTACATTCATTTGAGAGTTTTGTACAACGCCCACGTCCCTAAATATTATAGCAGTGTAAATCCAAACGAACTTTATTGATGCAGCCAATTGGTCACCAATAAGGAAAGCATTTGATTTTGTGGGCCCTGAAGTTCTGTGCACATTATTTTATGTTTTGGGGACAAAATCCTCTCGGTGCACCCCGGGAAGAATTTTCACCATTCGTTAGCTCATATGTTTAATTACAGAAAGGCCTCAAGCCTGAATGTTTGATTTGTTCCGCATTCCGTCCATCATCTGTTCTTTTTGCATCACGTCCGAGTAAACCAGAAAAGGACCAATGTGGTCAGATTTTCCAGGCAGGGGTATCTAATGTAAACCCTGAGGGGGAGAGTCCATTCTACATTTTCAGAATAACCTTTGAGTAAATAAATCATTTCCATTTACTTCAGTTATGTGTAAATTTATCCCGCGGGGTACCCTGAAAATATGTCATGACTCAGTCCTTCCCCACTAGACCTCTACTGTATAACACTGTGCAGGGGCCCATTCCTTCTTCAAAAGGCACCTTGGTGCCACCTGATGGAGCTGCTCTAAAGAGTTGTTCCAGGTGCTAACTCATACCTATCAATCTATGCATACCGCTTGCCTTTATTTCAATAGGACAAAGGGAACCCAGTTTTTGCCTATTATTTAATAAAAAAATGGTTTCTAGTAATTGCCATAGTCCAGTTAAATAGAACTTCCTGCACAACTGCCTCCCTGTTCATTGGCTTCAACAGCAACATATCATCAGCAACCTCATCAGAATCATTACATACTCGCCCATCTTCCTCTTTCTAGGAGATTGGACACCGGTCAATCATCAGAAGCTTTGCTCCAGCATCATACATGTCACTCACACTTCAATTGAGATAATTTTTAGGCTGGCTCAACAGTTCAGATCACTATAAACCTACTGCTACCAATTCTTTAAAATATACCTAGTGACAGTACTGGAAAGTAGAGGGACCCTACCAAATGCCAGTTCCGGCAGCCATTTCTGGGCCACATCCGGGACATCTTGGGAAATATCCTGAATTTATTTTGGTGTCATTTTTCAACACCAGAACACAGTTCAGCAGCACCCGCAAGTTGCCTTCTTTCTGTTCGTTCTGCAACATGCAGGCGACAGGGGGGCTTTTTCCTTTTTTCCTGCTAGCTGGGCCCAAGACAAAGGTCTGATTTAAATGTCCATCAGCCTTTCATTTGTGAAACTATAATTCTGGATGTGATCCATCTCGAGCCTAACACCTATAGACTAATACAGTGGAACAAAATAAAGCACATAGCTTCAAAAGTACTTTAGTGAAACTATGGCTTGGAGGCAGTTTTTTACTTTCTTCAAACACACCCCTATGTAAAAGATGTGCATGCACTGTAAAAATGGTAGGTGCACCTAAAAGTATGAGTAAAAGCTGAAATAATGATTTTAATGGCACCTTCTAATTTTCACTTTATTTAATTTGTTAATAGTGCTACTCATCCCATAGGGTATCAGAGCACATTACATCACACACAGACACAATAATCATACAACTGTGTAAATAAATGTACAGGAAATGTTACATTAAGACAATGAGGGTTATAAGATGTAGGAATCATATATCGTCCATGCTTGTAAACATTATGGGGGTCATTACGACCCTGGCGGATGGCGGAGAACCGACGGTAAGACCGCCAACAGGCTGGCGGTCTTACCTTGGGGAATTATGACCATGGCGGTTACCGCCATGGTCATCCGCCGGTTCTCCGTTCCGCCCGCCAGTGCGGAGACGACCGCCGGGCTGGAGACCTGGGTCTCCAGCCCGGCGGCCGTCACTATACCGCCGGCGGTATTTGGACCCGGCTTACCGCCGTGGATTTCCAGCGGTTTGAACCGCCATGAAATCCATGGCGGTAAGCTCTATCAGTGCAAGGGAATTCCTTCCCTGGCACTGATAGGGGTTTCCCCCACCCCCCACCTTGACTCCCTCCCCTACACCCCCCACCACCCCTGCCACCCCCCAAAGGTGGCAGGGCACCCCTCCCCACCCCGACCCCCAACAGCATATAACTCACACACATCCGACACGCATGCAGGCACCACCAACACACACACGCACACACCCGACATACATGCCAACATCCACACACACAGTCAGACACTCACACCCACATTCAAACATACACGCACACATCCATACAGACATACCCACAGACATACACGCACTCATTCCCATACACACAACACCCCGCAAGCATACACGCACTCACACACCCCCTCTACATACACACACGCACACCCCCATGCACGCACACAACCCCCAACACCCCCCCACCCCCTCCCCTAACGGACGATCGACTTACCTGTTCCGTCGATCCTCTGGGAGGGGACGGGAGCCATGGGGGCAGCTCCGCCGACACCACACCGCCAACAGAACACCGCCACGGCGAATCACAGGATGTGATTCGCTGGACGGTGTTCTGTTGGCGTGGCGGTGGAGGTGGAGCAACCTCCACGTCCCCGCCTCCCGCCAGTATGGCTGTTGGCGGCTCTCCGTCCGTAAAGGGACGGAGAGCTGCCAACGGTCATAATAGGCCGAGCGGCAAACCAATTTTGCCTGAGTCATCACTCCCTCAGCGGTCTAGAAAAAAGACCGCCGAGGTCGTAATGACCCCCTATATGTTAAAATTAATGGTCGGGAGAAACACAGAATCTGGATAGAAAACAAAATGATTGGTATTGTTTGTACTAAGAAGACTTTATTAGTTCCCACAAGAGTCACTTCTTTCCTATCTTATAATAATAACAGATTGAGAAAAAAAGATAAGGATCTCAAAACCCCTCATCTACAGTTGACAGACAGCTCCTTGATGCAGGTAAACAGAAAACAGAGCTATATGAGAAGGATTGCAATATATAAACTGGAATTAACAAAATTATCTCAGTGTCAAAAGCAGTAGACCACCTACCTATCCAGCAGCGGCTGGCTCTTATTTACAATGGGGGTTGGGGGGGGTACAATAATAATAAAAGAAAAAAATTCACTTACCTCAGGACGGACGTCTTCCTCTCAACATCTGTCCTTCTCTCCTGGGTCCAACGCACGACGGTACCCAGGAAACTGCACTTGCCCATCCTGGCGCTGCTTTCATGCTGGTAATCAGCACAAAAGCAGTGTCAGGATTGGTAGGAGCGGGCTCGGAGGCCTCTGCCTTCTCTAACCCAGCTGTCATAAGATAGCTGGGTTAGAGAAGTTTGAAGTGTTCATGTCAGTCTGGCCGTCGCAAGATGACCAGCCAAACGGACATGTGCACTTTAGCAATTGCTCCGCCCCATCCTGACACTCGGTTTAGGACGGAGCACTGAAAAATGAAATGGTAATAAACCAAGTTTGTTACCATTTTATTTTTCTCTCCTGGGGGCATTTTTCTTAGCGGGGCGATTTACCTCGCTCTTGTGGAGGGGCTGCTCCTGTACCTATCTACATATAATACAAATCTGTGATCTGCATGTTACACATTGTGCTTTGCAGTAGACACAATAAACCAGTATGCCACTTTATGAGTCAAGATCACGACTGAACAAAACACAGAACCCTACAGAACTGCATTAGCCACCAAAGTTAGCTTACTGCTATTATAATCAACTCATAATTGCTAGGCACACAAAGATCTCTGCAACAGGTGTCTAAACCATGCAATATATTTTACAATGTAGCCTCTCTGTGACGATTTAAGTTAGCTACAACAGATTTACTGTCACATTTGTCCCTGTTGCCCATTTCTATGGAGCAATTAAAAAACAAAATGCATAAATAGACAAGCCTTCTCCCCTCCCCCCCCCCCCATTGTGATTCCACAACCTTTCCTCTGCCAAACGTTGACCGCTAATTTATGGGTTCCCAGAGTAAATTTTTCCCAATTCAAGCACTGCATAGCAATATATATAGAGGGCTTGGACTCAGACTAGAAGAGTATTTGTCACTCACCTCATGCTATTGGCTATTTGGCATACAATTCTGACTTTTATGCAGTGCTTGCATGCTTATATTGCAATGCCCGATAAACTGTTAAATCTCTGAGTCATCACACCTTAAATTGTATACAAAGGAAATAATCCTTTTTTGTTCAGTGTATTATTTTACTGTAGCAATTTTTTTAATGTTTTAGTTAGGATTGAAACTGTAAGCCAGCTCTATTGCCTTTGTCAATGTCTGTTTTCCAATTGAAAGCATAAAATATACACAAGCACAATTAGTCCTGAAACCGCTACACAAAGGCAACCGCACAATCTAATAAAGTAGACTCTCACACTGTCTCATGGGAGATTCCAGCAATGGTACACGAGTAACTGATACCTTGGAACATTGGGTGTTTGAAGAGATTGTGTGGTTGAATCCAGGCAAGAGTGTCTCAGCTTTTATAGAATTCAGGTGTTGTTGCCATTGAGGCCAAGGTGTATTCTGGTACTTGCAGTCATTTACCTCACAGCTTGTCATACTTTTTTCAATTTAAAAACAGCGTCAAACTTATGTAACCAATCTCCTTATGTACTTTTATGATGCTGTATCTTATGTTCAGAGGAGCTCAGCTTTTAAGCAGGTGCTCTTAGGGCCAGGATAAAACCAACAAATTCTCGAGAGGCCATGGCACCAGTACGGACGAGACAGTGAAAGAAGAACCAGGGATGTCTTGACTGTCCTAGGGGGGACTCTGGAACTACTACAGGCGACATTCTGACACTACAGCAAGGGTGGTTCTGATTTTATTCATTTATTTATTTATTTATTGTGCAAAGCACTCTGCTGTCTGGTAACCAGGCACCCTGACACCAAAGAACTGATTGGCTCAGGAGGGACGACCAATATGGCTTTATACACTATTCAAGAAAACCTGAGTTTTGAGCTGTAAACAATCTTTCCTAGCTTTCAGATTACTAGGAAGGTTGTTCCAGTTTTAGGGGCATATTTACAAGCCACTTGTACCTCTTTGTGCCACACTAACATCATTTTTTTATGCTAATGTGGCGTTAAGGAGGCCATTTCACAGCGCCATATATATAAAGTGGTGCAATGCATGCATTGTGCCACTTTGTAACCCCATGTGCCACATTTTTCATACGCCAGGTAAAATGTATGCAAGGGGGGCGTTCCCACGCAGGGAGGCCCGTAAAAATCCAGCAGTGAAATTTACAAGCTTTCACCGTGCCATTTATAGCATCCTTTTTAACGCCTGCCTCACGCAGGCTTTAAAGTGATGCTTCCATTTTTTTCAATGGGACTCCCTTGACAGGATTAGTGCCATCATTTTTGGCCCTAATCCTGCAAAGTGCCACAAAGCATCAACATTTTTGATACTATTGTCCTAACATGTACCATGGTGCGCCGTATTGTATATATGACGCACACATGGTATCATAAGGGGGGCACAGAGTGACGCAAGAAAAGTGGCGCATCAGGACTAATGTGCCACTTTCTTGTAAATATGCCCCTTAGTATCCAAAGAAGCAAATCCTTGGCCACCTGTATGGCTTTTTGCAAAAACATGTGGTGTCAATGAGTAACAGAAGCAGATTTGAGAGCATTAAAGATGTTTAGGGAAACCAAGCACCCAACTGTTGTAAGAAAAAGCTTCCTGACTTGACAACCCCCTCAATGTTCACCATAAATGGAAAACCCAGGTATTGGTCAGCGTTCAAAGGCCAGGTAAATGTGAAAAGTTTTGCTACATAAAAATCATGTTGCACATCAGATAATACCCGTTAGTGTACTTTCCATGAAGGCTCCACAAAATTAATCAAATTAATCGATCACCACCTAACATTAGATCGCACCTGCAAAATAGATTCGGAACATATAGAAACAATGAATTTGCCTCCCAGTTCTGAGTTCCAAGGATTGAAAAATATAAGTTTTAGCATTTCCATTTAGTTTCAATTTCAGTCCAATTTCTGTAGCATTACAAGACCAAAGAAGGGGCATCCAATGCACCGCTGAGAGCTGATGGAATAAGAAACGAAGTCCACCTTCAGAACAAAAGGCCAAATGTTCGAAGAGTTGTTATGATCAAAAACCCTGCAAAACGGCTTCCCTTAATGTGCAAACCCTAATCAAAATTCCGAAAAGTATTTCCAACTTGTAAACGGTCTTTTGTGACCATTTCTGAAACACAAATAGGAGGCGCATGAAAAGGGCATCCCCTTCCTATCTGCTATTCGGAAAGGGATGTATCACCCAGTTGTGGCCACTTCTGCAGGCAAAAGCCATTGATCTATTACCGACCCCTATCTTATGTGGTAAACCAATTCTCCCTTTTGGAATCATGTAGGGAGGAAGGGGGCTGGCGGGGAGTGGGAGGTCAGGCAGTAGTCAAGAGGAGTACGGTCTGCACCAGCCGATGTGTTCTGAAGAGGGAAACAATATTGTTAAAACCAGCCCTTGTTCCCTGGAGAGGCAGGGGCCGTGGAATGGACAGACCTGTTTCTATAAAAATAAGTTTGACTTTTCAGAAAGCAAATAAAGGGATGGAGGTCTCCATCCCTTCATTCACAGTAATGAAGCAAGAAAAGAAGAGACTAACAAACATTCATATATCATGTAATAAAATCGTATAAGACAATGTGATTTTAGCAAAGAAAAATAATGTATGTAGAAAATGTGCCACGAAGTAGTTCACCATTAGCATAAACAAGCTTAATCAATCATGAAACCCGACAAATGTATTAATCTATCATAAATGAAGCTATATTTTATGATTTTCTTGTTAAACTGTTATATGCTTAGCTTAAATTTAGCAGAGGCTTTGGCCTAGTCGCCTGGTCTCAATTTTAACTGCGTAGTTTTCACTTGTATTAAAAAAGACGTGTTTTAAACCTTTAAAAGCTGTATTTTTCCAGTAGAATGACTAATACCCTTATCTTAAGGTTGCGTGCTAGGCAACTTTCATCCCCTTTGAAGAAAGGTCAGTTTCTGCAGGTGCAGACAATAAAGACACTGATGCAGAATGAATTGTCAACTTTGTTGCTACTTGTGTTTCAAAACTCCAAGGACACCTGATGCGTAGATGAGTATTAAGAGAAAAGACACTATTCATTGGTCAAGAAGAAATCACCCCATGAACCCTCCAATGGAAGAACCTAAAGAATTTGGAACTTTTCTTACTTAATCCCACCGGACGGGGAGTAGCCAGCCATTTTTCTTGATGCCATTTTGAAGCCAGATTCGAGAATCCATTTTGATGACCCTTTGATGCTTTTTCTCTATTCCTGAGAGAGAGGCTTTAAAGAATTCTCACCCTAGAGACTTTAACTTTAACTTTACCCCGTCTTGCCTATTCAATCACTTTTGTTCCCCCATTTTCCTTGCTGCTGCAAGGAAAACTTGCCTTAAACTTTGCCCCTTTGAAATCTGCCCCATGCTGATCGAACCGGTACCTGAAGGACGAAGACTTACCTTGAATGCTGATTGTATTTGGTAATTATGAAAGGATAAATGTATTATTCGTTGTATTTTCCTTCTTAGGTACCAACTGCTTAATTTTGACAGAGCCGAAGCTAGAAGTTTTCTAAATTTATGTTGATTAAATTCTTTTGCATGAAGCCCCACATGCCAATGCTAATCAGAGGTTAGTTGAGGTATTCACTTGATGCATCATGCTGAATTGAAATCCTGTTATGCTGACCAATGTATGCAATTAGTCAAATTCAGTTACTTTTGTTAGTGATTTGCATTGCTATAGCCGAATGCATTATAATCCAAGTTTTGCGTAGATTACGTTTCTTCCGTCGTTATGGACAGCTAGTAATGTTCATATATGTGTATCATTTGATTTTGAGACTTACTTATATTGTGTTAGCTTTGTTAATATAGGGAAATAAACTCATTAACTTTTAATAAACAGGTGTGGTTATTCATGACTGAAAGGTCATGGTGTGTCTAATTACTGATTTTCAGTTTAACTAATTTGTTGATTGATTACTAATCGAGTATTGGTTATTGGTTATAAATGATTATTGATTATTGATTTGAGAGATCTGAAAATTCTTTGGATGAGGAAAGCTCAACCCGGTCAAAAGGTTCACCGACCTCCGGCGTGTCCAAGCATAAGTAATTTATAAGGACTGGATGCGCTTTCAACAGCCGTTCACTGGGAGGACGCAAATTGAATTAGAACATGGATCTCATTGCAAATAGCATTCTCATTTACAAACTAGTTAGTGCGCATCTCTTGTTTGCATTGTGAATGGTACATCAGGCTCATAAAAATCAATGTACAACCAGTGCAGCAGTCTTTATAGTGAATTTATCAGTACAGTATACTCACGAAGAGAAGGCTACAACTGGTAACTCCCCCATTCCACAAGCAGAAGGAGACTAACCAAAGTTCAACTTAGCAGAACGTTTTCTAGTTAGAAGGTAGCGTCAGGAAAGCACAATACCATTCTAACCCCCAACTCAACTTATGTGTAAGGTAAAAGTAGCATACTCATAATGTTTCGGCTTGCCAAGAGCAGTTTTAAGGTCTATTTAAGGTCTCCCTTCCCATTGGATTGTAGAGGATGCAGTAGACAGCATCAGAAACAGGCTGGAAATGTCTGCCAATTCTGAATAGTGCACAGAGAGAGTGAGAGTTGTTGAAGACTTACGTGACATATGTCATGTCAAGCACTGGTTATACGGTGGCCACTCTGTGAACTGCATCAGGTTCATAGCTTTGTGAGTGAAAAACAAATTAAAACGGAGAAGCTCAGTCACATTGAAAAAAAATCTCTCACAACTCTCGGATGCTAAAGTCTTTGAGATGGAAGCTAGTTCTGGGTCCAAACTGGGGTGGCATGGTGAGCAAAAGAACGATGGATTAAACCCAGATCTGTGACTGGGGGTGAGTGTTTGCATTGTCAGCACTCCGTCCATCATCCTTTTGTGTTGCTAAAGTTGCCCTAAGTGGGAAGGGTATACCCAGACGTGGGTCCCTTCCTCACTGTGCCACTGGAATCAAGCTAGCCTGGCTGATGAGGGGTGAAACCCCGAAACCGGTACCAGGATGCTTGTTTCCGGTCCAGGGAGGACCTGGCCTGGCAGTTCGGGCTGGACTGTTCCCATGAGGAACAGGGTCAAGACTGATTTGCATATGGCTGGGTCCAAACTGGGGTGGCATGGTGAGCAAAAGAACGATGGATTAAACCCAGATCTGTGACTGGGGGTGAGTGTTTGCATTGTCAGCACTCCGTCCATCATCCTTTTGTGTTGCTAAAGTTGCCCTAAGTGGGAAGGGTATACCCAGACGTGGGTCCCTTCCTCACTGTGCCACTGGAATCAAGCTAGCCTGGCTGATGAGGGGTGAAACCCCGAAACCGGTACCAGGATGCTTGTTTCCGGTCCAGGGAGGACCTGGCCTGGCAGTTCGGGCTGGACTGTTCCCATGAGGAACAGGGTCAAGACTGATTTGCATATGGCTGGGTCCAAACTGGGGTGGCATGGTGAGCAAAAGAACGATGGATTAAACCCAGATCTGTGACTGGGGGTGAGTGTTTGAATTGTCAGCACTCCGTCCATCATCCTTTTGTGTTGCTAAAGTTGCCCTAAGTGGGAAGGGTATACCCAGATGTGGGTCCCTTGCTCACTGTGCCACTGGAATCAAGCTAGCCTGGCTGATGAGGGGTGAAACCCCGAAACCGGTACCAGGATGCTTGTTTCCGGTCCAGGGAGGACCTGGCCTGGCAGTTCGGGCTGGACTGTTCCCATGAGGAACAGGGTCAAGACTGATTTGCATATGGCTGGGTCCAAACTGGGGTGGCATGGTGAGCAAAAGAACAATGGATTAAATCCAGATCTGTGACTGGGGGTGAGTGTTTGCATTGTCAGCACTCCGTCCATCATCCTTTTGTGTTGCTAAAGTTGCCCATGCCTTTAGGGACATATTTGACTTTCTGACCTTTCAAAGGAAGTGCTTCCTGTTTATGCACTTCTGATCGAGTGACAAAATCATACATATCAACATTTGGACAATGAAACGAGGGAGATTTAAACAAAATGGGCAAATGTATTTTCACCACTGAGTTGCTCTGAAGTAGATGCAATTTTAGCTAAAATTAAGGCATTTTGCTTTAAAAAAACGGGAGTCTGAAATCGGTGTGCTGGCGTGAATGCAAGTTGTGAGAAGGATAAAAGCTTTGGGGGCATATTTATACTCCGTTTGCGCCGTAATTGCATCGTTTTTTTTTACGCAATTCCGACGCAAAACTAACTCCATATTTATACTTTGGCGTTAGACGCGTCTAGCGCCAAAGTCCATGGAGTTTGCGTCATTTTTTTGCGTGGACACCTACTTTGCGTTAATGAGATGCAAGGTAGGCGTTCACGTCTAAAAAATTGACTCCGAGGCATGTGCGCCGTATTTACACTCCCGGGCAAAATTCACGCCCGGGAGTGGGCGGGTCAAAAAAAATGACGTACGGCCGCTTTCGTGCCGTTTTTTAGCGCCTGCAAAAGGCAGGCGTTAAGGGACCTGTGGGCTCTGAAGGAGCCCAGAGGTGCCCTCCCATGCCCCCAGGGACAACCCCTGTCACCCTTGCCCACCCCAGGAGGACACCCAAGGCTGGAGGGACCCATCCCAGGGATATTAAGGTAAGTTCAGGTAAGTGTTTTTTTTTTTTTTTTTTGTGGCATAGGGGGGCCTGATTGGTGCCCCCCTACATGCCACTATGCCCAATGACCATGCCCAGGGGACATAAGTCCCCTGGGCATGGCCATTGGGCAAGGGGGCATGACTCCTGTCTTTGCTAAGACAGGAGTAATTTCTATGGGGGTTGGGAGTGAGAAAAAATGGCGCAAATCGGGTTGAGGTGAAAAATTTGCCTCAACCTGACTTGCCCCATTTTTTGACGCCCAAGCCCCATATCCCCCTACGCCGGCGCTGCCTGGTGTACGTCGTTTTTTTCCACGCACACCAGGCAGCACCGGCGGCTAACGCCGGCTAACGTCATTGATTAAATACGGCGCCCGCATGGCGCTTCAGAATGGCGTTAGCCGGCGCTAATTTTTTTGACGCAAAACTGCGTTAGCGCAGTTTTGCGTCAAAAAGTATAAATATGGCCCTTGATCTCTTACACCTAAAAGTGCCGCTAACAGTCCCAGCAGCATTGCCAAACATTCATAAATAGCTTGTTTGTATTAAATTTACCACAACCCACAACCTGCACCACAGAACGCATGAGTGAAAATGTATTTTAACCCTTTGGCGTAGCAACCCGATCCGAAGTTCAGTTCTGCTCTCTCACTGTTCTCTTGTCGGACCGCTTAATGGGCATTCGTGGGGCAATGCCATCAGAGCTGATGAAGTGGTTTACAAAATATATTTGCATATAGCATCTCTCTTCAATTCCCAGTTCTGTCAGAGCATCGTTAATCCAAATTTTCTCTTTAATTCCCAGTTCTGTCAGAGCATCCTTAATAAAAATTTACTATATTTAAAACAAAAACATTTTCTTATACTAAATAATATGTTTTGCAACAAAGTGATTCAGGAAAAAAAAAACGTTGACGGGTGCATAATGGTGAGTTTTTTTTACTCTTACCCTGATGATTGAGGATTGTGGCCCCATGGTTCGGTCCGTGTTGGTCAACGATCTCTCTGAGAAGTTAGTAATCATGTTACTGCAATATGTGTGTATTGATGGAATGGTGACTAGCAACCTACCGATTGCAGTGTCTGACCAGGGGAGCACCTGTCACTGGCAGCCCATGCCGTTGCACCAGGGCCTTGCGGTGGGGCGGCACCCTGGTAGAGGTCGGGTTGTAGGGCACGTGCTCTGAATGATTTAAACACAGAGCCTGTTTGGGTGTGAATGTGAGGGAAGAGCAGAGAAGGGCGTCGGAAGGGATGCAAAGGAAAGGAAATGGGGAAAGATGGAAAGAAAAAAGTGATAGAAACAGGGGTGAGGAAAACGAGGATAGGGAAGAGGAAGTCACATGGCTCAGAAATAAGGGTGTCTGGGAAAGAAGAGGAGGAAGGAGGTGAAAGGTATCAAAGTGAGAGGAAGAAAAGCAAAGGGGTGCAGAAACCATTTACATTTAAGGGAGGTTTGGGTAAGTGAAGAAGGGCAAAGACAGAACATGGAGGTTAAGCAAGTTATTGGACAATGTTGTTTTAAGAGTTTAAGCAAGTTATTGGACAAAGTTGTTTTAAGAGTTTAAGGGACATATTTTGGGGCCATCTTTTCAAAATAGGTTCGTATTGTATTATTGATTTTGTGCTAATTCAAGCGTTGCCAAACAATATTGACTTAGGCGTTACATTTTCAGAAACGTGATCATACAAAAACACGTTTTTTTTGGTGTTTCATGCCTCAAAATATTTATATGACACTGTGTAAAGAGAGACGGAGTCTGAGGAAGAGGCAGTGCTTAATTTGTGCTTGTTGTTTCCGGTGCTGAGCACCGGCACTTATTTTTGAGGGCCGGCGTTTATTCTTCTGCCTCAAACATTTGCTTCGAGCAAAAGACACATATGGGAAAGACGGAGGAAAAGAAACACGAAAAAGCGTCACAAAGGTAGAAAGCAGAAAGCTGCAAGAGTGAGCTGAAGGGGCATGGACTGGCTTTAAATGTATTGAAAAGGCCGGAGATGGCTTCAGAATTACGCTGCCTCAGTATTCCATACTTGCACATTTAATTGCAGCAGGTGCCAGTTACCGAGGAGGACTTTGGGCACCAGCACGTTTTTATTTACAAATTAAGCACTGGGAAGAGGTAAGCAGAGAGTTGGAAAGAGGTTGACACTGAAATAGAGTTGATATGGAGAGATATATAGAAGACAGCGGCCCTGGGCAATTGCCCACTTTTACCATGCCTTAAAACACCTCTGCCACTGGTTACAGGGGAAAGGGGAAGAGAAGGTGAAGAGAAGGTTTAAGAGGCCTAAGGCGAGATCAAGCGAGGCGAAGCAAACAGGTAAGGAGGAGTGAGAGACAGGAGGTGACGACAGAGGAATGAAAAGGGAGGAGAGAGGTGAAAGGAGGTTGGGGTGGAGAGCGGATTATATTTACAAACTGCACTGCCTCATTGTTCATTATCAAATAATAAGAACCCAGCAGATTATATGAAGAACATCTCAAGGAGGGGATGTACAGCTGCAATTTAAACCCCGAATGCCAGAACGAACTATTCCCACATTCTTTGGTTCCCTGAAATTATCAGTCAGTAGCAGAAATGATCCATGTTTGGCAGCTTCTCTAATTTCTGCTTAGCTGTAGGTCTTTACAGGAAAGCAGAAGTCTCTCTGACCATGACCACACTTTATGCACATTATGAACTAAAGCTGTTCTTTGGAATGACCTACATAAAATGCATGTACTACACTTTTTAAACAAATCACTTGCATATTTTTGTGTTTAATTTCTCACTACATGTATTCTACGTATTTGCAGCTATACTCATTTACATTAAGGAACAGGAGGCCTAGAATGCAGACGTTTTGGGGAAAAGGGCAATGGTTCAATTTCGTATTATAAAGAATAGATTACCCCCTGTCTTACGTTGAAAGGATATTGCAAGCCATCTAGGAGTTCTATGACCTCATAAAAAGTCACTCTTTGGCTTTGTTCCTCTGTCTTGTCTTAGAACACCTAATGGGCTTCAGATGTTCATACAATATATGACATAGAGTACATTATCTCAAATATTATAGCGGTACTACCGTGGCATTATAGTGTCACTGCAGTTAAGGTTTAGTTACACTTTCCATGGGGAATACACAATCCATTGTTGGCCCTAATGTTTGAAATATGAGACTTGAGATGTCAACTTTCTAATAGTCTCGTGAAATACATACACGTTTACACACACATGGACTTTGAGGAACATAGAAAGGTTTCTCAACATTGTTTAGATCAGGTTAAAAAACAAATGACATTTACATATCATGAGGTTTGCCCATGTGGACATATAGACAGGAAAACAATAGTTTCTCCCAGTCCTAGAAGTGGTACCGGTTATATCCCCAGTTCTCACCAGGCGAGGGCAGGGAAGGCACACTCATTTTGAGAGAAACAGGTTCGAATGCCAGCACCGCTGACTCACTCGGGAACTCCCCTCTGGGAAATGCGTCGAGATGCTCACAGTGAGAGACAACTGGTTGCGTCACTCCCCGCCTGAGCAGCAGAGGTGGGCGGAGCCGCCACCGGGATTCAGATGCGCAGTGCTCGGTGGACTCTGCCGCGCGGAGGATGGCCAGGCTTTGGCGCGAGAAGACGGCGCAGAGCTCCTGAACCCCTACAATGAGTCACGGGGGGTGTCTGCTGGCCTGTCTCCTCTTTGTGATGGCTCCGGCAGTGTTAGCAGGTAAGAGGTGGGAAGCGCTGCTGTGATGGAGACTTCTATGAGTTTCGGCTGTACACATAGCTTACCTGGCTGGCTCCTCCTGCAGAGGTCTGGCTCTGACCAGCAGGTTACAGGTTTCAATGCCAGTGCTGTATCTTTGTAGGTTAATGCACTTTTATATGTATCGGTATTTACTCTGCAGAATGTATTATTGAATGCAGTTTCGGGAACACAGTGCCCTAATGCCACCTTCGCGAAGACCAGTTTGCAACCGACAGGCCATGTGTTGGAATCTGGGGCAAGGCAGTCGTTTTTTTTATCTTTCTGACTTTGAAGCAATGCGATCCATTCGGTTAAAAATAACAAATACATTCAAATACGAGATAAGCCAGCCTGAGAGTTTCAATGAGTTGGGCAGTGGAAGATAAAAGTATTCATTAAACCATCTGCTCATTCACTGACTCGTAACTTGGTAAATGGGATTCAAACCATGGGATTCACCATTGCTTCATAACTGGCCACTAATCATAAAACGTAGTTAATTGTGAAGTGCATAATTACTACACGCGCAAACACCACTCAAAGCTTAAAATATCACAATATTGCCACCACACCGGTAATTCGGTGATTGGCATGAAGTTACTCGAGCATGAGATTGTCGATTGACCTCGTTTTTATCAAGTAAGAATGAAATGTATTTTGAGGGCATTGATTCAATGGGCATTTCAAATTGTGTGTATTCACTGCATCAATTTATTGCATATTTAATTTTCACCATGGAAGAGGGCAGGCAGAGTCACCCCGAGACTACCCTCTAGTACTTCCCAATATGATACGAAATTGCGATCCATTGTGCCGAATCTTTTTAACAATTCATTCACGGTCGGATTTTTTGCGTCTAAACCAGTCATACCAGCCTTTCAGGAAAATGTTGTCACATGACAGAACTTTACACAGCACGACCGACATTTCTGGGGTTGACTCTAATATGTCAATTATTTGTACCAGCCTTTTTAAGGAATGCTGACATATCAGCACTGATTACCATAATTACATTTCATTCCAGTTTTTAGTTGTTTGTTCATATTTTTTAAAATAATTGTTGTCAAACTTGTGTGCAGGAGTATCATTATTACTGTGCAAGTTAATTGATTTTCTTTTTTTAGCAATTTCATTTGGGAAACTCTTTTAATTTTATAATTTTTCCTATTAGTTTTCATCATGTCTTGAGTTCATTTCAATATTGTAAAAAAATCCACATGGTCAGTATGTTTAATTCACATTCTCCCGAATTGAGGTACTTTTAATCTTACATAAGCCGACATGTGTCACACTGAGAATTTGACATCAGCACACGGATTACATTGATTGGCATGGAGTGCTTTTATGAAACTTTTCCTCAACATTGAGGATATGAAAGTAAAAAATGTGCCACATTTTGAACATAAAACAATTTTAAAATATGCATAAAGTGTACTGACTCCTGTCTAACTAATGATATACATTTGGTGGGGGAGATAGGTTTGGTGGGGGCACCAGCGCTTCAAGGACAGGCTGTCTGACAGTGATCGATTTAGACAGTGCTTTCTGTGATCATTGTAGGTTATTAATGTCAAACCTACGCAGCCTGTCCCATTGCAAATTACCTATTGTTGGCTTACTAAGCACACACTTCATTGACACCCTCATGTGTTTTCCTCTTAGTCAATGGGTTTCCTTGTCTCACCTTGTCTCACCTTGTCCATCTTGTGTTTGTCCCTCCACTGGACCATAGTCTCTTCATCATCTCTCTGATTGGCTAATTTCTGTCCTCTCACTGTTCTCTTTTGGGGGACTATTTTTCCTTTTTGCGTAGGCACTTCGTGAGAGTGAATTTTTCAGCTGTCTCCCTCATGTGCTTCTCTCCCCCACAAATTTCTGCCTCCGCCGCTCTGTTGTGTAACAAACTCTCTCTTGTGTGCTCATCCCTATGCCAAACTCCCTTCCCTGTGCTCTGTTGACGATCTATTTCGCGTGCTTCTCTCACTGCCCACAAGTGTTGCTCTCCCTAGTGTGCTGATTTGCCCCAACAGTGTCATGCTGCATCCACAACTACAGCATGACACATTCTCTGCAACCGTAACATTGCACCTTTTTTTTCTCTTGACCTGCTGAGCAGTCTTGCTGACGCTATACAGCATTACCAATCCATTGGTAAAGTTAGTACACCCCAAAGGCAAAGCCTATTATAGACTTTGCCAATGCTTGTTCTAAATACTGAGTGCAATGATGCTAAGTGATGTGATTATTTATTTTCCAACCCTCCCTGC
Organism: Pleurodeles waltl; assembly: GCF_031143425.1. Lineage (NCBI taxonomy): Eukaryota > Metazoa > Chordata > Amphibia > Caudata > Salamandridae > Pleurodeles > Pleurodeles waltl. The sequence continues at coordinate 275,445,972 of NC_090450.1, forward strand.
CTTTCTTTGGTTGTCTCAACGTGAGACTACACTGCTACCAAGTTGCCTTATGTCGCATCATAAATCACTTGGGGCGTTTTCGTAAGCACCGCTTTGTGTTCTGGGCTTTGTAGTTTCTAAATCTTCATTATAAATATGACCTTCCAAATCTGAGCACGGTGTTGATTAGAATACCGAGGCTTAGCTGAGGATGTAACAGGAGACTTGTGGCAACTTGCAAGCTAGATGACTTATAGTGGCCCAGCGCTGCTAACCTTTTAGAGGCTAATTAGTTAAAGGTCGGCCAAAAATACAATACAAAGCTAATTGTTTTACAGACTTGTCCTGTCAGACAAATATTCTTATAGTGTCGAAGCACAAGTTTAAGTTTTGAAAGAATGCTGCCGATCAGATCTTGTGAGAGCCATCTAGGGTCAGCACAGCCAAATAATTGCCTTTGTTTCTCTTTGTCAAGTACTGTGTGGGATAGAGAGAGGTAATATAAATGAATGGTTTCTAGGTTCAAACGGTCAAGGGCATCTCCTGAGATGGGCAAATAGGGAAACCCAACACATACAACTCCCAAACACAACTCATAGTCTCCGGACTCACCTCTGAACTGGACAATGGGTGCATTTGTAAAGTGAGAGTGACACCCAAATGCTCTCTTGAAACTACACGCCTGCCCATATATTTTGCAAAGATTGGCCTCTGCGACTTTTACCTCTCACACAGGCTGCAAGGCTGGTATTCATATTCTCTGGCACATTCTACACATGATGACACAACACACACTTGGCTGGTTAGAGCACTTATTTGATTGTCCTTTCTTAATTAAAGACACCATTGTGGGGAGGGCTACTCTTTGCTCAACCTTCTTTCTCCCTGTTGTACCCTGGAGGAAGTGTTGTTCCTTCCTCTACTTTTCATCCTTGCATGAGAGGGTTACATAAGTTTCCCTCTTTCCCATGCGGATGGGTCGCTGGCCTCTATTGAATTTTGTTGTAGCACTGGCTTTAGTGCGCGGCCTCTGTGTGGCTTTCATCCCTCACATTGGTCACAGCAGCAGAGCTTGGCCTGTTGTCCATTCACTGCTACACTGGCCTAAGAACATATAACCCTGGATATTTTTGCACTGAAAGCACAATACTGCCTTCATCGCTTGGTCACTCCTTGCACCAAATGAAGAATATGCATCTCTAGGCTTTTTTGGTAAGATACGGTTTGCTGAACCTGACTCCTCTAGGCTTCTTCACTATCACATTGGTTGCAGAGCCTTGTCTCTCTCTCTCTCTCTCTCTCTCTCTCTCTCTCTCTCTCTCTCTCTCTCTCTCTCTCTCTCTCTCTCTCTCTCTCTCTCTCTCTCTCTCTCTCTCTCTCTCTCTCTCTCTCTCTCTCTCTCTCTTATATCCATATGGCCTATCTGAATCTATTTGCTGTCACACCGGTTACAACTGCCTGTCTTCCTTATGTTCCATTGTTGCAATAGGCTGCAGAGGCTTTACTGTCTAGTTTTAAGCTCTCTCGCACTGACTGCACAGTATAACATCATGAGGTGTCTGCCTCTTGCACCACCTTCATAACCTCGTTTGTCATGGTCTCACATTCGCTGTAGACGGTCTCTGGGTTTGTCTCACTGGCTGCAGAGCATTGTCTATGTAAGTCTCTGCTGTCTCATGGACTGCAGAGCCAGGTCCTTCTGCAGTTCCCCCATTTCATGGGCAGGCTGGAGCTTTGCATTGGCTGTTTCCCGCAGGTGTTTGATGGTGTTGGTTTGCACTGGTTTTGGATATGGGTGGCACAGTCTTGCTGTGAACAGGCTTGGTCGTGAAGAGCCCTAAAACTTGATTGCTGAGCCACACCAAGGGTTCAGGACCTGAGGGGCACCACTTGGGGGTCACAAACCCACTGCAGCTGGGTCCAGGAGCTGGTTGGGGAGCCTTTTATGTCCCAGAAGCTCAGATCAGGAGGGGAACCAACTAGCCCTTTGAGTCTCTCTTGGGTCCTGGGCTCAAGATGACGTTACAGGACCAGTTATTCTTCCCCTGGATAGAGGGCAGAGAGCAGCAGCTGGGCAGCTGTTTCTTTAGAGCATATATACATATACACATAGTTGTGCCTTTGAAGTGGGAAGACGCTTCTAGAGGCATGCATTTGAAGTGCCCAGATGCCCTGCCCTCCTGGCTCCAGACTAACAACAGGGGGTATGCAGCCCTTTTGTGTGGAGAAAGGACATAGCCTATTGAAGTGGAAGTGTGTCTGGGCCCAGCTCCTTCTACCCATCCTGCCAAAGATGGCCCATCCAGTCAGATCTAAGTTTTCCATTGTGTGTGGCTGTCTAGGAGGAATACACGAAACCCGACTGTCAGCTACACTCCCTCAAGTGACCCAGAAACAGGCTGCAGGCACCCAATGGCTAAGGCAAGAAAATGCCAATTTTCTATATTAAAAATCAAAACAAAAAAAACAACCTACAAATGATGGACGGAATGCAGAACCAATCAAACATTCACCCCCAATTACAGATCTTGGTTTAATCCATCAATTCTTTTGCTCATCATGCCACCCCAGTTTGGACCTAGCCATATGCAAATCAGTCTTGAGCCTCTTCCCCATGGGAACAGTCCAGCCTGAACTGCCAGGCCAGGTCTTCCCTGGACTGGAAACAAGCATCCTGGGACCGGTTTCAGGGTATCACCCTTTATCAGCCAGGCTAGCTTGAATCCAGTGGTACAGTGAGCCCGGTACCCACATCTGGGCATACCTGGTGCACTTATGGCAACAAAAGCAAAAAAAACACAAATGATGGACGGAATGTGGAACCAATCAAACATTCACCCCCAGTCTCAGATCTGGGTTTAATCCATCAATTCTTTTGCTCACCATGCCACCCCAGTTTGGACCCAGCTATATGCAAATCAGTCTTGACCCTGTTCCCCATGGGAACAGTCCACCCTGATCTTTCTAAATGTGGCATTTTTAAAATTGTTATTTCAAATCTGAGTTAACCGTAAATTAGGATTTTGAATTCCAATACCAGAGAAGAGAAACCAAATATGAGCTGGCAATCTATTCCCATTTGAAAATTGCACATATAAAATGTAATAAGGCAACTCCAATGTTATCCTCAGGGTGAAAGAGGCCCTTCACTAGTGGAAAATGAATTTAAGAGTTTCTTACTTCAAAATGTAAAAGTACATGTCAATCTTTTTAAATACACTGCACTCTGCCCCTGGGGCTGACTGGGGTCTCCCTTAGGGATGACTTATATGTATTGAAAAGGAAGTTTTGGGCCTAGCAAATTGTGCGGTATAACACTGGGGGTGTAGATGGTAGATTAAACAGTGCAGAATAATGGGAATTCTTCAGCAGAGAAATATGCTTCAGCCCTTAGGAATCAAGTGGAGATGTGCAATCTGATAACTGGAGCCTTTTAGGCAAGGTCCTCATTTAGGTCCAGAAGGTTTGGTTTGCTTACTGTCTGGCAAATTCAAGTGGGCACAAAAAAGTACATAGAAGATTAACATGAAATGTAAGTATGATTTCAATAAATGTGAATGGCTTCTTTTTTCACATTTCTGTGGAAATACAGAAAAAGGCCGAAGTCACTGTGTTGTTGCCTTTGTATAGCACTTACTACCTCAACATGGGGCACTGAAGCGCTTGATTGTGCATGTCGCAGAATGCAAAATGTGATTGATCGCAGCCAATTAACTGACGAATTTGGTATTCACTGAAGAGTCAAGCAAGGGCGTGTCCTCGCCCACACCCTTTTCTCACTATATATATATATATATATATATATATGTCATGGTGAATTTTGTGAATAAAGACGGTTGTGACTCCCCTAAAATAGGCGGTAGGGGGTTTCTGGCCCTCTTATTTGTCAACGGTACCCTCTTATTATCCAAGTCCCCCCAGGGCATGCAAAAGCTCTTAGATCTTTTTGGTATGTTCTGCTCTGAGAGGGGACTGGACTTATATAGTACAAAAACTAAGTTGATGGTACTTGATCCAGTGAGGCAGAGAGGCTTACTAAGGAATATTAAAGATGGCACTAATGTAATCGATCAGCTTTACCAATTTGATTATTTGGGTCTGAGACTTTCTCACAATCTAAACTGGGGGCTCCAGCTCCAGAAGTTGCACACAACTCTCATTCAGTTCTCTGTAGTTATAGCAAAAATACACAGGAAAGCCTATTCTAGGAGCATGGCCCCTGATATGAAGCCTTAGGTGTGGCTCTCTATGGCGACGAGTTATGGGACTTTGAGAACATTTAATCTCCTTGGCTGGAAACCACATTCTTAGGGAATTTACTAGGTCTTCTGGCAAGTACTCCGATGTCCCCCCCTCTGTTATGATCTGGCCCATAGATGTCTCCATAGTAAAATTGAGTGTAGAATTCTCACTTATTGGCATTGACTGTGGACCACAGCAGAGTTAAGGTCTTGCTGTATGGGGCTATCATCTCTGTTGTCTTCAAGTTGTGTACTCAGAATCCCCTGGTTGAACTCTATATGCCTGCTTCTGGAAAAACTGGGACTCTTGAGATTCTGGGTTTCTCCTGAAGTGTTATGTATAGTGTCTAAAATTAGACTCAAGGAAATCTACTGGGGACATGCTATCTTGCAAATAAATCACATCAGCAGAAGTTCCCTGAAAAGGGGGTTTCTTGATATTAAACCACTGCCCCAGTTTGAATCACCCATTGATGAGATCACTCCTTCACTGGCAAGGAAACTGTGGTGGTTATTATAACTTTGGCGGTAAGTGCCGCCTACCGCCGCGGTGACGGCCGCCAAAAGACAATCGCCTCGGCTAACATCCTTCTGCCAAATTATGACCACAGCCGGATTTCCGCCAAAAGAAGGGCAGATATCTGGCTGTGGCCATGCTGGTGGACGGTGTTAAGCTGGCGCAGCTACCACCAGCAGCTACCACCAGCAGCGCAACGCCAGTGGACCGCGGCCAGCCGTATTATGACAAATAATACGGCCTGGTGGTGTTTTGCTGCGGGGCGCTGCTGGCGGTATTAGTGCGCTGTCCTGTCCCCTGCCAGAAGACCCCCTGGATTCAGGTAAGTCGGGTTTCCGACAGTGGAGGGGGGTGGGTGGTGTTGTGTATGTGTGGGTGTGTGTGTGCATGAATGTGTGAGTATGTGTGTGAATGTGAATGATTGTGTAGTGTTGCTTGTGTGTGTGTGCATGTGTGAGAATGCGTGAATGACTGAAAATGTGAATGCATGTCTCCGTGTAAGTTTGGATGTGTGTGTGAATGAATGGATGCATGCATGTATGACTGCGTGTATGCCATGTGAGTGAGTGTGTGAATGCGTGGTGGATGCCTGTGAGTGTGCGTGTATGGGGGAGGATTGGAAGGGGTGGAGCGTGGATGGAGGGGCGTCTGGGGAGTGTTGGGTGGGTGGATGATCCTCCTACCGGTAACAAGAAAGGAATTCCCTGTCACTGGTAGGGCCTACCGCAATGGTTTTTGTGGCGTTACGAACGCCATGAAATCCATGGCGGTAGGCAGGGTCATAATGCCACCAGCGGGACAGTAGCAGCTGCCGGGTTGGAGATTGTTATCTCCAGCCTGGCGGCTGCTACTGCCATGGTGGTTGGCGTGGTACATATGCGGGTTGCTTCAGCTAACCCGCCAATGTCATAATGTGGCAGTATGTACTGCCAGCCTGTTGGCGGTACTACCGCCACATTTCCACCAACCGCCGAGTCATAATGACCCCCTGTATGTTCAGTTTAGATTTAAGACCCTCCTGACCCAGCAATTCTGTAGTAAATAATGCAGGGGCCTGTCTGGAAATGATCTATGTCCAGTCTGCTATGAGGGACCGTAGTTTTTGGAGCATATACCGTTCTTTTGCCCACTATATCGCCCACAGAGATCCAAGTAGATAGTCCCTTTATGTTCGAATCTGGGCATTAGACAGCACATGGAGACTTTTAGACTCCTTTCCACAGACCTAAGCAGAGTGATGGTATTCTCCTTGTCCTGATTCTTATTTGCGATATCGCTTAGGCGCCTGAAGGTTATCAAAGCTGCAGAGGCTATTGTAAATACCCGTCCCTCCCCCGTCTAGTGGGTGATTGGTTATTCATCATCATATTGTGCATGTACTAAGTTTGCTTGTACATCTGTACTTTGCTAATGTAGCTCTTTTTGGCACTAGTTTATTCTTATGGTTGAGGTTATTGTTTACTTGCATAATTTGAGATCTTTCACCTTATCCCAAATGTCGATGTGTACAGGGTGCTCTAGGAATCTATTTGACTAAAGTCTTATTGAGTTTGGCTAGGCTCGCTTGCACATCTGCACTTTGCTAATTTATCCTTTTCGAGTATTTGTATATTGTGTTGGCTGGGTCTTTTGTTTATTTGCACATTTTGCGCTTTATCCCAAATACCAATGTTTACAAGGTGTTCTGGGAAGCTGTCATCTCAAAGCCTTATGCCAGGCTTACTTTGCCATCTTTTTTGCACACTTTTATGATCTAGCCTCTTGAGCCCCCTTGCTGTGAAATTTAGCATATTTTTGCTAGTTGAAAAAAAATCTTATATTTCTATTGCACTGGATTAACCAATTTTACTGTTGTTTCTTTTCTTTTTTGTATATATATACTATATGATGCACTTTATGAGACGAGTATCTGCTTTCATGGCTCTATTATCTTGTTTTGTGATTGTTTTTTATGTGTATGTACTTTTATGAACCTAGAGATCAAAATAAAGTGCTGACTCGAGTCGAAAGTTATATCATCGCCCCATTACATGAAGCCGGTGTAGCACTATGAAAAATTAATTTGTGTGTTAAAAATTTGAAGAGGAACTTTTAGTTCAAAACTATTGCATTTAATAGACTTAAGATACTATAAGAAATTGTTAGTTTCAAATGAGTGCAGAGTGGTTCGCACATCCAGTGTGATGTCAAACGTTATTGAGAGAACAATTTGAATTTTTTCTTCCGTTTAAGAATATGGTAATTTTTGATGAAATGTTGATTTTGAGATTTATGTTATTTTAATATATATCTTCAAGGAATTAGTGAAATGAGCTACTCAAGCATGTGTGCCATCACGATGAGGTTTATGTGGAAGTCAGTTTTTTATGTTTTATGTTTAGTACACGTTTGTATCAACATCAAATGAAATCTTAACACCTATCTTAAAACATGTCTGCCTCGCGGGCGTTGCAAACATTGACAAAGGCGCGTAAGCCGAAACACATTTGTTTGCTTGTCAATAAATCTTCAAAATAAGACCCTGCGAGTGCCCCTGGATGTTTTTGCTTACATGGTACACACTCACACACACACACACACACACACAAACACACACACACATATATATATAAAGCCTAGTAGCGGTTGCCACTAGGCAGTTATAGTTAGGATCTTGCTCCCAAAGAAAAATAATTTTTTGACTTTCCTATATATCTGTGCCACCGTTTGACGAATCTTCACAAAATTGAAAAAAAAAAAGTGCCCTGGAAAGTTTCGTCAAGCGGGGACCGAGAGAAAGAATGGGTAAAAAAAGTTGTGCTTCCCATGTTAATTCCCAGAGGACCTTTAGATATGACTACAGCCTGAACGGCTGTGCGGAATTACATCAAATTTGGCAGAATGCTGGCTTCCTGTATGCAGATTATGCTTTCTCTTATTTAGTGTAAATCTGTTCAGGGGTTTTTGAAAAATTTAAGGAAATCCAAATTTGTATATCTCTGGCCGCAAAGCCTTTGTGAATAATGATGAGCTTATGCAGGAAAATGCACAGCTTTGATTGGCTGCAAACCCTTCAAACCAGGAAGTGTTGGCACTTATCTTGGGACTCAGCTTCAGCCCTGGGGACTACCACCTCCCCGGTGCACTTTTAAATTGCGTGCTGGGGGAGGCGCGCACCCCCAAGCCGCAGGGACCACCACCTACCCGGGGCACTTTGCATGTATCTGTATATTACAATATATATTAACTGAAAAGGTTACACGGATGTCATAGTTAGGAAACAGAATAAAAACAAACAAACATAGAAATTCACTTAAAAAAACATAAGGTTACATGGACGTTATAGTTAGGGTCACATTTTAAGTGTACGAGAACATAGAAATGCACCTGTTAGAGTTATTTCAAGTAACTGTAACTCTTGCCCTAAAGTAACTATAACTCGTGCACCATTTCAATGGGTTTTTCATAAATATACATTAATCCAACCACTATTGCGCAGTGCCTTTTGCCGTGTGTAGTGGGGTTGGCCGGAGGGCCTGACCTGCAGTCAGTCCCTGCAGCCAATCCCCATAACCACCAAACCCTGAGAGAGAAAGAGAGAGTGAGTGAGAGATAAAGTGAGAGTGAGTTAGGCTTTGAAGAATGATATGCTTAGAGTGAGATATTTCTGGACAAATTGAAAAGAAAAATATTTTTGTCAATTAAAAAGAATAAGATCACTTTTCAGTGTGAATCTTAAACTTTTGAAGTTTAAAAGAACTTAAAGAAGGAAAATGACCACAGACACCTGGAGTAGAACCCTCAATTTTCAGTGTGAGGGTCTGTGACTGTAACCTTTAGGCCATAGGTGACTCCTTACTGTGGTGCCTCCAGACAGTCAACCCACGCATGTGATTGGAAAGAAATGTGAATGTTCCATCACTAGAAAGGTTTAACAATCAAAACAGGAGTAAATAAACACAGTGTCAAGCGATGCTAGGGTTTGGACCTTCAGCCTCCTGAGTTACAGCACAAAACTGAGACCATTAGGCCAGAAGAGACTCTGTTCCGCTGCTTAGTTGTCCACGCTCATGCTCCTGCGTCCTCCTTACAGCCCTGTGTGGCCGTTGTTCTGCCAATGCCCTTCTCGCCTGCACTGAACAGTTAGCTTGATTGGCAAACATCATCGGGATGATAAAAATCCAGGTCTGTAGCTGTTTTCTGAAGAGTATTTCAGAATCATTAACTCTCAAACAGCTGGGGAGTGGATTCCAAGCTTAGGAGCCTGTAACAAAAAGGTTTGCCTCCTCTGGTTTTGAGTTTGAACAGAGGTGGTTTAAAAAGTTTGTCCGATGAAGATCTTAAGGCACGATTAGTGACATAATTACTAAATCTTTCAGTTAGGTATTTTAACCTTACGCTCTAAAAGCTCTAAATGTAAACATGAACATTTTAAAGAGGACCCTCTTGTGAACAAGCAGCCAGTGAAGGGCTTTAAGAGGAACAGAAGCTGATGCATGTCAAGGTAGTTTTAACGTAAGCCTGGCCGCAGCGAGTTGGACCACCTGCAATTTCTGAATGGTTTGTTTAGTGGGCCCAGCATACAGGCTGTTGCAATATTCAGGTCTAGACGTTATAATTGCAGTGGCCAAAGTCTTTCTTGCTGATAGAGGAAGGTAATTAAACTTTTTTTCAAAGATTTCATTAAATTGAAGCACATTCCTGCCACATCAAGGTCTTGTGGCCGAAAAGACAAGGAGGCATCAAATTGTATTCCTCAAAGATGAGCCCCGAGGGACTCCTGAAGTGACTGTCTTTTCGGCAGATGAAAAAGGGTCTAGCTCCACTGTTTGTTTGCAATCTGAAAGGAGCTATTTGAGCCAGGCAAGATGGTAAATGCCACAGTTCTCAATGCGTTGCAGTAGGATGTCATGAGAGACTGTGTCAAATGCAATCAGCACCGCATTTTTACCAACAGCTAAAGTAAACTTTAGAGTATCTGCAACTTCCAATAGAGTTGCCTCTGTAGAGTGTCTTGGACAAAAGCCAGACTGACGGGGATGGGGCTTTTATCCACTTCCAGAGATGCTGTCAATTGGCTGTTTACAATTTGTTCATTAATTTTACCTAGGGCAGAAAGTAAAGAAATGGGATGCAGGTTTGAGAGGGTAGAGGGGTCTACTACCTGTATTTTTCTGCAGGAGTGTAATGACTGCACATTTCCAGGGTACCGGGACCTCAACTGTGAATAGGGAACTGTTCAGAATCTCATTGATTACCAAATTAATGATATCCACAACTTCATGAAAGATAACTACTGAGCAGGGATCTAATGGAGAACCTGATTGCAGGGCAAAATTGCTCAGTGAGACTAAGCTAGACTAATTTCTTGAAATGTTCATAGAGAAGCATGGTTGAAAAATTCACCTTCTTTGATATATTCTGATTCAGAAAAGCTGAATTATTTGACAATATATATATATATATATATATATATATATACACACACACACACACACACTAAATAAGCCTAAGGTTCAAGAAACGTTATAGTTAGGTGTGATAATAAGATCTGTTTTAAAAAAGAAAAACAATGAAAATTCACAGAAAAAAACAAAAGTTAAAAAGTAACATTTTAGTTAGGTAAATATGTCAATGACAAAAAGAACAGATGTTGGGTAGAATGCTGAACAATGCAAACATTAACCCCCAGTCACAGAGATCTGGGTTTAATCATTAGTTTTTTTGCCCAACACACCATTCCAGTTTGGACCCAGCCATATGCAAATCAGTCTTGACCCTGCTCCCCATGGAAACAATCCAGCCCGAACTGCTAGGCCAGGTCCACCCTACACTGGAAATAAGTATCCTTGGACCAGTTTCAGGGTATCAACACTCATCAGCCATGCTAGCTTTAATCCAATGGTGCAGTGAGCACGGGACCAATATCTGGGCATACCCTTCCCACTTAGGGCGACAAAGGCAAAAAAAACAGATGATGGCTGGAATACTGAACAGTGCAAACATTTACGACCAGTGACAGAGATCTGGGTTTAATCCAAAGTTTTTTTGCCCACCACGTCACACCAGTTTGGAGCCAGCTATATGCAGATCAGCCTTGACCCTTCTCCCCGTGGGAACAATCCAGCCCGAAATGCCAGGCCAGGTCCTCCCTCCACTGGAAATAAGAATCCTGGGACAGATTTCGGGTATCACCACTCATCAGCCATGCTAGCTTGAATCCATTGGTGCCGTGAGCACAGGACCCACGTCTGGGCATACCCTTCCCACTTAGGGTGACAAAGGCGAAAAGAACAGATGATGGTTGGAATGCTGAACAGTGGAACCATTCACGACCAGTAACAGAGATCTGGGTTTAATCCATAGGATTTGCCCACCACGCCACACCAGTTTGGAGCCAGCTATATGCAAATCAGTCTTGACCCTGCACCCTGTTGGAACAGTCCAGCCCGAACTGCCAGGCCAGGTCCTCCCTGGACTGGAAACAAGCATCCTGAGACTGGTTTTGGGGTCAATATGTCAATGACAACATTAATGTTTTGAACTAAAAAAACTAAACAAAAAACACACAGAAATTCACCAGTTATAGTAAGCAGTGCTAAGTATTACTTGCACTCCCGCCCTGTGCTTTTTATGACATCATATATTTCATCCCTCATGACATATTCTATGCATTATTTATGACATCAGTAATGACATCTCAAATGACATAATTGATGACATCAATGATGACATCATCCAGTGAGGGTGTTAATTTGATTCATGGTTTACATAGTGGCTTGTAGCTATCATAGTATTTTTCTACCTAATTTTGTACAGCCTGTGTCGAGTAAATGGATGTAAGTGTTTCCAAAACGCATGTGCTCCCGCAAAGCACTCTCCTCTTTAATAAAAAAAAAACAACCACCCTGTGGAATGGGGTCCCAGGGCCTAACAAGGCTCAGGGAGTGGGGACCACACCCTTCAGGGCCATTTATAAAAATAAAGGTGAGGGGGCTGCGTGGTCTCCCTCATCGATCCATTATTTGGACCTGGAACCCGCTTTCCCCAGGACCATATATATATATATATATATATATATATATATATACATATATAAATATGTAAAAGGAGAGGGGGGCCATGTGCCACCCCCACCTGAACCTGTTTAGGACCTGAGGATCCCATCCCCCAGGGCAGTGTTTTTTTTTTAAGGCTAGTGGCATGTAGCTACCATAGTACTTTACCACCTCATATTGTACAGCCTGGGTCCAGATAATGGGTGTAAGTGTTTACAAAAATGCATGTGCTCCATTTGGCCCGTCCCTTTTAATTGAAAAACAAATGACCCTAGTAGATTGGGTCGACATGGCTCGGGGGGTGCACGTCGCCCTCCCATTTAATTAAAAAACTAACGGGTCTCCCTCCCCAAGCCTTGCTATGCCTTGGGGACCCTATCCCGCTGGGCTGTTTGTTTTTTAATTAAAGGGGAAGGAGACTTTGTCCCCCCCAAGCCTTCTTAGGCTCTGAGGACCCCATCCCCCAGGGCAGAGTATTTTTTAAGGCTGGGGGTGCTGCGTGGCACTCCTCCTCGAGCCATTATCGACCCCAGGGACCCCATCCCGGGGCCAATTAATCAAACAGAAGGTAAGGGATATTGTTGTGTTGGTTCATTACTTGTTTTTTCCTTCCATTTGAGAGTGTCATTGAGGGCACAGATAAAAGTGGAATAAATTAGTTAAATTTGGCAGGTTCAGGTCCCTGGGTGACCTCAGGAGATTCATCCTCTGCATCTTCTCTGGAGGAATTGGATGTTCAAGGGCAGAATCAGACTAGTATTACCATGGATGTTCAAGCTATAGTGCCATATCGGTCCAAAGGAATTGCGTCAATAGATTTTAACAGTTTCCCAGTGGTGTTTTGTTTTTGGTCAGTCATAAAATAAATATGTTTTGTAATTTACATGGAAGCCTGCACACGTTTTGCGAAAGTCGCTTCACTAGCGCTCCCACCAGTATTGTGAACATTTGCAATTGTGGCATTAAGGGCCGTTTTTAGTAGGTCCCCTGGTTCCTGTTGCAAGGAAAGATAAAATAATTGAAAATCTGCTTAAGTAAAACCTGCTAAAAATTAGAAACTGAGATGAAGTATTGTAATCTATCAATACTATTTGGTTGTATTATTGTATTCCTTCCTGGACACCTAATTAGGAAAGTGCTACAGTAACCTGAAATTTCAAATCTGAATTTGGTGCACCAACAAGTATTTTATAATTCTGGATGTGCTGAACAGTTGTTATTTTGATCTGAATGCCATCATGCGCTCCATGTTCGCAGAATGGAGAACTTCCCCCAACAATATCAGAATTTCCCTGCAACTGGATTTGGCCTCCTAAGGAAAAACCAAAGGGAGCACATTATTGTCCGAGTGTATAGAATTAATTGTTTACGTCAGACCTGCCTGCTAAAGACTTGACTATTGCAGACTTTTGGACAAGGTATGGAATAGATAATGTTCTGAAAATGCTCAAGGTAAGCTTAAGTTTTTAGAAAAACTTTGGCTGTTGAGTAATAGAATTAAATAAAAGGTAGTTGCATTTGGCAGCCACTAAATCTTTAAGTGGTATGAGAATAAAACAAAATGTGTGTGGCTGCATGGCAATACCAATGATTTCCTTTCGGCAGAGTGGCAACAAACATTAATAAGGAGAGATTATCCAACATTACCAGATGTTGCTGACAAGGACTTACGTCTGATGCCTTTGGGGATAAGTATATTGTCAACATTTCCACTTACCTATGTTAGCACTCCTGGTCCTTAATAAGTAAACTTACAAAGGGACATGCACAGGTTGATGAACCTTTTGATTCGCATGGAGTATCCTAGCTACGGTGTAACCAATGTTTCTCAATAATCAATACACAAAAATTAAATAACATTAATCTAGTCATTAGTCAATAGTTAATAAACGCCACCACGACCCTTTGGTCATGAAAAACCACAACTCAAGATACGTTTTAGCAATTGCATTTCCCTATTAGTTACAATAGTAAGTCATGAGGTTAATTCAAAACTTTATTCGCATCCGATCAAGATTAATTCATTAGTAACCACCAATAACATAATCTACTCAAAACTTGAGACAGAATTCATTCTAAAGCATTAGCATAAGTCAACATATGAATCAAAGGTGAATACATCAACATGAGTATCAGAGTTCAGCAAATCAGTCTGTCAATCATTTGTCACTGTATATGTCAACGTCTTAGAATAGAAACCTCATCTAACCAAGATTAGCATTAGCATGTGGGACTTCATGCAAAAACAGTTTAGAACATGAATTTGGAAAACATCTAGCTAAGAGAAAAACTATTAAAGAGCGCAGTTGGTACCTAGAAAGAAAAGGCACAAAAGACATTCAGTCACATTTTCATAGCTACCTATCCACAGTATGGATCAGCAACAAAGTCAGTCTTCGTCTTTAGGTCATCAATTGATCAGCATCGCATCAGGCTCTCAAGAGCATGAGCTCAATGACAGAATCTTGAATCTTCTTCGATCTTGCAGTCTCTCCCTTAACATCTGCACCTAGCATCTGAACTCTCCCCTTCTGACGAGTCATTATATCAAAGTCACCTAGACTATCCCCCAATTCCTAATTGGTCAATCAATCACACAATTCTTCTTATCTAATAACCCTCGCTTTTCAAATCCATGAATTCTAGTATTACACAGTTCCCATGTAGCTGATTGGTTCACTTTACGATGTCCTCATCATCCGACTCGTCAGGCATCGAAAATGTTGCATGTTCTTCTCCAGTCAGTGTCTCTATTGTTCAAGTCCTGGTAAAGTACACTCTGAATACTTTACACAGTTTTTGCTACAATTGTTATTCCATCATCTCCTGTCCATCGGCTCATGCAAAGGTTTTCAGCTAAGCAATTTTTATAAAACAATGAGCAGTTCACGGTTAGTTCACCCCATCAGTGTCTCACACTGCACGTTAATATTCAGCTTCTGCACGAAGCCTGGCAATACTAGGCCACGATTCTGGCTAAGTTAAACTCTATATATCGATATAATGCAAAAAATAAGTTATATCTTTCTTTATGACATACTACTACACATTTTCAATATTTCACATATATTAGTTACTCTTTCGATAATATTCGTGAATCTTAATGACCACTCTCCGAGGGCACAATTTCAAACGTGCACATTATTTTTCTACGTTAATCATTTTCTACATTTTTCATTATTAAAAATACATAAACATTCATTAATAACATCCAATTAATATATTTGCGTTAACACATATAAAGCCTTAGCTCCTTGGACAAGACACAACAAAATCTTAAGAGGGGGTCAGTTGAGCTCATGGTCACTATAACAGCTATATGCAGCACTCCTCTTGTAGACCTATCTGCTATTCCATGAGAGGATCCGCTATTCCATGAGAAGATCCGCTATTCCATGAAAGCAGCCTATACCTTTGGTTACAGCAACAAAGAGGTACAAGTACCTTTTTACCTTAAGTGAGGCAGACAGTGGGGAGGCAGGTATCAGTGGAGTTACGGATATTGCTGGGCCACTATTGGTTTTCCTTTCTAAATTAAATACTTTGGAGCATATTTACAAGCCACTAGCACCGCTTTAGCACTACCCAGTCCCCCACCCTGTGCCATATTTGCAAAGTGGTGCAGTGCAAGCATTGCACCACTCTGTAACCCCTTGTGCCACATTATACCTGCGCCAGGTATATTGTATGCAAGGGGACGTTCCCCCACGGGGTGCAAAAAAATGGCACAGGGAAATCTACAAGATTTCACTATGCCATTCAAGCATCTTTTTTTAATGCCTGCCCAGGGCAAGCATTAAAGTTACACTAGGGCATTAGCCTATGTGACTCCTGTGCTTTGCTGGACTAGCGCCAACATTTTTGGTGCTATTCCAGCAAAACGCCACAGTAACGTCAAATATGATGATGCTATTGTCCTAACGTTTTATAAATACAGCGCTACCATGATGAAGTCGGGGGGGCGCAGGGTGACTCAAGAAAACTGGCGCATCAGAGCCGATGTGCCAGTTCCTTATAAATATGTCTCTTTGTCCCTTAACAAGGTTGGTGGAAACAAGCCCTCGTCATCAGTGGCATTGACAACCATTCTCTCCTCGTTTACTTCAAACTATGCAGTATTACAGGACAGGATTTTATTCCTAATCACTGCAACTGGTTCATCCTTGTTCTCTTATTTTCTGTTGACGACCATAATGCTGGAAGCGATATCGCACTTGTTTTAGTGCTTGTTTCAGTGCTACCGTTCTTGCACTTAGTAGGTCCCGGTTTCATTATTAATTGGCTCCACGTGAGATTTCTTACCTTTCAAGCTTCTTTGCAGGGCCTTTGTGAATCAAGAGATCTGTATTGTAATTGTATGATGGATACCAGATGGTACAGATAGAGTTTTATGCAGCGGTTTTGTGGTATCTCCAGCACACTGCTCACTAGAAGAGGTGCAATGAGAGGAGAAATACTACATTTAGCTACAGCGATGTGCTCTTTAACCCTAATGACTTGTACTGAGTTGTGTTCTACCAGTCCATGTCATGATTTCCAAAAGTATGGCAGTATCTCAAAGTATTGCTGTTGCTGCACCTAGTGCTGTAGTGTCAAACTTGTTTATTTAAAGAACTCTTCCAGATCTTAGTTGATTGAAATTAGATTGGCAGCTCTCCCAAGAAGATCTTAACCAGATAAGACAAGAACCTGATAAGACAAAGCACTAGCTCGTGTGGCAGGGAGCAAAATACAAGCAGTGAAGCTATTTCACAAAATGTCAGTCTAGGTGGTGTTCTTTTTAATCTTTTTGGCTAGATTCCCTTTTCCCACTGTTTAGCTTATCGCTGTTCCCTAGTTCTTTTAGTAACTGATAATCAGGATTTATGATTTTTCATGTTATTTTATGTTACCAAGTGGTGCAGAGTGAGACAGAGAGGTATAGGATAATTGTCAAGTTTCCCCATTACTTTAGGGATGTCCTGCTTGTCTGAGTATACAGACCCTGAATCATATCTCAGGCTAGTTACAATAGAAATATACTTCTAAAGAACGCAGCACATCTATTCTTCATGGTGAGAAGTCAAACATAGGGACACAGGGTGCAAGAAAGAAGCATGTGCTTCTCTTTCAATATGCTATTATAATTGAAGAATAAGGGACTGATTACGAATTTGGTGATCTGTACACTGCCATGGGGCGGCGGCAGTCTGTCCGCCATCGGCTTGGCGGTCAGACCATTGTACTACAATGTTGGCGGGCCTGTAGAGCAAAGACCGCTGTGGTCCCCCTGGCACCACCAGGCAGCACGGTCCACCCCGGTGACGAGGCAGGCCTGTGGAGGCAGTGTTTCCGCTGGACTCATTATGAGGTTGCACAACGCAAATGTTACTGTGGTGGTCCATCCACCATGCCCCAGCAGGTGGAAATGGAGAGCATAAAGGAAGCAACTCACCTGCAGGTAGTGTAACATATCCTGTGCTGCCATGGAGCCCATCACACATGTCCTGCCGCTGCTTCTCATCGAAGGTGCCCAAAATCCACACCGCCGTGGACACAACCAATGGTAAGTAGACACACCTACCTATGTCATTAATCTCAACAACAGATTGTCGCGCCATCATCAACATGATATGGGGGCCACGCTACGGGCACCAAGTACACATGTTATTGTGTCCACAGTCAGAGTCATTTATAAAGAATGACACTTTCACAGCCATTAAACGCCCCTTTTGGCCAGGTCACGGACACTGCACTGCAACACTCTACAAAAACACACGTCTGCCCATCTCAGGGACAGGGACAGCGAAGTGTACACAACATTGTGTCAGAGAACAGCAACAACACATCAACATCACCTCTATTAATACAACTGACACCCTTACATTACACACATGCCATACACTGTTGTCAGATTGAACACACATATGTATTGATGTGTCATAGAACACAAACACCCCTCCCATGAAACAGCCCTGCAATGGACATAAACATCACCCATATTGCAACACAATGGAAGGACAATGGGATGCACAATAGTTGGAGAGACAAATATCCACATTTACACAGAGGTACTGGCCCTTCAGGTATCTTAGGGACAAAAAATAGTAGAGCCAAGAGACATGCCTACCTTGCTAATTTGTAAGTGCAAGTCAAGAAAGCAAATACAATAGCAACATCATGGGCCATACATCTAGATGAAGTAGCTGCAGGGTACACACATCAAAATGGACACGCGCACAGTTAAATGCAAAGAAAGCTAGCTCAATTGAACACCCTCAGTGCATGGACAAACACAACTCAAACTTCCACACATGAGACAAATGTACAATCCATATCAGAGGGACAAATCTAATACCATGCATGCTGACATTGGACAGCAGAAGATGAAATACTTTCCATATCAAGCATAACACAGTACAGTGACACCCCAATTGGAATAACACCCACCTATTGATACAGTCAACATTTACCTTTTACTTGGGTGACACCAGCACTGCCCACAAAGTCTGATATTGCAAACAACAGCAAATTGATCAGGAATCAGGGTGAAACACACACAACTGTAGGCATTCAACACAAATCACTCAGGAACAACAAAAAGTTAGAAAAGTAATGGTAGAACACAGGTGTATCCAACAAAACAACAACTTGGGTTTATTCAATCCAGAATAATAATAATCAAAGGCAATTGGCCAGTCCATTTGAAAGTCTCTGCACAGTACTGTGCCCAAGCTTGACTACAATCACTGCCAGGGAACTTCCACAGGAAGGGACATCAAGTGGGCAGGCAGGCACCTCAGAGATCATCCTTGGGTGGGGTGGGTTTGGATTTGGGATGGGTGGGTTTGGGTTTGGTGGGGGGGCTTTTTCTTTGGAGGGGTGGGTTTCTTGGGGGGAGGGGGAGGGGTGCTTGCAGGGGTGCAGGTGTGATAGGGAGGACTTCGATGTGGAAGGGATGGGTTGGGATGTGGGTGGGAGGCCTCTTGGGTTTTGGAGGGGAGGGGTCGGAGAGAACAGGGGAAAGGGCAAGCTCGAAAAGGAAACTCTCCTTGAGAAAACAGGGAAGGTCTCTAGATGGGGTTGGGGATTTGGAGGTTGAGGGAGTGGTTTTCTTGTGATTTGGGTGCGTGCATGTGGGAGGTATGCTTCTGTTTGGGTGGTGTCTGTTGCATGTGTGAGTGTGAGCGTGTGCATTTCTTGGGGGCTGGGAGGTGGAGATGCTGGGTGATGGAGTGGTGGATGTGTGTGTGCCTGTTAGGGTGGTGTCTGTGGGTATGCTGGATTTAGTAGACATTTGTGTGTCTGTTGGGGTAGTGTCTGTGGGTATGCTGGATGTGGTAGATGTTTGTGTGTCTGTTTGGCTAGTATCTGCGGGTATGCTGGATGTGGTGGATGTGTCTGTGGGTGTTGTGGTGGTATCTGGATGTAAGGTGGGTGTTGTAGATGTGTCCCTGGCTATTGTGGTGTCTCTGGGTATGCTAGATGTGGAGTGTGGGTTGGTGAAGGTGTCTGGTGAAGCGGTGGCTGATGTGTTTGTGAGTGTATGTTGAGTGCCTGCATGCTGGTGTGTCTTGTGGCGTTTATGTTGATGTGTGCTGCTTGTGTGTGTTGAGGTTGGTGCATGCAAATATGTCTGTGTGCTTAGGACAGGTAGGGCAATAGGGGATTCGGAATGGGAAGAAGGAGGTGGGAGGAGGAATGTGAGGAGTGTCTGGCTAGCATCGTTGAGGAGGCCAGAGCCTGAAAAGATCTCTGTAGGCCAGACATGGCACTATGAATGCCTACTAGGAAAGCATTGATCTGCTTAGGTTGGCTGGTCATCAACCCCTAGATGACATTCACAATGGCAGTCTGACCCACAGAGATACTCCTCAGGAGGGCAATAGCCTCCTCACTCAGGGCAACAGGGGTAACAGGGGCTGGGGTGGAGGTGATTCAGCAAAGGAAATGCCCACCCTCTTGGGTTAGTGGGCATGACCAACTGGGTGGGGAGCAACAGGGAGGGTTGTGATAGAACTGGGGATGGCAGACAAAGATGGTACAGGAGTAGGTCCTGTTGGGTTCCCCACCACTAGGGAGTTGCCATTGGAGGTAGGATCCGATGATGACAACGTAGATCCTGTCACCTCCATGGCACCCCCTTCCCCTTCAGGCCACTGTGTCCCTCCGTGTCACTGGTGTCATGACTCGAGGTACCAGGGCCAGATGCTTTCCCACTTGGTTGTGCCCTGTCTCCCTCACTTGCCTTGGCTGGTGCTGCAAATACAAAGAGTAAAAGGGTCACCATATTTTCCTGATTACACTTGAACAACAGCTGTGATTAGCAGACAATACCATGATGTCAAGTAGGCCCCAGCAAGAAACTACATCAAAGTGCCTCTTACATGTACAATACCATGTGCATGCATGCCAGTGGAACTGTCAGCAGTTGCCCACAGGAAAATCAGGATCATAGACAACTACAATTGCATGGCTGAAGTTGTGAAATCACAGTAACCATTGAAAAAGTAGGAGACCACATCACCTTCAATGCTTTGCATTATGGAGCATACCTCAGTTACCTGTTGTCATACAATAGAAGGGCAATGCCAACTTCATTCCCACAGATCCCATACAAGGTCATGCAGGCATCTATTTGTCACATGCAAAATAACACAACAATAAGAAATGATGTTCTTGCCATGTTGCTGACAACAGGACAGTAGCATGGGGAAGGTAGCATGGAAATACTCATGTTACACTGGAAGCATACCAACAATGCACACTTCACCATGTGAAATTTGTCCTAATGTATTCATGGATGTAGTACTAATGTTGCTCAGACATGCTACACATTTGGCATGGAAATGTACACTGTAGACAAAATGTGCAAATTGTCAGGGAGATATGTCCCTAGAATTCACAACACAATGAATCAGCAAGCCCCAGGTAAATCACTACTAATATCTGGCACCCCTTACAATGACATACTCCAATTGCATCAGTAGACACAATTAGTCATTTGCATGTTGGAGAGGCCCACAAATTTGCACATACTTATAGTTGGCCCTCAACATGTTGCCCACTGAGATCCTACATCACTGTCTCCATCTTGGTCCTGCAAAGCCAGATGTCTATGGATGAATGGTTGTACCCAACCACATGTAATTCCAACATAACTGCAAGTCACTCTATGAAGCATGCCAACAGTGAGATAACAAACCTTACCCATTACACATATGCAGTGCACTTTTCCACATATTGCCACATCAATGGCATGGAAATGCACATTGTGTATATTAACTTTAGTCCTACCCGTCATGTCCAACATTGCTACTGCAGTTGCACATGCCAAATTACATGCTATGACAGGTGAGGGTATGTGTGAGCCAACAATCAATGGTGGCACACTCCTGAGTGTGGACCCACATGAAATGTAGCCCCATTGCAAATGTCCTATTCCAAACATAGGTTGTCATGCGCATATATTTGAAGGAATGCAGAAATCATCCCATTAACACAGGTAGACCATGCATGAAACAGCAGTGTACACATTTTGTTCAAAGAGAAACGTAAGTATGCTAGCATGTTTGCACACGGAATGTTGGCAAGAGTGATGGCACATAAATCATGTCAATGGACATTCCCCACTTACCAAGGGAAAGCACTGATCTGTAAATGACCCAAAGAACAATGTATGCTCTGTCACATGTGTGATGGTCATCTGTGCATTACAAACAGTAGTGGGGCACCAGCACTCGTAACACACTGAGACAAGTGGCTTCTTCGGGGGGGGGCAGATGCCAATCTACTCATTTGACCAGACACATGGCTGAGAACAGTGATTCATCACTTCTTTTTCTTTAGCCCGTAACACTGAGGAGTAGTAGTCTGTATTGTAGAATTTAAGCCCACAACAACAACAAATATTACATGATTGATCGATGTACACAGACATGTGTTGTCCCTGGAGAGCAAATTTTTAGTGGATTGTACATAGATGTGTCCTAGGTCCCTGGGCCAATAGGCAGGACACATCAGTATGCACCACATCAAGGCCCATTTTTAAGAGGGCCTACCGCCTCCTTGCCACATTAGCATAATTTGATTTTATGCTAATGTGGCCCAACAAGGCCAAATTTACCACGCCAGATTTAGAAAGTGATGCAATGCGTGCATTCCGCCACTTTGTAACCCCTTGTGCCACATTATGCCTGCGCAAGAAATTATCTGTGCAAGGGGGCGTTTCCCCCATTAGGGAGGCTGAAAAAATGGCACAGAAAAAATTAGAAGACTTCTTTGTTCCATTTTTTCCAGCATTTTTAACACCTGCACAGAGGAGACGTTAAAAGGAGGCACACCTTTATTTATAATGGGCCTCAATGTGCTTTGCAGGATTAGCGCCATTTTTTACGTTAATCCTGCAAAGCGACAAACTAGCATCAAAAATGTTGACAATGGTTCACTTACTACAGCCATGGTGCGCTGTATTTTAAATACGACTCCCACATGGTGGTGTTAGGTGAGTGCTGAGGGGCACAAGAAAAATGGCACTACATTAGATGCTGCACCACTTTTCTTAAATCTACCCCTAAATATCTATGCAAACAGTTACTCATCTACTGTGACATATATGGCTCATCCCTAATCATCAGGGGGAGTTGTCAGAACTTAACACATTAACTTTGTAATGTGACAGGGAGGAATATGCCACATACTCACCCCCTTGTGGCTGGTGTGTTCCCCTCAAATGCCCATCAATGCCCGGGTTCGCCACCACCAGAATGCGGGCCATTCGGGGGGGTCATGGTCTGATCTGTGCCCCGCTCACTTTGGGAGGACAGCCCCAGCTGGACCTCCGCGATCTTCCAGGCCCAGCATCTCAGGTCCCCCACCTCTTGCAACAGTAGGCGTACGACCAGCTGTAGACTCCGAGGGTCCGTACCTTCCGGGCAATGGCTCTCCATATCTCCTTCTTCTGAGGGTTTTTACCTGCATGGATGCAAGAGAGAAATCAAGTGATTACAATCACAAGTTTTTGCCCAAATGGTTGTGTCACACACGTCAGAAACACCAAGCAAAAAAAAGTGGTCAATTTGTCAACACATCACAAGTGTAAAACACACAAGCCAATAAGTACAGGGACATGACTACACATTTTTGTATCCATCTGCAGACTAACCCACTACCCTGCTGATGGCCTACAGTGACTAAGCAAATCTACTGACATCAGATAGCCCAGGATCCAGCAGCATGTAATTTGATGTGACCCACAATCAAACACTACACACATATGTGAAGGGGAAATGTTTTAGATTTGACTGGACCAACACATTTACACTCTTTGAGATTGACTCGCTGCATACAGTCCCTACAGGCAACTTGCATAGTACAGACTTCACCTTTACACTTGAGTGACAATGAAGGGGCTGGCATGGTGGGTACATGAAGTGTCTTCTCTGTGCATATGTGGACATGTAGTCTACCAAATGCAGACTCATGCCACTTCAGGGTTGTGTTTCTGTGGTATGTACCTGTACCACAGAACACTCCTTTGGACATATGTGTCTAAACTAAAGAGATGGCTTCCAACATACAAAGGTATACATTGTCCAATTTCTGCTATGTAACGAAGCTATTGAGTCACATGTCATGGCCTCCTGGAATACACACGCTCTATGCACTGTGGGTCTGTCATTGTGTAATACGCATGGCAAGGATAAATATGACTTCTGTGAAGGTGCCAACAGAGCTGTGGGAGTAAAGGACCTGTCATGAGTCAAAGACAAACATTGAAAATGATGAAAAATGCACATGGGGACTAGTTCAGGGATGTGCCCATCCATAATCTAGTCAATGGACTAAGGCATTCAGGGAAAGTATATTGGCCATATTACAGGATCTGCTGGTGTACGGGGAGTGGGCACAGTGCCACAGTTGCATAGCCACAGTGACTCTCCCACAGCCTGGACTATGTTCCATACTGGGAGATACATTTGACAGGCCCGGGTCTCTGCAGGCTGAGCATACACTCACATTTCCATCACTTCCATGCATGACAGTTCATCATGTGGCCATCATCAATGTGGCTTGTGGTTTGTGTGGTACCTGGAGGGCAGAGTGAGTCATGGTATGCCTTCCAGACAGCAGTTTGACATGGCCAGATGTGGGTTGAAAGAACTGTGACACTATACACATTGCTTACCAGATCCTCAAATGACTCAGACAAGCTCATGCTGTCATGCACATACATGATGTATAACATTTACAACCATCATAAACAAAGAATGTCATTGGATGGCAGCAAAGGGTCCTTGCCTAGCTATGTGCATCTAACAAAAGGAGGATCTAGGACCCCAAAAAACATCACACAACACAATATGAATGAACACAACATATAGTGGTTAGTCACCAATACCTGCCCCAAGTACATCCCATTGAAGCCACACAGACTGCAACAACTGGCACAGAAGAAGTCTAACTGGCACACAGGGGTACATTGTAGCCTGTGAGGATGGAAAGGATGGTTTTGAACAGAGTAAATTGTGCACATGGGGTACTGACCTGCTCCTCTGGTGATCCATAGAGCAGTCCATACAGGGGAAGGACCACATTCACAAGCCTCTCCAGCTCCTCTGGAGAGAAGGCAGGGTCCATATCACCTGCTAGACGTGGCATGATTGCTCCCAGAGGCGGCACACAGCAGCTTAAGTAGTGGAGGTGTTGCAGGCAGCAGTGTCAGGAGTCAAGTGACTGATTTTGCACAACATGGTGGTCACGTCCACCATGTACGCGGTCAACACCGCCGACGGACACAGCCATTCATTTGCGACCACGACAGGCAACAACGTTAGCTTATGGCTGTGTCTACCACGGATGGAACCGCTTACCACGCAGACGACTTAGGCCAGCAGTCACGTGCGGCTCCTGATGTCTAGTGGAGTAGGTCAGGTATCTGCCATTTGTAAACTGCATCACACCTACAATGTAAGTGTTGGATTATCACAAACATCCTTATTCTGTCTTGTTATGTAGTTCCTACTACACAACCACCAGTGTAGTGTGTTACAGAGCACAGATGACATATGAGGGCAGTGCACGGTCCACCACCGTTGACGGTATTGTTGGCGGTCGGAAAATACAGTCACATTTCGAGGGACAATTGTATAGCAGATAGTTGGGTTTCACCCACATCCATGTTGTGGACACTTGTTGACAACCATGAGGGTCCCATGTGACCCTTGTGTACTTTCAAGCTGGGCTGTGTGCTGGGTGTCATGTCTATCCAGTCAGAAATACCTTGTCACATGATATTGTTGGCCTGCATCATTTATGTTGCTGTGGACACTCTGACTAATGTTCCAAATCATGTCTTGTCACACACAGGTACCCTGGGAGTTGAACGATGCAACAACTTCCTGTCTGCAGCCCACTGCCAGACCTTCAGACCATGGAGGAATGCCACATTATCCAGTTACCCGCCTGGATAGGCAAACAATAATGGACTTATGCCATCAGTTGGTTCAAAATCTGATGCAAGCTAGCAGTAATCCAACCTGCATACCATCCATTGTACAAGTCATGTCAGTATTGCACTTCCTGGCTACAGGGTCCTTCCAACATACAGTGGCCCTATCTGCTGGTATGTCTAAACCTATGTTCAGTCTGGTGTTGAAGGATTTCCTCTCAGCAATTTTGAAACACTTTGACAGCTATTTCAGGCTTCCCTGATGTGAGGATTTAGCCAATGTGAACGCTGACTTTTATGGTTTTGCCTGCCTCCCACATGTAGTGGGGGCCACTGATGACACACATGTTGGCTTGGTGCCATTGCAGGTCATTGAACAAGTCTATCACAACCGAAAGAACTTCATTCCATCATCTTGCAAGTTGTCTGTTTGGCGGATCTCAAATGTGTGTGCCCGTTATCCTGGATCAGCCCATGATTCCTTCATAATGCGGAACAGCACCATACCCCAGCTGATGTCACAACTGCACCCAGAGAGGGCCTGACAGGTTGGTAAGTCACATCTGTCCTGATTGTGTGTGAGCAATGTCAGGTGCTACAATCATGAAGTGAGTGACTCATTGTTGCACTTATTTCCCATTCCTTAACAGGAGACTTATCAGATTCAAACAGTCCTTGGTTGTTGACGCTGCTGAGGAATCCAACAATGCCAGGGGAAGTCCGAATCAGTGAGGCCCATGGAAGTACATGGCGGGCAGCAGAGCAGGCTTTTGGACTCCTGAAGGCCAGATTTCGGTGTCTGGACAGAACTGATGGAGGCCTCCTCTACTCATCCTGGAAAGTGTGTCAGATCACTGTGGCAAGCTGCATACTCCACAACATCACCTTGAGGAGGACTATCCTGTACATCCCAGAGGAGGGAGAGCCTGCAGTGCTACCGGGTGGGAATCCTGACATGCCAACTGAGCGGTGAAGAGGAAGGAGCTGACTTGTGAAAAGATCTTATCCACGGCTACTTCTCATGAGTGTAAAAATGTCATGTGATGTCATGATTGTGACTGTACAATGAACTGTAGTTGTGAGAATGTGTGGACTTGAGTGCTTTTGATAAGGAGCTGATACTCTGCAATATTCAGCCAATTGCTGCTTAATAAAATAGGTTTTGACACATCATCACCTTGATGATGTTGCTTTGTTTGTGTCAGTTTCCTTGCAATGTACTTTATTTTCCAGATGCTTGATATTTGACTTGTGTAATCTGTATCATTTCAAGCCTATACCCTTTGTTTTGTTTGTTGTACAGGGACCGTCACCATGACATTTTCATGTGGGCATTTCATAGTTCTGACATTGGCAGGTATGTGATGCTGTTCTGACTTACGTGTGGACATAGATTGTTCCAGGAATGTAGGTCACAGAGTCTGACTGTATGAGACCTGTGCCAAAACAGCTTGCACAGTGTTTGGATGGAAGGTCAGAAGTGCCCATTGGACTTGTTTTGTGTGCTACGGTGGGCCTGATTCATCATGTGTGTCATCATGTGGTCATAAAATGCATACTGGCTAAACACTCTTTTTGTATGACCTGTATGCGGCTGTAGATGTGTTTCATCATTATATGCCACAGTGCCTGTGCCACAACACTGACATATAGGCCTGTTGTACTGCCATCTGTCTGTATCTTGGATTATGTGATGTTGAAGTACTTTGGTGTGGTATGTGATAAGGGGAAGCTGATGACATCAACCACACCAATGTTTGCGTATTCCATAGCTCAGTGTCTGACAAATCCCTTCCTTCCGTGGTCTGGTGGTCTGTACCTGTCAATATGTTCATTTACTCAGTATGAGTCAGTCATTCATGATTTCCAGTAGTTCAGACAGATTGACAGCCTATGTGCTGAACACTATATTTACATTTTTAGTTTGAGCAGACACTTGTATGTATGTGTTTGTGTGGGAGGCTTGTGCTGGACATTGTGTACATGCAACATATGCCATCTTGAACAAGTACCTTGGATCATAATTGTATGGTTCACATAGTCTGACATAACACCATGGCCAAATATGAAATCAAAATCAGCAGACAATGAGTCAGTGAAGGGTGATTTTATTGGGCAGCTATGATTAACATAAAACATATGTGACATGACTCAACAAAATTTCAAATGTGAAGGGGTTAGTCATGGTGAATTAAATCATTGGAGTAGATGCCACACAATTGGGAGTCCAAAGTCCAGAGTACTCCTCCCATTGGAAATGGTAGGTGGTTCAGGATAAGTCCAGATTAAACGTGTAACACACAAAGGAGATCCTTAAGGAAGAGGGTTATTACTGTCAGTGGTGGGTGTCTTGCCATTCACACCTCCTGGATTTTGTGCTGGTCATCCTACTTGCATGGGGGTGGGATCTGCTGCTACAGAGGCAGGGGGTGTCTGGGGCATGTTACTCCTCTGGCAGGGCCTCCCTTCCAGTGGCTGGCACTGATGTTGATGGGCCGGATGTTTATGACCAAAGCAAAGGGTAGACTGGTGTTAAAAAGGCCCACTCAGGGTGGTGTATTTGCCCCTCAGCACCCCTGTTATGGAGGCCATGTGGGTATTGTGGTCCTCCATCTGTTCCTGCATGTCTCTATGCATGTTCTTCTGTAGCTGCTTGATTTTCCAGAGTTCGGTAAACACCTGGCTCATCACACTTTGGGACTCCTGATAGACCCGCAAGACGTGGCTGATGGTATCCTGGCCAACAGCAACCGCAGTGACTTCGCCCCGCTGGCCCACAGCATCCCTTCAATGCACCCTAACCCCACTGGCCTATGCCCATGCCCCAGGGTGTTCTCTCCAACTTGTCCCTTGACCCTCATTGTCCGAAGGGTTTCACTGAAACTCAGGATCCAGGACTGTGGGGCACAAGATGGTGGACACTGTGTTAGGAAAACAGGCTAGGGGCGAATAGTTGCCTTGGATGTTGAAGCAACAGGGCTGGGAGGTGATTTTGTGAGCACAGTGAGCTTCACTGTTGCTGCCTGACCAGGTTGCCCAGATGGGCATGGATTGTCCTCCACATCCAGTTATCCAGGAGTGTCGCCGTCACTAAGGGCTTAATCCAGGGGGGTAGTGGCAGTCTGTTCTATGGCCTCTGTGTGCCCAGATCCACCTGTTGATGTTAAACGTACATTGTTACTGGTTGTATTGTGACATCTCCCTCCAACGGTTTAGTGTTACAGTAAGCAGAGGCCTTGGACAAAGTTAAGTTGTAGTTAATCCAATTGTGGCAAGTAACCATGGCATTGGGTGATTTGACATGACATGTGTGAAGCATGCCAACCCAGTTTGGCTCAGGCAGCTGCTGAGATGTGCAGATAGGTTGCACTTTGGAGGATGTCCTGAAAATGACATCTTGCCACTAGTGTAGCCAACATAGTGAAGAGTCGAGATCTGGCTTTGCCATTTTGAGGCCTAGTTGAGTGTGATGCAGATAGACCTAGGACTTTGTTGTATATGTGACTGGAGTCATCATGTGCACAGTGCTGTGTCAATGTGTCTGCTGTTGCTGCAAATCTGGTGATGTATCTTGAGGCCTTATGAATGCTTGTTGTACACACTGGGTAAGGTGTCATTCCTGTCCTCAGTAGTTTCATCTTGGCATAGCAAGTCAAGATGGAGCTAGGTAGACAGACACATCTGTGTTTGAGCATGATCTGTGCTTGATCACATCCAGGTGAGTAAACTTAATTTGGGAGTTGACAAACGGGGTATATTGGCAAGTGAACACTTGGCGGGTGGTTGGAGTTCCTGAACCAGGCCTGCTGGGGGTTGCAGTCAGGTCACTCTCTCTACTCCCTAATACTTGATGAATTAATTAATGAAAATCTTTATTTCTATCATAAAATTAATCATGATACATAAAATCATAATATAAACATTCACATAGTAGAATAACATTACAATCTTAAAATATTCAAGCCTCGTAAAAAAAGAAACAACTCAGAATAAAAAAAAATGATCAAACAGTCATCATACTAAATTTAAAAAACATCAGTTACAATAAAAACCCACAATCATAATCTTATTCCAATAAAGTGCGCTCTTCAAAAAATGGCAAACCGCCATGGCGACAATATGTTCATTTAACATTTGTAGATAAAGGAAGGCAGGACGATATTGGTAAAATCCCTTGGCTTTAAGGATAGGCAGCAGAAACCTCCTTCTGGGGGGATCATAGTAACTACAAAAGAGAACCAGATGTTCTGAGGTCTGATTAGAAACATTATCGCAAGGACAGCTCATATTGCCCAGGAGGGAAACAAAGACTAAAACGGACAGAACCTAACCTACACATGGTAAGAAGTATTCTCTCCCATGGGTTTCTAATGAAATAGGGATAGGGTTCTGGGCAAACACTGTTTTTTAAAAACAATAAAGCCCTTGCAGATTGACTCCCCAAAGCCAAGTTCTCTCTACCCTCTCTGGCTTGCTCGAGAAATAACTCCTCCACAAACGTTCTATCTGACCGTTTCAGCGTCTCTGGGTTATAAATTAATTCAGAATGCCCCAGAGGCAAAGCAATAGATCTAATATAATATAACCATGGGATTTTACTGCCTTGCTCACACCCAAGCCAATCCTCAATTTTCTCCCTGTTAAGCGGTGTGAACTTCACACTCCATTTTAGCATGATCTTCTGCAAAATCCTGGCCCAGCTCTTCATGCATGAACAAACTAGAACTGGTAGGGCCCACCCCCAGTAATTTGCTGCAGAAGTTATTTTCAACACGTTGAATGGCCTTACAGTTACAATACCCCCACATTGCTGCACCTTATAATAGAACCTGCAAACACTACAATTTGTATATTTGCGGCAGTGGTTGGATAGGTTTACTGCCAACCATTCGATCAACTCTAAAAAGGGACCCACATGATTGATCGAAGTGCATACAACAGTTTGCAAGACATGGGGACCAACTGCCTTGCTGGTCAAACGTGACCCCTAAATAAGAAAAGGAGGTCCCGGTCACTAGCTGCCCCTTGATGGTAATGGGTTTAAGTTTTGGATTCCGCTTCATGCTGACCATAAAATGTGTTTTTGAAGTGTTTACATCCAATTCTACGTCCCCCATAAAATGAACAAAAAAAATCCACCAAAGCTATAAGCCCATACATCATACGTGAAAGTAAAATCGCATCATTGGCATATACTAAGGAGGGCACCAGGGTAGTCTTAACCCTCAAAAAGTCTTTACCGTGGACAGCCAGGTATGAATTCAGGCCATTAATGTATAGCAAAGATAGGATTAGCCCAAAGACACACTCCTGCCTAACTCCCTTTGACAATTTAAAGGCATCAGAGTCCTCCCCTCAGAGACAAACCTTACTGATGCACTGACACCCATATCAAGAGCCCAAAGAAAATTGACCAGAGGTTGAGGCAGCACGATACTCACCAGAATGGATCAAAGCTTTGAGCGATTGACCCTGTTGAATGCACAGCTCAAGTACATGAAAGCAAGACAGACAGCTCCCTTCTTTGCCACCACGTATTTACCCACCAGCAGGTTAAGAATCAAACATTGTTCCATTGTCCTTTTACCCTCTCCAAATCCATACTGGACCAGGACATTATTGCTTGGATCCACTCTTCAATGTGGAACAGAATGATAGACCCCACAATCTCGACCGTAGAGTCAAGTAAAGAAATTGGGCGATAACAGCCTGGGTCTTGCCTGCACCCCTTTTTAAAAATCCGAACTGAAACCACAGATTTCCAAGATTTGGAGATACCGATTTGTGTGTCAGCATTAAACACATTAGTCAGCAGTGGTGCCCACAAACTAAAATTGTCTTTGTATAAATCCCTAGGAACACCAACTGGGCATGGGGCCTTATTGAAAGGGCTACCCATAATGGCCTGCTGTACCTCCTCCAGACTGAAGTGTAAACCGAAGGGGAAAGGCACTGCGTCTTCCCCCTCGGTCGATTGTTCCGCATTATCCAAGAAGTAAACCTTCTCAAAATGAGCAGCCCATTTTTGGGCGGGGATATTAGACCCTACATCCTCAGGGGAGACTAAATTAGCAGGTTTACCTTTTACTATCCTCCGAAAGCCTCTCTTATCCCCCAGTTTGCTCACATCCAAAAACTGCTCCCACCTTTCTTCCTTAAGGTGTTGCATTCTATTTCTGATTGCCTCTTTATAAGTTACCCTAGCTGGAGTAAAAAACAACTTGTCTCTTGACTTGACACTGAGGGCTTCATGCAAACGCTTGCTTGCAGCTCTGCAGTTTTTCTCATACCATCCCTCAGGGACCTCTGAGGGTCCAGAAAGATCCAGCATAATGGATCTGCGGGTACTGTTTAGTGTTTGAAAATCTGCCAGAACAGCAGCTGGTGAAGCCTCAGACGATAAAGTAAAGCTTAAAAACATATTCCTGCAGGTCTTTACTACACCTACCAATAAAATGGGAATCGAGATTCTGCCCCAACTAATCCACCTACACTGATCCTTTGCGGTCAGCCCAGAGCCTCAAGAATAGGGATTACTTTCCTAACTCCAATGGCATTGTGATAACTCTGTAATGAATCATAAATTTGCCCGCTAATAAAAAGATCTCCAAATCTATTGGAGGTAAAAATGGAGTTGATGGTAGTCCCCTTACCCCACCCTACAAATGTAGGTTTATATAGGTCAGGACTAGCCTCCCAGTCCATCACATTGTATAAGCCAGCCTTACCCAGTTCATCGATCAGCTGCCTGCTTCTGAGGTCAGACTATACAGCATTCAGAGCCCCATCACCCAACACAAAAGGGTCTAAAATGGTAGGAGTCATTCCCAATTTAGCGTTAAAGTCCCCCGCAAGGCAGACATGAAAGTAAGCCAGCTTGTGAGTCTCCCTTTCCTTCAAAATTGATAATGTTTGGTACAGGGTCTCAATTTGACATCCCGTATTGCACACGTGCTTATACAAATTCACTAAGAAGAAATGAAAATCTGCAGAAAAAACAACCTATAAAATCTGAATCCCACTGTGCCCAAAAGAGAACGGTACAGCTCGTAACTGTGCAGTAATTGGCCAAGCCTCCCCTAGCTCTATGACCTAGAGAAGGGTTGATGGGACAACATAAGACTCAAATCCACCCCACAGAAAAATAACTCCTGAACCCATGTTTCCTGGAGCAATATAAAGTCAAACTGAGAAACAGATGTTACCCAATGAAGATAAAGGATCTTATTGAATATGTGACAGAACAACTAGGTCCTAAACAACTATAGCCTAAACCACTACTTATAAACAACTAAAAAGTCTCTACAACTAAGTACTGAACAACTACTGTCTAAACAATAATTGTGCCTGAATAACAATTGCCTGAACAACTAATATATATATTTATATATATATATTCTAAACAACTAATAAACCATAAAAACCAAAAAGAAAACATTACCTTAAAATTAGTTGTTCAGGCAGTAGTTGTTCAGTACTTAGTTGTAGAAACTTTTTAGTTGTTTATGAGTAGTAGTTCAGGCAAGTAGTGGTTTGGACCTAGTTGTTCAGGATGTTTCCCGTGAAGACCATCAAAGGTCATTCTAAGGCCCATATTTATACTTTTTTAGCGCTGCATTTGCGCGACTTTTTGATGCAAAAACGGCGCAAACTTACAAAATACAATCGTATTTTGCAATTTTGCGCCGCTTTTTTTGTCAAAAAATGACGCAAATGAGGCGCTAAAAAACTATAAATATGGGCCTAAGTATCTAAGTATATGTGGCACCCTCTGGCTAAACTGAGGTTATGAGACCAAGACCCAGCTGGAAAATGTCATAACTGGTGTTTTATCGAGTTTAAATACAGTAGCACATAAATATTGAAAAAAAGTATTGTGATACAAAAATATTGGGGTATAGAATATTGTTGTCAAGAATCTCATTTTGTTTGGTAAATAATCATGTTTTCAGGAATATTGTTTTTAAAATTGTTTCCAGTAATATTTTTGTAGAACATATTGTTTTTTAATTCTTTTAATGTGTTTTGTTTAATAGATTAATTTTAGGTGCTAGTATTGTTGGCATAATTTTTATTGACTTTATAATATATTTTTTGTAATGTTAGGTGATTTCGATTTTTTAAAATTAATTTATAGTGTTATAGCAGGGTGTTGGGTATATAGGGTAGGATGTTATTTAAATTAGAAATATTTTTTATTTGATGGTCATTCAATTTTATGGGTAATTATTTTTTTACATTTCTTAATTGTGTAAATCGTTTGTTGTATTATATTTTGAGTTAAAAACAGTAATTTTAATTTTAGTTTTATTATCCGTAATAGTGAGTTATATTTTAGTAGCAGGTTGTTGCAGCTGTAGGGCCTCAGGTGGGAAGTTAAGTAAGTTATGAATATTTCAATTTAATGTTCAATTGGTCTTTAATTGTAAATTAATTATTTGATATTTAATTATGCAAATAGTTAAATAATGATTTTTCAAGTTACATTCTTATTGCGGTTTGCGGGTTTGTACGGAACATGGTGGGAAGTTACATAAAATGAAACCTATTTTAGTTTATTGTTAATTATTTTTGGTAATTAAATACTCTTTGATGAATAATTTTTTTAATTGCCTAATTTATTAATGATGTGCAATTTGACTTTTATTTCTTTCAGTCTGTGTTTTCGTTTTTATATGTTTATTACACATATTTTCTATTGCTGTATTATGTTTTTGTAGGAGAGTAGGTTGAGAAGATAATAAATATAGAATATGTTTTATATTAATTGATACATATTTTCTATTGTTTCTGTGACTGTTTATTTCCCCAGCTTCATGTCAGCCATCAGGCAGCAGTATTTTCTGCTCAATTTTGGTAGTTTTACAGTAGCTAAGGAGTGTGTTCAGTACATTAGGCAAAGTAGTTAGTTTATCTATTATTGCGTCATTTGCACTTCTAGCTGCCATACTTCGATTCATTCCATTTGTTCACTCACTTGGCCAATTTCCTGATTAAAGTGTCTAGTTTCTGGTCAATCGTAAGCACACTTTGTCTCAACATATGCATTAGTTCAAAGTGAATCTCAAATTTCTGCGACTGCCAAGTGAGGACTTTAACTGCAGCTAAGAGGGAAGAGCTTATAGTATTTATAATGCAGTCTGGGCTATCCCCTCCAGCCACCTCCCTGCAAGACAAATCTTCCCTTATATTATCAGAGCCTAGTGCACCCCCCCATCTACACTTCAAAACTGCAGACCTCATTTCTAGGCTCTCGTGGTGGTGCAGTGATCGTTTCCCAGAGCCCTGCATTGGTTTTCCTAAAGGGGTGGAGCATGTCTGACTGTTGCCTATCGCACCTTGTATGTAAATGTCATCTAAATGGGAGGGGACTGGCTGATGTACCACTGCTTCAACTAATAGCTTTTGTTTGATGATAGAGTGCCATGGCTGCCCACTGATGGCCGGCTGACCATTGTTGAGGAGATCTGAATTACTTCTGGGTTATTATTTGCCCCCATAGGGTTCGTTGCTGAGCAAGGCCTGATGGTATGGCTATTTCTGCTTTTTCTAGTGCAGTGTCTGCAGCTAGAAAAGTTCTGCAACACTATTTGTTGGACTTGTCTCAAGTCTGGGCCCCGGCAAGAGCGCTGTCCATTCTTGCACATAAACAATTATTCAAAAATGACGATTTGGCACTTCTATGTGTGCTGCATTCTGAAAAGCAACACACACACATATTCACACATTTTTGTCTGGCTCTACCATTCAGGGGAACTGATATTCATAGTTCAAGAACTTGTGTTGATCTTGTGCCTTGGATTTGAGCACTACCCACGCATTTGGTGTTTCTTTTTACTGTAGCTGCTCCTAATGTTGGTTTGTTGGTTCCTTCTGGGAATCTATTCCTTCATCAACCTCATAAAAAGAGCTTCCTTTATGTATGTACAGTATTTCTTAGGGGCACTCTCAGTCACTGGAAGGAGCTTTATCACAAAAAAGGACTTGCTTCATTTACATTAGGAACCACCTGGGTGATAATAGATGCAATACCCTTCAAAGTGACAGTTGAACACATTTCTTCCCCTGGATTAGGACCTGATTACGAGTTTGGCGATCGGACTGCCAGATCACCATGTTGGAAGTCCCCCAGACCGACGTATTTCGAGTTATACGGACAGAGCTGCCAACTGCCAGGCACAAAAGGCACATTGCCAGCGGTCCCGAGGCCTGGAAATAGACGGTCAACCTCCAGCACAGTCAGCACCGTCAGCACCGCAGCCAACCACCAAGCTCATTACAATCACACAGCAACCATGGCAGTCCCCTCATGGCTGTCAGCCAATGGCGGTCAACCACCGCTGTTCGCAGCCAGGAAAGTAACAAACAACTGCACATTGGATGAATTCAAAAAGACACAGCTGACACACATTGGCCAAGTGAACACACCTGCAAAGGACACAATAAAACACATCCCTTTACAGACCGCAATCCTTTGTATTTCTACTGCAAGACAACAAAGCCAAGGCACCTTTTTTTGTAGAGTACTTAGATTTTTCTCACGATCCCGAAGAACACCCTGCACACACTTTTGTCCAATCACACCCTATTGCACTTCCACTGTTAATTAAGTCCCTGTCACCTACGTTAAAAAAATCCCTGTTATTCTGAAAATGAGTCATGGTGGATTAAATCATAAGAGTAGAGCCACAATCATTTAGAGCACAAGTCCAGCATACTCCTTTCAGTGGAAAAATTGATATATGGGACAGGATTGTCAACAGACTGAATGCTGTAGGCACCACACTGCACACAAAGGAGGACATTAGGAAGAGGTGGAAGTGGGGCAAGGTATGTCCCCTGGCCTACAGGCACCAGCTGCAGGCCAGGAAGACTGGCAGTGGCCCTCCCAGTGCCCCATAAATATTTTTTTCCCTGGGAGGAGACAACCTGCATCCTGGAGTTTTGACCGGAATACCTAGGGGCGTGGAGTCTGGTAAGCTACATCACAAAAAGTCACAAAAATTCAATGTCATGCATGCTCACCCTTTGCCACTGTCTTGTTCATGTACCTAACCAACATTCAACACAGAGAGTATTGTATTGTATTGTAATAGTATTTTAAACACTGTCAATGTGTATCATGGGTCCTAGCATAACAGTTACCAAGGCCTATCATATGCCATATGTCCAAATGGGGCTCGGAAATATCACAATAACAAAAACACATTCCAGGATCCATGGTATGTCCCAAAATGTATATGTGTGCTCAAACTAAATGGAGCCTGCATGCAGATGTGCAACAGTTGTTAAGTGTTGAGGAGTAGAGGGAGGTGCCTGACTGTAACTCTCATCAGGACCTGTTTCTGTAACTCCCACCACCAGTCCAGTGTTCTCTTGTCCAAAGGCCCCTGTCTGTCAACTCCCAAATGAAGTGAACTCACCTGGGAGGATACCATTTGTATAGTGTGTGCAGTAGAGAAAGTGACCTGAGTGCAACTCCCAGGAGGTCTTATGTCTGGTAACTCCAACCACCAGCACAGTGGTCACTTGTCCAAATGCCCATGTTTGTGAACTCCTAAGTGAAGTGTACTCACCTGGGAGGATACCATTTGTATAGTGTGTGTAGTAGAGAGTGTGATCTGAATGCACAGCACAATAGGCCATGTTCCAGTAACTCCAACCACCAGCCCAGTGGTCACTTGTCCAAATACCCCTGAATGTGAACTCTCAATCGAAGTGTACTCACTCGGAGGGATACCATTTGTCATGTGTGGGAAGCAGAGGGAGGGCATGACTGCAACTCCCCTGAGGCCCTGTTTCTGTAACTCCAAACACCAGCCCAGTGAGCACTTGCCCAAATACATCTGTTAGTGAACTCTTAAATTAAGTTTACTCACCTGGGAAGAGTTGGTTGGGTTGGTCCAATTGGCAAGGCAATTGAGGGCGATTGTGTGGTGATTAACTGCAGAACAACTAATAATGGCTAGGAGGCTGATTTTTGTAGCTAGGCTATCATTTAATTCGGGTTTGGGTATAAGGATCCTGCCACTGGGTTTCTTTTGTAAGCCTGCGCCATCGCAAATTAATGGGGGCCCTAATTATCTTGCACAGAGTGTAGGGGGTTCTTCTATCCCCACAAGGAAAAGATTCTCACCTCTGAGCTGGCAAATAATGACTGACAGTTCAGTTCTGTGCCCATGGAGGTTTCAGCTGGAGGTAAAAATCATGAGGTTTTCCCACTGGTAGGAACCACTATATGTGCGGGTAGGAAACTGAGGTTCCTTTCCGGAATTGTGAGGGTCTTGGGGATAAGACGGAAAACATCCTGAACAACTAGGTCTAAACCACTTCTTGCCTGAACTACTACTGCTAAACAACTAAAAAGTCTCTACAACTAAGTACTGAACAACTACTGTCTAAACAACAATTGTGCCTGAATAACAATTGCCTGAACAACTAATTTTAAGGTAAGGTTTTCTTTTTGGTGTTTATGGTTTATTAGTTGTTTAGAATATATATATATATATATATATATTGTGAGAAAACAGGTCTGATTGCAGAGGCCCCCTAACTTTTTGCCCCCATTTTTCACTTTTTTGCTGGTGTTTTCCAGACTCTGATGGTGCCCTGGGTACTGCTAACCAGTCCCAGGGCATGTGCTCTGTGTAAAATCAATATGCAAATTAGGCTAATTATAATTTGCTAAGTTAACCTACCTATAAGTCCCTAGTATATAGTAGGGCATGTAGGTTTAGGGACCACAGCATAGGTAGTGCACCCATAGGTGCACTGCTGAGGTGCCCAGTGTCATTTTAAAGGCAGGCCTGCCTTGCTGGCTGCTTTTAAATTAAAGTTATATGCCAATTCGTCTTTGGAATTAAAAGTAGTTCCAAAGTCTTAAACTACCTTATTTTTAAATATAAGTCACCCCTAAGGTGTGCCCTATGTGCCCCTAAGGCTGGGTGCCATGTAACTATAAGCAGGGACCTTATAAAAATAGTTTTATAAGCCCTGGTGAGGTAAAAACAGCCACATTTGTTTTTCCCTCATTGTAGTAAATGACCTTCATAGGCTAGAATGGGGAGACTTTATTTTAATTTTTAAAGTCCCCTTAAATGATGAATACCAAGAGTTTGGTATCAAATTAATTTTTATAATAAATCCCACAACTTCCAGTTGTTGGATTTAATATAACTTGTTCAGGTAAAGAGTTTTAAACTTTACCTGAAAAGTTGCCAATTTCAGCCCTGCATTGTTTTTGCTGCTGTGCTCTGATTGGCCTGCCTCTAGCAGGATGGCCAGGCTGCTTTGATGAGGTGTGAAGTGGCCTGGCTTCACACAAAGGAATGTGCCTGTGGGAGGGAATCTCATGGCAGATGGTGAGGCAGGAAGGGGGAGGGCTGCCAAACTGGTCTTCAAAGGCAGAGAAGGACATTTGGAGCAACCAGCAACACCCCAGCATCCTGCAACCCCAGACAACTAGGTGCCCTCTTGATTCGATTAGGAGAGGGCAGGAGAGGGGTGTGTTTATGATTTTTAGCCACACCAGTGGGTGGGCTTAGCCAGATGTAACCTCCAAAAATCAGATTCAGCCATTATGGATGTTTGGAGAATGTGGCCTCCTGGGATTGATTTTTGCCACACTTCCCAGGAAGTGGTCATGACAGGGGGAAGGACCCTGCTCCTGATTGGAGAACCAGGACCCCCCTGCTTTTCACCCAGGAGCAAGGATAAAACTGGCAGACCTGCACCCACACCTCAGTTCCCTACCACATCCAACAAGGAAGAACTACAGAAGAAGAAGGACTGCCCTGCTGGACCCCGGGCCTGCACCTGGAACCTGCACTCAGAAGGACTGCACCAGCTGCACACTTGGGCTTCACCACAAGAAGGACTTTGCCTGGCTTCAACTGGTTCAAGGTGGGACTCCCTGTTTGCTACAGGTGAAAAATTGCTAACCAGAGTCCCCTGCACCAACTCCTGAAGAAATCAATCAGCTGGCCACTGCCCAGTGGCCAAAAAGGAGTTTGCGGCAGGTGCATTCTGGGAGCTGTAGTCCGCACCCCCCAAGGACCATCTCAGAACTTCTGGACCCTTGGGGTGAGCTGTGGACCTCAAAAGAACCTTAAAAGGACATCTGGGAGAAGCCCCAGAAGTTTGCAGAAGTTTGGAGAACTTTTGAAAAAAAGCTCCATAGAGGGACCGACCTGCCGCTGCAACTCTAGCCGGCTTGCCTCAACCGCAACCCGGCCTGATTTGCTGGTTCGTCCTGGTAAAGAAAATCTCCAAAAAAGAGACTAAGGTCCTGATTACAACTTTGGAGGAAGGTGTTAATCCATCCCAAATGTGACGGATATACCACCAGCCGTATTACGAGTCCATTATATCCTATGGAACTCGTAATACGGCTGGTGGTATATCCGTCACATTTGGGACAGATTAACACCTCCTCCAAAGTTTAATCAGGCCCTAAGTCCGACGGTAAAAAGTTGACCGGGACCTCCCAGCCAGCGTATCCGAGATGGGCTCCAGGGACGTCGGATCAAGATCCAGGTTTACCCCGGTCGAAGGATTTTCACCTCGAAAAAACGACTAAGTCCGAAGGTAAAAATCTCCACCGAGGATTCCTGCATCGCGTATCCGGAGTAGGGCCCCAGGAGGTCGGATTGGACTGGCAGGTTCGTTCCGCTGAAGAAAATCTTCGAAAAAGAGACTATGGGGGTCATTACAACCTCGGCGGTCTTTTTACAAGACCGCCGAGGGACCGCCGTGTGGAAGACCGCCAGTAGTGGCGGTTTGCCGCTCGGCGTATTATGACTGTTGGCTGCTCTCCGTCCTTTTTCCGACGGAGAGCCGCCAATAGCCATACTGGCCGGCGGCGGGGAAGTGGAGGTTGCTTCACCTTCACCGCCACACCAACAGAACACCGCCCACCGAATCACGTCCTGTGATTCGGTGTAGCGGTGTTCTGTTGGCGGTGTGGTGTCGTCGGAGCAGCCCCCATGGATCCTGTCCCCTCCCGGAGGATCGACGGAACAGGTAAGTCGATCGTCCGTTAGGGGATGGGGTGGGGGGGTGTTGTGTGTTGTGTGGGTGCATGGGGGTGTGCGTCTGTGTATGTAGAGGGGGTGTGTGAGTGCGTGTATGCTTGCGGGGGTGTTGCGTGTATTGGGAATGAGTGCGTGTATGTCTGTGGGTACGTCTGCATGGATGTGTGCGTGT
The DNA here is from genome assembly GCF_031143425.1 of Pleurodeles waltl. Lineage (NCBI taxonomy): Eukaryota > Metazoa > Chordata > Amphibia > Caudata > Salamandridae > Pleurodeles > Pleurodeles waltl. Next base: position 275,486,379 of record NC_090450.1, read on the forward strand.
TTGTATGTGGGTGTGCGTGTCTGATGTGTGTGTGGATGTAGGCATGTATGTCGGTGTGTGTGCGTGTGTATTTTGGTGGTGCCTGCATGCGTGTCGGGTGTGTGTGAGTTCTGTGATGTTGGGGGTCGGGGTGTGGAGGGGGGCCCTGCCACCTTTGGGGGGTGGCAGGGGTTGTGGGGGGTGTAGGGGAAGAGTCGGGGTGGGGGTGGGAGGTGGAGGAGACCCCTATCAGTGCCAGGGAAGGAATTCCCTGCACTGATAGTGCTCACCGCCATGGATTTCATAGCGGTTCCAACCGCAGGAAATCCACGGCGGTAAGCCGGGTCAAAATACCGCCGGCGGTATAGTGACGGCCGCCGGGCTGGAGACCCAGGTCTCCAGCCCGGCGGTCGTCTCCGCCCTGGCGGGCGGAATGGAGAACCGGCAGATGACCATGGCAGTAACCGCCATGGTCATGATACGCTGAGGAAAGACCGCCAGCCTGTTGGCGGTCTTACCGCCGCTTCTCCGCCTTCCGCCAGGGTCATAATGACCCCCTAAGGGTGAAGGTAAACTTTTAACCGAGGCCTCCCGCGGCCTGTAGCCAAGCAGGGCTCCATCGCGGTCGGCCTTAAACTTTGACTTTGCCCCGGTCGAGGTGCAACCAGATGACCCGATTGGCGCTTTTTGTTTCTAGGCGCTAAAAAACCAATAATTCTTTAAAAATTCATATCTCCAGTTCCCCTTATCCGATTTTATTCGTTTTTGTGTCATTTTAAAGATAAAAATATCATCTATTTTTATTAATTGGTTTTGGATTTTTAAACTGTTTCCTGTGTTTTATTTAATTACTGTTTTGTGATATTTGAATGCTTTACACTCTGTCTCCTAAGTTAAGCCTTGACGCTCGTTACCAAGCTACCAAGGGTTGAGCTGGGTTTAATTTACTGAGACCTAACTGGACCTTAGTGGAGGTTAGTGGCCTGTTGCTAAGTGTAGGTACCTACCTGCCCTTACCAATAGCCCATTTTCCAACATATATATATATAAATAAATATATATATATATATATATTAGTTGTTCAGGCAATTGTTATTCAGGCACAATCATTGTTTAGACAGTAGTTGTTCAGTACTTAGTTGTTTAGCAGTAGTGGTTTAGACTATAGTTGTTTAGGACCTAGTTGTTATGTCACATATTCGGTCTTCACTGTTGGGGAACTCATCTTGCTTGCTTTGCAGCCTTTATTTTATCTGATTTCTACTCCCCTGAGGGATTTGGATCCAGGATCCAGGTTAGGTGAGGAGTGTGTTTCAGGTTGTCAGGATTAGGAGGTATCTTCTGAAACATAGTTGGCTGTTTTTGGTATTAAAATATACATGCCCGTTTTTACCCCTTTGAGATACCTTTGAGGACTATCTCAGCTGTATAGTAATGATCTCTGTCTGGGCTTTGATTGACCTACTGTTCCACTCAGAGGTGTCACATACTAATCAAGGGTATTCTTCTAGTTTGACCCATGTCAGTTTGCTCTCTGCTGTTTGTGCTGGTTTTTGCCCATTGTGCATGGTACATTCTCATCCAGTAAGGATTGTACTGAGGAAGTTGAAGGAACTAGTAATGTTCCAAATACAAACAGTCAATCCTCATTTCTCAGAGTGAAAGTCATTATTGCAATGTTCTATGTTCTGATGTTTGGTCTTTGCTCCTGGATGTTACGTTCTCCTGCTTACAAATTGAACCTGGAAAGTATTGCAATGAGAATGCCCCTTAAAACAGTTATTGTTTAGGGTTGGTAAGGGAAGAACCTTTATTCCTATTTTGAACTAAGAAGTGTCCTTTCTCCATGGTGGTGCTTCACTTATATGGACTGTAACAAGGAAAACTTGCAGTCTGAGTAATGAAGTTTACTACTAAATAATCAGGTATTATCTGCCTATTTTCAATGTACAGTAGCTTTAATTCAGTTCCCGAGGCATGCTTTTAGGAATATACCGTATTCAACCCAATTGTAGGTAGATATCTGGGTCATTCATGTGCTGGGTTATTTTGTAACCTACGTAATCGGCATTTTAAAAGACTTCTGAGGTGAGTCATTTGAGGAAGTGAGAGAAAATATTACTTAACCACAATGCTTGAAATTGTAAATGAATGACTTCTTCCTGTTAACTCTAAGGGTTTATAATGGCAAATCACCCAGTAACGATAGTGATGGCATGTACAAAGGAAATTGTAGTGACATTAAATATTGTAATCTAAAGTTGAGAAATTGATACAGTAAACGTCACAACAGGCAGTGGAATGTGTAATGACATAAATGCTTGGAAATCGCTCATGACATCAATCCATTTATGTAATCCCAGGACTTTCTTTGCTGAATAGTGGTATTGAATTAGATTAGTCAGTGTTTACTGTTGAATGGTGGAATCTGATGAAAGCAACTTACATTTGACGCCTCGTCAGGGTTAGTAAGTACTATATAAATACATTTACATTCACCCTCAGGATTGTAGCACTATGTAACCCATGCCTCTTATGACATACAGTTGAAATCAAACATCACTTATATTCCCACTCGTCTCTGGGCCTCCTCTACACATGCCTTGGAACACAGCTACAGCAGTAGTTGAAAATGTTGTATAATTTGACCTGCCTCCTTCATTTACCCGTATAGACATATAGCACACATTGCTACATAAACATTATAGTGATCTGTCCATTACGTCCATGGATGACTACACATGATGGATTAGAAGATCATCGAAGTATCAGACAATAAATCATTGGGTATGTTTGTGAAATTGAATGGCATTCTGATACTGATGTGAGAGAGTGTTTGTCTGTGCACGTGCTCATATGGGGCTGTTGTACATTGCAAGAACACTTGAGGCCAATTAAGCTCTGATTTGGAGCACATTATGTGGAGTAAATGCTAGTAGTATATGACACTAAGGTAGTGTCTTCTGATTGACATTGCACATAAATTTGGGAGCATAATCATGTGAAGAATATCAAAAATCAAACATCTGTACCCAACTAAATGGTACGTTTTGATTAGCTAGGGCTCTTAGCCAGACATTATCTACCCAGGAGATTGATAGCTGTAATAGACACGTCCGCGCTGCTACAATCTACAGATCACCGCACCATATGCCCTTAAGAGCTGTCTGTGAGGATCACATAGTACTAATTAAAACAAAGAGCTTTTACCAAGATCTTACAATAGGTCAGCAGTGGAAGACCTGCTACTTTCCCTGGTATCTGTAGAATGCTTTACTTTTCTGTGCAGGATATCATGGGAAACGGTAGTCATCTCTGCTGCTTCAAGTCCTAGAATAAAGGAATTTACAAGTGCCACTCATTATGTTACCCGAGGCATACATGTGGCATCGATATAGGTACACTATAAACATAGAAATGACATAAATATGCATTCAGAAAACTTGGCAGCTATGTACCTGGAGCATAACTGCAAGGTTGTTTGGGGTACATGCGGGAAAGTAAGCCTACCACTGAGCCATGGGACAGCCGGAGGCAGGTTGTTAGGTGGGACACAAGCAGGGCGCGAGCACACAACAGTACTCGCAGGACTACATGGTGCATATGCATAAATAGGGCGTTACAGGGGATAGTCCGGTCTACTGGAGCCTGCACCACACACACCTGTCAGCTTGGGTGCATATTCATTTTTAACCATTTGTGTCTCTGTATAGTACAGATATACCTGCGTCTATGGAGGCCAAAACTGCTAACAAAAAGAATGTGTAGCAAATTAGCATATGTTATTCAGAGGAAGTGACATCACAATTAGAAATGTCTTACCGTTATAAGATTCCTAAAATAAAACTTAACAGGCATATTGTACCAACCCGACAAGTTAATATAATCTTGAAGAAATATGACAAAAACATTTTTGGTGTGTTTCACTTTTTTGAAATCATCTGTAGGTTTTCTGGATATCAATGTGGAGTGGAGGTGAGAAATGACTGAAAGCAACACTTTTTTATGCAGAAGTGCAAAATATAGTATAACCTCTTTAACCTTCTATTTAGAAAGTGAACAAAATGTTCTGACTGTATTTTTGAACAGTGAAATGTGGTGGTAATATTATGTTTTCTTCTGGAGCTCTTTATTCAGCTTCAACGACAGAAAGTCCGTAGATATGCAGCTTATTCAGATACAGCAGGGGTAATGGTTTTAAATTCTCTGTTACCTCTCAAATAAGACATTCTAAGATAACCCCTCACTGGGTCCCTCTTCCAAATAAAAGGGATGCTCCCCTTGTGAAGGTAGATTTAAAGACACGCTGTAACCAGCTCTCATGCACACCATGTTTGTAAACTTAGCCTCCTTTGGGCTTAGTTAAGGGGAATGGAGTCCCCTAGCTAAAAATAGTGTTGGAGCCTTTTAGACCTGTTAGCCTTAGGGTATTGTTCCCCGAAACCTTTTGCCTCTCCTTATTTTTATTGATCTCATTTTTGCTGGCCTTAAGACTCTGTACACTCTACCACTGCTAACGGGGGTAAAGTGCTTGTGCTCACTCCTTAATCCTTAAAACATGATAACTTTGGCTTATTCTCATTGGCGTATTTATTTTACTTGCAAGTCCCTCGTACAGTAGTACTCCATGTACCCCCGGCCAGTAAATTAAATGCTACTTGTGGGTCTGTAGCACTGATTGTACTACCCACTTAAGTAATCCTTTAAACATGTCTCAGGTCTGCCGTTGCAGCCTGTGTGTGCAGTTTTAAACTGTCACTTTAACCTGAAAAAATAAACATTTTACCAGGCCCAAACCTTGCTTTTTAATACTTATGTCATCCCTAAGGTAGGCCCTGAACAGCACAAAGGGCATTGTGCAGTGTACCTCCCCCATAGGCTAACATTGGAGTTACCTTATTATATTTAATAAGTGATAATTTATGACCAGATCATGTTTGGTGTCTTTGGAATTGTAATGAAAAATCCTCTCCCATGGTTGAGTCAGATTTTAAATTTCAATTTTGAAAATGCCACTTTTAGAAAGTTTACATTTTCCTGCATTACTCATTTGGTGCCTGTAGCCTGCATCTTGGTCCCATGAGTGGGTGTAGCTGACAGTTGGGCTTTGTGTATTCCCCCTAGACACCCCCACACTATAGAGGACTTAGGTGTGCCCGGATGGGCCATTACTGGCAGGATGAGAGGGAGCTGGGGCCAGCCCTTCCTACACTTGAAGAGGCTGTGTTCCTGCCTCCACACAAAAAGGCAGCTTACCCCGTAGTTAGTCTGGAATGAGGGCACAGAAGCAGGAGGCCTGTGCACTTCAAAGAGAATTTCTAGAAGCTTCTCCCACCTTCCAGAGGATGGGCATCAGGTATAAATATTGGACCTCAGACACCACCTCTTCAGTATACTTCTGGACCTGTGGATACTCTGCCAGGAAGAAGAACTGCTGTACTGCTGGAAGGACTGTCACTCTGCTGGTCTGCTGATCTGCTGTGCTACTGCCTTCCTGGAATGCTGCTTTGCTGTGATGACCAGGTGTCTGCTGTCCTCTTTCCTGGGTGAGAAGGACAGGATCTACCTCTGTCAAACCCAGGACTCCAGAGTGATACCAAGGGCTAGTTGGCTGGCCTCCTGGCTTGAGCCTCAGGGATAGAAGGCTGCAGTGAGGCTCCTTGAACTCAGCAGATGGACTCAGTTATCTCTGACTCATAGCCTGCGAAGTGGTGCCACCCCAGTCCACTGCGAAGTTTGCGCGCAGCCAGCCCATCTGTGGATCCAGCAGAACCAACACATTTCCTGTGCACAGAGTGGGGGTGGTGGTGGGGGAGCGGAACCCAGCAGAATTGATGCTGCTGAGAGGGTTTTCCCAATGTAAACGATTCTGTGTTTACCCCACAGTTGCATCGGAACCACTGCCTATGCAAAGCTTTCCCAATGCTGGCCCTTGCATCTTATTGACAGCAGCCCCAACGACACTATAGGTTCTCGCTTTGCAGCCTTGCTGCTACTTGAAACTGCTGCATTGTCTCGACTGCGCAATGCATTCCTGACACTGGATTTCACATCCCAGCTCTCGTTGATGGGATTCTTGATGACGTTGCAGGACCTTGCATCACAGCTTCACCTCTACTCGACAAAGACATATCGCCTCAGCTACCCTACGCATCCTTGGTGCAGGTCCCTTCAGTGCTCCGCAAACTAGGATTTCAGGTACTCTTGCTCAGTGGGTCTAACTACGACCAGTAGCCGGCTCGCTCTCCATTGCGGTCAGCCTGAACTTGTGACTTTGCCCCAGCCCGACACAGCCAGATATCCATAGTTGCCACTTTGTGCTTTTTGGCACTTTTTTTTACTGAAATGTTTAACATTGAATATTGCCAGATTTACGTATTGGATTTTGTTGTTTTGGTCTTGTTTTATTTATTAAAGGTTACTCTATTTTTCTAACTTGGAATGGGATCGTTTTTGTGTGGTGTTTTTAACTTTATTATTGTTGAAATGTTGTACAAATACTATACACATTGCCTCTAAGTTAGGCCTAACTGATCAGTGCCAAGCTACTAGGGTATCGAGCACAGGTTAATTTAGGGTTTGCTTGTGACTTTGCCCTGAGAGGAATGATGGTTTCTGCTTGAGTGGGGTTTTACCCCCCTCAACCAGCAACCCAATTTATTGCAAGGGCACTCCATACACCTGGGTCCACCTGCACTGTTTTCATGTTTCCCTTGGAAGCCAGATTTTAAATTACTTGCAATCTTTCACAAACATCTTCAGATTCATTTCAGGTTGACATCTTTATGAGCAAATCTCATTTAAGATGTTAGTTTCTGAATGTTTAGCGCTCATTTTTAAACTTTATAACAACATAATAATAATCATAATCAAAGACGGACATGGATAGGTAGTATGAAGGAGGGTTTGGCAGTCAAGGTAGAGAAAGTGTGGGTGAGAGAAGGAGGAAGTGCCAGGCCTACTATCTTGCTCTTTAAATAATCTGAATGTATCAGCTTGTTATAGTAACTTTTTCTGTGGTTATATGTCATCATATCCTAATTTAATTTCCATTGCAGTGCTGCCCAGTGTCATTGAGGTCGCTTCTCCTTCTGTGAAGTGACACACCCTAGTGACACATTTTCTGTTTTTTTTAGTCAACAGTAATTTTCATACCAGGAATCATGAGCTCACACAGTGTCAAAAACGAAATATGAAGTTCCAGAATGGAGGGTGCTCTTGGTTGAAATGTCATCATTGGCTAAACTGGACACCCATGACTTGGAGCCACAATTTATTCTTTCATGTAGGTTGTAATGTAAGCTAAGACCAGAGGGCACAGGCAGCCTTTTAGATCAGAGCTAGTTAACTTTGGGCTTGAAAGAGCTGTGACAAATAACAGCATCAGTATCTAAGCTGGCCTGTTGATTGATGTACTACTTTGCATACCATGAGCACTTGTGGCACAATGATGTCTATATTTGACATAATGCTGGTTATTCCTAGCATAATGTGGGCATTTACAGCTTGGTAGTGTCCACGACTGGAATAAATGCTGGCGAAGGGATAATGTAAAATCTTAGCACTTTCTAGCAATCCTCTGTAAGTTGTTGACCTCCACTGGCATAACACTGACTCTAGAATCATTGGCATGATGCTACTGGCTTCTGGCATAGCCCTGGCCCTCTTGTTAAGGTTACAATGTTTGGCATATTGTACATTTTAAAGGATTAACACAATATGAATTGATGAAAGGCCACTTTCATCTTTCTTTGTTGATGGTATAAACTCAGTTATCAACCCACATACTCATCCATCTTTACACTCGCCCATTCATCAGTTCATGCATTCTCATCTATATAAACATCCAACACCATCACAAGGAGGTACCCACTGGATTTTTCCTCCAATCCCCACTGCCACAGCTAAATGTATTCATATATTGTTCGTTTCGTTTCAAATACTTTATTTGGCTCAAATGAGCCATAAAAGACATAGGACCTAATTATAGCTTTGGCGGTAACTGCCGCCTACCGCCACGGGGACGGCCGCCAACATACCGTCACCGTGGCTACCAGTCACCCACCTGCATTATGACCGTAGACGGAATTCCACCAGAAGGCTGGCGGAATACCATCGATGGTCATGGCAGCGGACGGCGGTAAGGTGGTGCTGCTGCCAGCAGCAGTGCCACGCCAGCAAAACACCGCCAACCGTATCATGAGCCATGATACGGCCTGGCGGTGTTTTGCTGGCAGACGCTGTTGCTGGCAGCAGCGGCGTGTCCCGTCTCCAGCTGGAGGACCCCTTACAGGCAGGTAAGTCGGGTTCTCTGACAGGAGAGGGGGATGGGGAGTGGTGTGTGTGTGTGTGCGGGGGTGTTGTGTGTGTGGGGGTGTGTGTCTGGTTTTGTATGCATGCATGCGGGTGTGAGTGACGTTGAATGCGTGCGTGAATGACTGAATGTGAGTGTACGTGTATGTTGTGTGTTGGGAATGCGTGTGTGCGTCAATGTATGTTGGTGTGTGTTGTGGTTATGTATGTGTACATTCATGGGTGGATGTGGGTATGCGTGTGTGTATGATTGTGTATGTGTGCACATGTGGGTGTGTAAATGTGCGGGGGGCAGGAGAGGAAGGGGGAGGGTGGAGGAGGATTCTGGGGATGGGGCGGGGGAGACCCCTATCAGTGTCAGGTAAGGGATTCCCTGGCACTGATAGTGCCTACCGCCATGGTTTTCGTGGCGGTACGCTTGCCACGAAAACCATGGCGGTAGGTGGGGTCATAATACCGAGGGTGGGATTGTGATGGCTACCTGGCTGGAGACCGAAGTCGCCCAGCCCAGCGGCCGTTACCACCCTGGCAGATGGAGTGGTACATTGGCGGTTTGACTTGAGCCACACTGCGAATGTCATAATTTGGGAAAAGGTCCTGCCAGCCTGTTAGCAGTACCTTTCCCCAAATTACCGCTGACCACCAAGGTTGTAATGAGGGCCATAATCAGTCACATATACAGTGATCAGGTAAAAATATAAATATAGATAACAATAACAGGATAAATACATGTTGGAAAACTTAATAGCATTTACGGATTCGAATAACAGCAAATATAAAATTTAACACGCCATGTATCGTCCCTTCACTTCCCAAGTCATGTAGATATGAGTAGGCTAGGTGGCTGGACCTAATGCCTGTAGACAAAAGTACAGGATGTAAAAACCTTCTCCTTGATGCAGTGTATAGGTTACAGAAGAGAACAAAGTACAAAGTACTTTGGACAGATTACTATCACAAATACATGGCAGGAGTTTTCTGAACCAAGTGCCTTGGGTGGGAAATGCTACTAGATAATGTATGGGCTTCAAATTAAATCCAGTAAGTAAAAATCTGTGCCACTCAGAAGTAATAACCGTAAGATACAGCTTGGGGTGTGACGGTTGTGACAACTAACTCTCCGGGTCCCCTGGTATGTTACTAGTCAAGTTCGATTCAAGAAAAGAATGCCATTAAAGCTCTTTAATCCTCTCTTTGACCTTCGCCAGTATAGAATCAGGGGCCTGGAAATATTCCCCTGCCCCGAGATGAAAGAGTGAGGAATTAACATATTTAAAGAAAGGGAATGTCCATAGACCGGGTCAGTGACAGATAATCCAAAATCACTGATCTACACCATTGCGCTTCGGGATTTAGCCAGACTCTTAGCCAAAGCAATAGAGGTTGCAGTCCTATATAATCAGCAATGCCCCTCAGACATACTTCATCATGACAAAAAACAGCCTGGGTGGATTGTGGGACTGCTAGCAGCCTCCTCTGAAATTTATTCTCCACTACCTGGAGGCTTTTACAGTTGGTGTAGCCCCACACCCCAGCACTGAACGATGCAATAGAAAAACATTTACTTTAAAAAAACGGTCAGCATTTCCCTCACTGGCTTATTACCCAACTTCTTTGAGAACCTAAAAACTTCATCTATGGCTCTTTGAAATTGCATGACACGTACACTAATTGAAAATTTCCAATTAAAATCAACATCTATCAGGACTCTGAGATAAGTAAAATTAGGAACTTTTAATATTTCTGAGTCTTTAAGATCAAATTTCTTAGTTTGTGATGACTTTGGGCCACTCTTCATCACATAAGACTTTGTTCTATTTATTTTTAGACCAACGCTCCCCATAAAAAGATTAAAAGCGTCCAACAAGGATTGAAGGCCATTTGCTGTCCTTGAAATAAGGACAGCATCATCTGCATAAAGTAAGACTGGGATTGGCTGGGAATTAATAAGTGGTAAATCCTTCCCCGTTTTACCAAAAAAATCTTCCAAGCCATTTATGTAGAGAAGGAAAAGAAAAGGAGCCAGCACACATCCCTGTCTAACCCCCTTTAAGGAGGAAAATTCCTCCATTAGATAGCCCTCCTGGCTGAAACGAACCCTAACAGAGGTGCAAGCGCGAAGTCTGCTGAATAAAGAAATTATGCCTCTGTCCACCCCCATGTCTGACATAACATTCCACAATTTGGATCTGTCAACTGTGTCAAAGACACAGAACAGATTCATAAAGGCTAGATGGACAAAGCCTTTTTTAGCCTTTGTGTATTTTTGGACTAACAAAGTCAGATTGAGAGCCTGTTCAATTGTGCCCAATCCCATCTGAAATCCAAACTATACCTTTGATAAACAATTGTTCTCCATGGCCCAGATTTCCAATTTGTTTAATCCCACTTGGCCTAAGATCTTAACAGAACCGTCTAAGAGGGAAATTGCACGGTAACACTGTGGACCAGCCCTGTTCCCCTTCTTAAAAATAGGCACAATAATCGTCTCTCTCCAGGTGTCTATCAGGGGGCCCATCACAGCAGACCTCAGGACGTTGGTAAGTAGTCGTCCACAAAATTCTAGCAAAGTTTTATGTACATTGACTGGAATTCTGTCAGGTCGGGGGGCTTTATCAGAAGGACAATCTTGGATAGCCTGTAGTACATTGGATACTGCTATTGAGTTTCAGAAGGCTATACCTAAGAATTAATCTATCCCATCAGTGGGGCCATTCACTACTTCCAGGGAGGTATTATCCTCTGTTTTGAAAATTTTAGAAAAATATTCCACCCACATGGGCTGGGTTGGCAGTATATATTACAGCATTATCTTATATATGTATTCATATATCATAAAAGTAGGCTTATGTAGATCCCACAAAAGCTTCTGACATGCCTGCAATTATCCACACACCCAGTCACTACCCAGCAATTCATTCTTTCTACCATTGATTCATTCTTACTGTTACCCACTCACCCATCCGGACACATAAACTTGCTTAACATTGAACTGGCATTTACAGTTATAAAACAGACCTTTGGACTTTTCAGTGTTTTTTTATCTGGGTAGGCCTTTAGGTATTCTTTGACAATTTATGGTTCCAGGGAAAACAACAAAAAGGAGGAACCTACATGGGTCAAACCTTTTACCTCATACTTTCTATGCTTAATACAAACTTTCATATTGAATAGAGGTATAGGTTTACAAACCTTCACAGCAAAGGCACTGTTAATTCAGTATAACCGGCCGTCCAAAAGGCCGATGTTCAAGGTTTGAATCATTTTTATCAGGGCCTCGAAACATGCAGGAATGAGACATGGTTTGCCCTTAATGGATAGAAATAGAGCTCAGATGCTGTTGTCTCAAAGTAGCTAGAATATCCTGCACCAGCTATATCTCTCCATTAATCATTATTACCCCCAGGCCCTGAGGGACTTCACATTGTCCTTTCTTCTTGAATGCCTGACCAATTTTAATTGCCTGTTTCTCCACTGTCAGAGTTTCCATGATAGCTAGATCCACTTCCATGTTATCTTAGATTTGTAAAAGGTGCAGCATTAGAATCAAACATAATTTAGAAATTTCAAAAGTTACCCAATCCAACACCTAATGCCAATTATAAAACAAAAATAATTTTTTGCTTTAAGTTAAGTTGCATTTAGGGATTTTTAGTTAGCTCTGATTCCCATTGCTGAACACCATTGTGAGAACGTGGATTAATTGTTGGGGTGGATGGTAGTCTACCACTTGAAATAAATTCACCATTCTTGTTAGGTCTAGGAAGCATTTCAGTAATTTAAATCTGTTGCTCAACCCATGGTAGCTATAGTACAGAGCTAGGAGTCATAATTTAAGAAAACGTGTAAAGCTTTTCGAAGTACCAAAGGGGGTAAAAAGTCAAAAACACAACACAAATAAAAATCCCACCCTAATTTATAAATATAGAGTATAGTTTGGTGAACAAAATCACACCAACGCAATACAGATCCAATTATGAAAAACAGACGTGAATCGTTAAAGTTTTAAGTGAAAATAACTCCAAGCATTAAGTACCAGCCGCGATCATCTGGTTGTGCTAGACCTGTACCTAGGCATGGATTAAGGCTGACCGCGATGGAGTGCGGCTTTGATAAAGGGGCCAGATTCGCTACGGTCAGAAGTTTTACCTTCTGATTTAATCTCAGGGTTGGAAATCAAAAGCCTTCATCAGGGCAAGGTAGCAAGCGGTAGCCAAGATGAGCTCCACAAAGCTGGATAGTGGTTGGAGAAAGTCTTGGTGAAGCCATTAACTTTTCATAGAAAAGCTCAGAGCAGGAGAAACAAAAATTTGGTGCCTCAGAAAGATCTCTCACTGACAAGACAATTTTGGTGTCTTCACCAGGTGAGGATTTCTACATTCAGACTCAGTTGCTTATTTGGAGACCAGATTTCGCCAAGCTGTAGCTGAATAGGGCATCACAAGACTGGACAGACCCTTGCAATGTCCTGCTGAAACAGATTTGCTGCTTTGGAAAAGCTCTGAGTGAGAGCAACCTGAATCTTTGCCCAGCAGCAACACACCTTCATCAAATTGACTTGGTGGGTTTGTCCCAGTCTTCTGGAGGTCTTTGGAGCCAAAATGTTTCCAAGTTCCAGATTTTTCAGGACAGTAGGAAGAGTGCATTTCAACACAGCCAAGCTCCTAGGACCTGGGGCACAGCAATTGGGATTTAGGACTCACTCCAACAGACGTCACCAGCAGGTTCAAGGGCAGGTCCAGTTGGAACTGGTCAGCTAGGCTATTTAGGAAAAATGGCTTTTAGCAGCTTGATGTGTTCCTGTAGCTTAACAGGCGGTCAGCCAACTGACAGTTGGAGTCCTCTTCTTTGCCCTGGGTGCAAGTGGGAGCAGGTCCAATCTTTCAGGTCTCCTTAAAGGTCTCAGCAGTAGGTGTATTCATTCCTACATCTTCCACAGATCCAGGTGTGTTCTGAAGAGGGTGCCCAGGGGCACCACATTTATGCCTATGGGTGGGAGTGACTCCTGGCCCGTCCCTAGCCAATAAAGAAAAGTTCCCAGGGGTACCCCACACACTTTTGCAGCAGTTCCTGTGTTCCCTTCTGCAAACAATCCCCAAGTGTCACTGTCTACATAAATCCAACATGGCAGAACCTTTCTTTACTTTTGCAGAGCTTCTGTGCCCGTCCCAGAGGTGTGGCCATGGAAATGAGCAACCCCTCATCTGTGGTCACTCAAAGCCATTTCTGGGAGCAGATCTTCTCCCAATGGGATAGGTTTTTGGCTGACAAGAAGAAAAAGGAGGGTGCAAGCCCAGGTGTTAGCTACATCTGCTTGTGACATGGTATACCAATTTGAAGTTAATTAAGTTAAAGGGCAATGTCCAGATGGTCATCCTGTCAGAGGAACAGAACACCTCCTCAAAGCTGAGGTCTTTGTCTTAGCTCTGGAAGGAAGTTTATGCCCCATCAAAGGACCATTTTACTCCTGGATGACAGTTGGAAGCTCATGCAAATGGGCTTCGAGACATTTTAGTCAAGTAAAGGGTGACTTAATAGTACCTTTTGCTAAATATTTGTTACAAATCCAACCTTACCAATTAAACTGGACTTGTAATAAATATTTTAAAAAGTCACAGAATGAACCTTAGCTTTAGTAATATATTTATTAAAACTGAGAAACATTTCTGCCCTTGCCCTGGCTGATGAAAGGTGATACCCTGAAACCGGTCCCAGGATGCTTGTGTCCGGTCCAAGGAGGACCTGGCTTGGCATGTCGGCCTGGACTGTTCCAATGGGGAAAAGATTCAAGACTGATTTGGATATGGCTAGGTGCAAACTGGTGTGGCCTAGTGAGCAAAAGAATGAAGGATTAAACCCATCCTTTTGTGTTGCTAAAGTTGCCCTAAGTGGGAAGCATATACCCAGATGTGGGTCCCATGCGCACAGTGCCATTGGATTCAAGCTAGCCTGGCGGATGAAGGCTGATACTCTGAAACCAGTCCAAGGGTGCTTGTTTCCGGTACAGTGAAGACCTGGCCTTGCAGTTAGGGCTGGACTGTTCCCATAGGGAAGAGGGTGAAGACTGATTTGCGTGTGGCTGGGTCCAAACTGGGAGGGCATGGGAAGCAAAAGAACAGTGGATTAAACCCAGATCTCAAAATCACCTCGCCATATGTACAAAGTGGTGCAATGCATGAATTGCACCACTTTGCGACCCCTTGCACCACATTATGCCTGTGCCAAGCATAATGCATGCAAGGGGGCGTTCTGGTGTTAGGAGGCAATCTACAAGATTTAATTGCCCCATTTTTGGCATAATTTTTAATGCCTGCTCAAAGCAGTCGTTAAAAGGCAGCACCCACTGTAATCAATGGGCCTCTTTGCACTTTGTTCTACTAGCGTAAAAATATTTGATGCTAGTGGAGCAAACTGCCAGAATACCATCAAAAATGTTGACGCTATTGACCTAAAGGGCGCCATGGTGCCCCCTATTGTAAATGCGGTGCACCCATGGTGTGGTTAGGTGGAGGGGGAGGTACGCAAGATATCTGGCGCATCAGTACTGATGCGACAGAATCTTGTAAATCTGGGCCTAAGTCGCAAATCATGGATCATGTGCATCCTATATGTGACCTAGATTTTGTTTTATACATGGAGCAAATATTTAGCCTGTTAAATCAAACAAAACTAAACTATTTTTTATACAGCAGACATGCTGAATGCATATATTTGATGGAGATCTCATGTGATAGTGAAGAAAAAGGCAGTTCAGTGAAATAAGGTATTTGCCTAGGATCACACAATTTGAGGCAAGTTTGTGGGTCAAGAGCATTACAGCTAAATTAAGCAGATTATTCACGTCGCTAGACCTGCAGGTCTGGAAACATTTTTATGATTTTTCAAGGTCTGTCTATTAACCATACAATGACTTGTGTTCATTGCAAATTGCGATGTGTCACACACATCATTACTAGGTGCCACACACTATATTATATTGAATGCAATAATATATTGCAGCTCTGTCAATGCCTGCATTTTACACTGCTCCTCTCAAAGGAGCGTGTGTCATAGCAATAGCTTTCTATCATCTAACTAACTATTCTTTTTTTGTGGTCCTTCCAAACTTTGAAATTTAGACACATTTTTACACGATATAATGCAGAGAAAAACATGTTTATCTCTTTGTCGTTTATGTCTTTTCCATTAGTTTTGTGGTTTTACTTATGTTCTTTGCATATATTATGTTTTCTTGCGTTCAGTTCTTTTTTAGGCCCCTGCTATTGTATCCATTACAGACCTAGAGTGGGACGTTGATCGTTCTCTTGCTCATAATTCATTGTTTTCCTTGTGTATCTAGATTTCCTGCTCTTTATTCAGTTGATTTCATTCCTATTCTTTTGTTTGTCCGGCCCAGGTAATTTTTTCAGTCTCACTGAGTTGTTTCTTTTCACTTCTGATGGCATGCATTGCATGAAGGCCTATGTTATCTCCCTCTATCGGCCATTCCTTGTTTACTGGCCCCTCCCTCTTTGTTTAAAAACTAGACCCTGCCCAGGTTCTGGCTCTCATGACTCTATCCACTGCCATTGCTGTTTTGGTTGGCACCCATCTTTGAATGCTTTTGAATCCAGTCCAAAATAGCCACCCCTGCGTGTACATGCACTACCATGCACCAACCATGGCAGCCATCTCTGAATGTTTTTTTATTGCTTTAGGAAAAGCGTTCCACGATGGCTACATCGTATGTCACAGCATGGGTGGCCCACTTGGATACATTTTTCTTAAAGAAAAGTATTTCAAGAGGACCACCGTGCGTGCAAATGCATGCAGAAAACCAACCTAAGATATCTGCCTGTTAATGCTCATGTGCAATAGCCATCTCAGGATGGTTTTTCTTAAGCCTTTAGAAAATCTATTCTATGATGGCTGCCTGCCAGCGTGAATCTGGGACAGTAAAATTCATTGGCAAAGCCAATAGGTCTGTGCACAATGAGCCATTGACTTTGTCTAGGCTTGTTTCCTTTGCAATGCATTGTACCCCTTTCTCTCTCTGTTTGTATCCATGTCTAGTTTTCTTTTATTTGCTTATTGATTATTTTCTGTTTCTTCCTACATGTTATATTCTCCCTTTTTTGTTGCCCTCTTTCTCTTTTGGTTTTCCTAGTTAGGTTTTCTCCTCCATTTTTGCTTCCTGAGTCATTTACTTTTATGCTTGCTTTTTATTCATTTATTCATTAGTATACTTTGCTGTCTAAATGCTGTTCACCTTCCAATGTTTTCTTTTGACCTTTTCCAGATTACAATGCTGTTCCAACTCCCGAAAACGTTTCCATGGTGTCCATCAACCTGAAACATTGGTTGAGCTGGAGTCCAGTGGCGTCTTCAGCTGGAAATGTGACCTACTCCCTCCAGGTTCAAGGGTAAATTTACTTCTTTTTTTCACAACATTCTTCTTTTTACCCTTTGTTTCTGGTATAGATTACATGCTGTTGAAGAGTTTGGACCAACACTGAGGCTTTGGCATGGAGTATCCTCAATAGACCCATTGAGTGACTGCACGTCTCTATTGATAGCATGCAGAAAAGCCACTTGAATCTAGTTCATAAATCAAATTGGTTTAAATTAAGAGAGCCAAACGTAACTCCAAGAGTGTATTAATGTTGTTAATTGAAAGCCTAGTACGTTTAACATGGTGACTTGCAGCATGTGCTGTGTTATGAGTTATTTTGTAAGGTGTTGCATTTTATTTTATGCCTTTTATGTTCTGTATTATATATGTTGTCTTATGTTTTGATGCATTCAATATAGTATGTTATGTGTTAAATTGTCCACATTTGTATAGACCATTTGTGCCATTTCTGTGGTTCTTGGTGATCTTGCCCAGTACCTTTACTAATGGACCTCTACCTGGAGTATGGTTAATTTTAACCTACTATCTGGAATTTAAAACTGCAGTGTTTATTGACTGTGTTTACTTTGGTCAAACATCACATATTCTTCTTACAGGTCCTTTCCACATCGATAAATTCCAAAGTAGTGCATTTGGTGGAACATTTAGAGGTGAAAATAAGCTCCTTTTAACTCAGATCTACAACATCTCATTAAATATAGCCCTCTTACGCTGCTCTATACAGTTTGACATGGTTTTGCCGTGAACAGCCTATAGAGTGTATGACAGGACGAGGAACGAGTGTTTGGTGTTGATCTGTTATGGTGTCAATGATGCAGGAGGAACAGTTTTGATATGGAATGAAAAAGGTTAATTGTAAAGCACAGTACTTTTTGTCATAGAGACATAATGGCGTCAAAAGACAGAAACAGAAGTTTTTGAGTTATCAGACAATAAACAGCATAAGAATCAGTCATAGATCATTCTGTGAGGTTTTGCTGTGAGAGAAAAGCAAAATCCACAAAGACCTAATGAAAAATCCATGACTCACCATTTGTATCAGATTCTCCAAAATATATTTCCAAACATAGGATTATGGATCAAGAAGATCATGCCATCCTCTCTGTCGCATGAAACGGGCAGCACTCGAAGATTATAAGAGAAAGACTGCAAGCTCCTACCCAGAGTCTATTGGATGTTAGGAAATGTGGACTAATCCCATGAAAGTCTAGGCATGTTAGATATTTAGAGCCTCATTACGAGTGTGGTGGTCCGAGGACCGCCACACTTTCATTGGCGGTCATATCGCCGCAGTACCGGCGGTCCGACCTCCCAATTATGACCCTCAAGGGCGGATCCACCAGGGGGCCGCTATCCCCACCAGGAACATTGTTCCAACGGGATGATAGCAGACTTGGTTGTACTCAGCCAGAGTGGCCCTGAATTCAGCTCCACCTGTCCGATTACAACCTTGTACTAAAGGCTAGTGGGAACAAGTGCAGTGGGACACAGAAAGGGCCCTACTCTGCCCATGACCATGGCACAGGCTGTGCAGGGGACCCCCTACCCAGCACGATCGGAATGCGCACTGTCTGCTTTGCAAACAGTGCGACTTCCAAGGGTGCTAGTCGGCTCCCTCTGTGCTATCTCATAGCACTGTTTCTGCTGGTCTGACCAGTGTGACCGCTCTATTGTAATGTTTCTGCCAGACAGACCTGCGGGAACATTGTAATAGGGAGAGATGGAATGCAACTGCCATGGTGGTGGTGTTCTCCCCATGAGTTTGGCAATCCCGCATTGGGACCGCAAAACCAGTAATGGGGCCAATAGTCTTAATTTTGAATCAGTAAAATCTGAATTTGTCACAAATACCATGAGTGCAGTGCTGCAGAAGCATGGCCACCAGCAAAGTTCCAGCTTACACCATGTATTAAAACAAGATAGATCTGTAAAATTGATCATCAAACCTGTTAACATTCCAAAACATGCCATATTGATGTTGAAAGAAGACTTCACAGATTTCTGTATGACAGAGAAACCAAAGGAAAAACTGGACAAAGAATTTGATCAAAATATTCCCTTTAGGGTGCCAACAGTGTCCAACACTATCTGGTACTCATCTGATCAAAGGGCCAGTCATGGGAAACACAAACTCTTATATGTTCAAGCCAAGTAGGAAAATATTGGAATACATGGGCATTTGCCGAGCTGCATTTGTGCAGAGAATTGCACAGACAGCACCACACACTTTCTTACTATTTGTCCCTATAAAGGAAGAAACCTATTACCCTACTTCTATCATTGTGAAAGTGCTTGCTTACTATGCTCAGCCAACTCAGATGTTGTGTATGAAAGAGCAAGGTGTATTTTAATATACCTTAGTATAAAATAAAGGCAGCATAGCCTCCTGGGGAATTTTGGAATCTTATATTGTCTTAACATATGCCTGGTGTTATGGTGCATGGGTCCTTTCCTTCCTTTCAGATTTTGTGATTTCATGATTTCTGGGCTACCGAAAGAAAATTGTCTAACGGCAGGGGAGCTCTTGGAAATGGGCTTTTCACTAATCACTTTATTGTGTTAGGCTTCAAGATCATTGGCCAGAAAGTGACTTATGTCCATTGCACAACTGCTGGAAAATAGACTCAAGAAACTATCGACTTTCAGCTTTATCTAATCAGGAAAATCAAACTAGTCTTCCAATGTTTTTCTAACATTTACTTCTCTTCTGTTTATGATGTTGAAATGGTGTATATCTTGTGAGGTTACAAATGTCTCTGAAATACCTTGACAGGAAATGAACAAAATGATGTGGCATAATGTGTACCTGATTGTAAAGATTGTAGGGTTTAAAACTGAAACAAATCTATTTTTAATTGATACCTGCTGCCATATCCGGGTAAATAGTCACTATGCTTATGGTATTTCCTTTGCATGTTTCTTGAACATGGATGCATTAGAAACTCAGTGGATTGGTCTGACCACCGAAAAGGACATCCTAAATCTTCTGTTGGCAAATGGTGGGCAAAATAACCTTTCCTCGTGTATCTTCACATTTAAGAATTATGTGTTATTTACTGTGTTTTTGTAAGTAGTAAAACTAGATAGGGTGGCGAGAATACGAGTGGACATCATTTATTACAACCATTTGGTATTTTTTTCAGAAATGCATTTAAGTTTACTACAGGAGCCTTTGTGAATTGGCCCAGAAATGTTCAAATCACTATTAGCAGAAGCGCAAGGAGGGCACAGACCTTTCTGTGATTACTAATTGAATAGGGCCCTTTGTTTCATTTGCTTGTATGAAGAAACACAGTAGGTGTAAGTAAGGTATCCAATCTGTGTATTGTCCTGGTTGGCTGCACACTTTTTGGTGCTTGACAATGAAAGCATAGCTTTAATTTTGCCTTAGTTCAAGAGACCAGCAAATAATGGTTTATTTTGTGACCCACCAGGGAGTTTGAAAGGAGTTACTGGAACGGCAGCTGGTCTGACATTGCAGAGTGTATCAGAGTTGAAGTGCCCCTGTGCGATGTCACCGAAAAGATTGCTGGTAACGTGTTTTACAATCTGCGGGTCAGGGCAGAACAAGGCTCTGAACATTCCGGATGGGCCACCCTGGAGCACCTCTTCAGTCGCACCACAAGTAAGGAGATCCAGCGTTGTTCTAAAAATATGGGAGGTGGAACAAGGACAAGATCAAGATAATGTAAATAAATGCATCATACACTTACAACTGCTATTTGTGTAGATTTATGGAAATTGAGAGATTCAGGGAATTTTAATGAGTACACTCTGGAAACTCATGTATATTGTAGATTTTCAGGTGTATTCCTGGCCATGGATGCACGTTAACGTGGATTTTATGGTGGACAATTTGCTGGAGTGTGCATCATGGAAATGTGTAAAAGCACATTTAAAAAAACCCTTTTCTTCCATGTGGGAAATATTTTTCCCCATGAAGAAACTAATTTCCCCAAACACCCATGGAACTGTTCACTTCCCGTCCTGTAAAGGAAATCTCTCTCGTTTTGTAAAGAACTTTCTAAGGTGTAAATAATGACTTGCAAAACAGTTAAAATTACCCACAAAGTTAAGAGACAATGCTGGTTCACAAAGTCCCCATGACAATATCATCTCCTCATCCTTAGTTCAAACGGCAATATATGAAACTGACACATTATCTTCAGGAGTTTATCTCCTGGCAGAATTGTCAATTTGCTTCTGTGAATTAGGGTTAAGAGGATTTCTGCTGGCAGATCATTTGCAGTGCACGTGTATTCCACTTACATGTATAAAGATTTTTGTGAATCAGGCTATTTGTGTCAGAGAGAAAGTTTCTTGAGGCTCTCCAAATATGACAGTTTTGACTGTGGCACTTCTCATTCTCACTACTGACAGCTTGGGCTATCTGTTGCTGGCAGCATTTTAGACAATACTACCTAGAGTGTTCTTTGGGTCAACCCTTTCTCCTACTCTTTATTGGATAGCTTTCCTCCCTAGCCTTCTGTTTGTACAACCTATGGAGCATGTTTTTGGCCGAATTGTATCCTACCACCACTGGCATCATGGAACTCGTTTCCCCTTTCTCGTTGCTAGCTATGATTTAGCACTTCATAGGGATGCATGTTTTGCTCCTGACCATTTTCTTCCTTCCCTACTATGTGCTTATGCTCTTTTTTGCTCCCTGGCCCCTTTCCTTCTCTCTATAGTCCAATCTCTGTGTCCTGCTCCTTCCTTTTTGTCTCTTTTGTTTATTTTGATGCACTTGCTTGTGCTGTTTCCATATCTCCTCAACAACCTCCCCTCTGTGTTTTTCTACCTTCCCCAGTGTTGTTATATTGTTCTTGTATCTGACACTGGCTACTTTAGCTCTAACCCTTTCTCCACTTCTCTCCCCTTGTCTGCCTCTCCCTTCCTCCTTCTTTCTCATGAACAGAAAAACATGTCTGAAGCAAGTTACAGTTACTTTAATGAAAAAATATTTCAAAACACTCTGCGCCTCATTTACAAGAAAGTGATGCGGCGCTGCATCACAATTGGCAGCGCCGTACTGTGTCATTTCACAAACACAGGAATGTGCCGTATTTATGAAAATACAGCGCACCCCTGTGTTTCCCCTAGCACTGGTTATAAAATTAGCTGCCTAGCGCCAAAGCAGGCATCTTTGCACCATAGTGCAAGGGTGTCTGCGTTGCAGGGAATGATTGGTTATGTGCAGGAAGGTGTCCCTTCCTCCACATAAACAATCAACAATAGCGATTTATTACTTCTATGTGCGCTACAGAATATAGCATATAGAAGTAGCAAATCATAATTATTTAATGATTTTTTATGAGCAGGATTGGACACCTCTCTGCACATAAACCATCGTTAATGGTGTTTTTCCCGATGTGTGCTGCAGCAACACCCATTGCATGCCCCTCTGCCGCAGAAAACTGCGTTGAGGGGGGTCCATATTTACAAGGCGGCATTAAGCTATGCAAAGTGGCTTAACGCCATCTTGTAAATATGGAAAATAGCACAGCGCTACCGGAAAGTCGCTAAAAGTAATGCTCTGGCAGCAATAGGGGCTTGTAAATAAGCCCTTCTGTGTTGTAGTTGTATTTATATAGCACGTCATACACACAATGTGATGGCCATCTTGACAAGTTAGAAAAGGCTATTTTCTATGCAGTGTGTGGTCACCAGCATGATGGCCATCTTAAATGTATAGAAAATACTTTTTCATGTATTTCAGTTGTGAAAGCTGCCCAGCTTCTGCTATTGGCTTGCCCGTGCATGTTAGTTTTTAAAGCATACAGCAATGGCAAAGTCAAAAGCATTGACAAAGCGAGACCGATTGGCTTTGCTACTGCTTGTTTACTTCGAAATATGCAAAACTGTGTGATGTAACGTGCAGAATGTCATGTTACTCATGAAGTACATTCTTATTTTTATTACATAGGGAGACTACACTTCTTTAACAGTGGTGTAGCAATGTTGTCATGAACCCCAATGCGAATATCGAAAATGGGACCCAGATCTAGAGAGCAGGCCCAATCACTCCTGATATTTTTCCCCCTTAAAAATGATCCACAGTGTGCATTTTAAGGCATGATTAACTTAGGAATTTGACTGAAAAGCAACAGTTAGGCAGTTTAAAAATGGTTTGCTGAGTGAGTCCCTCCCCTCCTGCACATGAAAGATTTAAAATGGTGGGAAACAATATGTTATATTGACAGAGATAAAATAAATCCAAATATGCAACTTGGCATGAATTAAGTACCTTCCCTCGCCTCTGCCTTTCAGCTCCATTTACAGCATTGCCATTGGCAAGTAGTTTTTCACAGTACCCAAAGAGAAATTGGGTAAAAATAAGCTGTTACATAGATCTTACAGTCTTGAGTAGAATGCACAGCTATCCATATAGATACATATTAAAGGCCAAAATTGCCCAGTTGCTTTAGGGAGCCCTTATAAATTCAGACAAAAGTCGTATCTCCTCAGTTAGACTGGTATGAGACCGCAGTTATGTTTATCAGTATCAAATGTCATGAAAAAATATCAATGTACCTCATTAAATACCTCCACGTGAGTCGAAAAATAATTGCCCTGGCGTCATGTAGGTGCGGCTGTGACCAATTAAATGATGTCAAAACATCAGCAATGCATGTGACAATTTAGCACAAATTATCACTAAAATTATCTACTGTATGAACGCAGTTATTTTGCAGTATCGGTTTATAAAAATACAGTACTTCTCCCCACATACAGTTTTGACTTTTAGTGAAATTCCTCAGAAACATCATATTGTCATTTTCTGTGAAGACGTAAAATTCAACATAAAGTACCAGTGTTTACTTCTTGAGTAACTACAATAATTGTTTCCAACAAATACTTTAATTTGTAACTGCCTTGAGTTGATAGGTGAACCCACAGAAAGACAGAAGACTGAGCACACCTACAGCACAGCCCATATGTTCCATGTAGCTGAGTATCACGGACCTACAACAAGACAGCCCACAATAGTCAACCCAGGGGCTTATTTACAAGGCCTGTGGCGCAGGGCAGAGCAGCAAGTGGCCACAGAGAAAGATCAGAATTGCACCATATCTACAAGATACTGTGCATTTGTCCTCTCCCCCTGCACTGGCGCATACTGGGCTGCCTAGCACCGATGCAGGCCCCCTTCCACCATGGTGCAAGGATGCCTGCGTCACAGACAGTACTGTTACTGTGCAGGAAGGAACACACCCTGCACAAAAGCAATCCATTGAGCTTTTTCATCTTTCTATGTGTGCAGCATACATAGAAAGAGGAAAACATGGGGAGAAATAAACATATTTCTTCTCGTTGCACCTCCCCTGGGGAAGTGTACCGTTTTGATGTAGTCCCTGGTTTACAGATTCTTGGGAAAACCCACTGCAATGCCCATGGAATGCCTCCCTGATGCAGTGTAAGGCAACACAGCATGTTTTGCTAGGTTGCCTTACACCATATCTAAGAGGCCAAGAAAAGCCATGCAAAGTGGATTTTGCCTGGCCTTGTTGATATGGAACTGTACTATGCACTGCCTGTGCATCAAAAAAAGTGACGCACCTGCGGCACCAAGTGCTCGTAAATAAGTCCCATAGTTTCCAAGAGAACAGAGAGATACAGACCTGTGTGAAGGTACCCTTACGGGAAAGCACTACACGGCCACACAAATAGCAATACAGCAATATAAAAATCTTAACTTTTCCTAAACTGACATGGACAGATGGTAAATGACTTTGTCATGCATAGCCTCATTTCGGGACTTCATACCTTTACGTCCCCATTTTCAGCACTAATGGCTACCATTTTTATGCCTGTGATGCCCACCACTTGCCAGTGCTGGCTATCAGACACCAGTGATGACCACTGGAAGACTGGGAGTACGCAATGTAATGTAAACGTTTTATTTCTCAGTTACTTAAAATCATTACCTAATAATGCAATAAAAATTTTTACGTACTACCATTCAAAAATATTTTTTAAAAAGAGGAAAGGAGAAAGAATGAATAAGCCTATGTCTGGGCTACAAGGCAGCGTTTCGCATTTTATGCACTTCTAACTTGACACGTTCTCAAGTAAGACAACGTCAAACAATTTCGTGAAGCTGCCAGTCAGCTAAGGTCTGTTCCAGCCAGGCACCCTTATAGCCTAAGCTTTAGATGAAAAACAGAATGCTACTGGAATGTTAATCTTGGAGCTACCATTTGTTGGCAAATGCAGACGATATGAAGTAGCGATTCACTATCTCTTTGGTATAGTCGGCAAGTGATCTCTATTCTGTCCCCTAGATTGTCATAATGATAGCCCCTCACAGAGATGGTGCAAAATCCTATTCTTTGTGATTCATTGTTTATGTACGTGCCTTTTATCATCCATCTGTAAGTCTTTCCCATAATTAGAATAGTCGTCAGTGACGTAAATTAGTTTTGCTTGGTTTATCACCGGTATTTTTGTTTGGGAAGGTGGTAATGTTTGAAATGTTGATGAATTGCAAGGATGCAAGTGAGTCATTCAAATAATTGCTCCACTTGTTGTTACAGCCTTCCCCAGTAGATGTGGTAACGACCCTTCCCGCACCACTCTGAGCTTTACACAATATGATATGAAGAAGGCTCTCGGGATGTTTTCTTGCTCACAAACGTGCAAACTAAATGCACCCGAGATTGAGATATGCTGTCTGGTGATCTAAAGAGCCGCCTGCATTTCAGGCAGTGAACCCCGCCCAGCCATTTAGCACACTCTCAATGATAGGTTGTTTGACTGAAGGTTAATGTGGGCGTGACTTTACTCTTGACAAGCTGCAGAAAGGGGTTAAGTTATGTGCTTGTCTTCTTAAGGGAGAACATGTTCAGTTCAATGGCTATTGTTTACTTGGAAGTTAGTTGACTTTTATGTCATCCCTGGTCATTTAGACATACACCTAGATATTTATATGTGGGGATTGGCTCAAGCCTAGAGTTGATAAGATACCAGTTACTCTTCTTAAAACATTTCTGGGTGAAGATCATCACTTGAGTTTTATTTCTCTGTTTATAGTCAAGTTATGGTACACAAAAGTCACTCAACTTATTTAACTTTCTCTGCAAACCAGTGGGTGTTTTGTCAAGTATCATAGTTTCATCTGTGTTTTGTACGGTGTTAAGCTGTAGCCAGACACTTTGGAAAGTCGCAGCATCTTCCTGAGTTGCTCCTACATCCACTATGTAAAAATTGAAAGGCAATGGTGCCAGAACACATCCTTGTTTCAGCCTCTATATCTTCTTACCTTCTTAGGGCCATATTTATACTCTGTTTGCGCCGGATTTGAGTCATTTTTTTTACGCAAATCCAACGCAAACTTAACTCCATATTTATACTTTGGCAAAATTAAGCAGTGTGTGTCATTTTCTGTACGTGAAAACCTTCCTTGTGCGAATGACATGCAAGGTGGCGTTCCCGTGCAAAAAATGACATTAAGGCATGTGCGCCTTATTTATTCTCCCGTGTCATTTTGACGCACAGGAGGAGGCGGGCCTTAAAACATGGCGCCCAACAGGATTTGTGCCGTTTTTTAACACCTGGGTCAGGGCCTCGCCATGCAGCTGCCAGCCTCACAGGACTCTACGCTGCAAAGCCCTGCAAAGTCTCACCACGCAGCTGCCAAAACCGACGCACAGCGACACCAGGCCCTGCAAAGCCTCACTGCACAGCTACTCAGAATCAACACAAAGCAACACCAAGCCCCGCAAAGCCTCATCGCAAAGCTTCTCAGAACCGTCACTGGATAACACAAACCTGTTTTTTGCTTGACAAACCTTGTGCTGCTGCAGCTGTTTTCATTGGTTTACCTATGCGTGTTTCTTTTATTTAGTTCTTACTTTTTAATTTCTTCTTTAGGAGTTCAGCCAACCTTCCATAGTTTCACTATCCTAAGTCGCCTACTAACTTTTTTTTAAGAACTTTATTTCGGGCACTGGACATTCTGGCAAATTGATTTAACATAACTCTGTGATGTCACACTGTCTCAAATAATTTCAATGATAAATTGTCACCAGTGCAGTATAATGACTTCGCATTGCCAAGGGGATGTAGACACCCTTTCTCTAGATATTCAGTAACTACATTTTGGCTCTCAAGGGACCATCTAATTTTCTTTAGAATACTGATGCCTTCAGAAGCACTATTTAAAGTTTGAAGGTCCAGCACACCAAGAGAACTGATTAAGTTGGATCCTAGAATATACTGATGCAATATGAGATATTCTCCAGTATTGTCACATGCAACCACATCAGGTTGGTCGCATTCTGAGAACAGGTTTAAGGTGAAGCCAAAAGGATGTAAGTACCTTCCTCTCTCAGTTTGCCCAATATTTTTGGGAGTTCTTGAACTATCTTGCTCATGATTGTTGTATACAGGTGTTTGTAAATATTGCATGGTACAGTTTTTTTGTGTGCATTTCACGCTTTATTAGAGATATTATTTTTTTCTGCTTATGTGAAGTTAGTTCACAAGTCCACAGTGATGATGTGCTGATGGTTATTTTCTATATATATTGCAAGGCCTCCAGCTGGTCCACCGGGTGAAGCTTTTTTTTGTTGCTGGCGTTGAAACTTCTCTATAGCCCACTGGAAGAAATGGTTTCAAGCTCCATGTCTCTTGAGGAAAACCTACATTCTAGACTTTTATGTGAACCAAGAGGGACATATTTTCATTGGCTATTTACATTAGGTTAATGTTCAATGAGGTTGCTAGTAGACAAGATGGGTCACATTTAGCTTTAACTGGGTATCTGGTTGCTCTGGACTGGGACAAAGTCACAAGTTCAAGCTGACTGCGATGGAGTGCAGGCCGGCTACAGGGACCCACTTGGGCCAGCTTAACACAATACCTTTAATCCTGGTGCGTGGTCTGCACAGCGTTGCTTTGCGAGGGTTCGTGTTATCCAGTGATGGTTCTGAGAAGCTGTGCGATGAGGCTTTGCGGGGCTTGGTGTTGCTTTGCGTTGATTCTGAGTAGCTGTGCAGTGAGGCTTTGCAGGGCCTAGTGTCGCTGTGAGTCAGTTTTGGCAGCTGCACGGTGAGACTTTGCAGGGCTTTGCAGCGTAGAGTCCTGTGAGGCTGGCAGCTGCACGGCGAGGCTTTGTAAAGGCTTTGCTGCAGTTCTGATGAACACCACAGAAGGTAAGGCACCATAGGCTCACTTCCGAAGCAGGACTGATTTACAGCTTGTAGAACTCAGGTGTGGATGGTTCAAGTCTTTGATATTCCTGAAACTTTGTAACAGGAGGCAAGCTAACAAGGCCTTGGAGATCACTCGTTGTGGGAAAGTAGAGTCCTTCCAGCAGAGTCATGGAGCAGCAGGACAACAAGCTGAAAAGCAGTTCTTCCTGAAAAGCAATGCACTTGAGTACTTTGAGCAGCACCCTGTTCCTTCTGACAGACTCTAGTTGTAGGTCCATAGGTGTCTGATTTGAGGGGGTCAGAGCCCCAGTACTTATACCCAGATTTTCCTTTGAAATGGGGGAGACTTCAAAGAGTGTTTTTGAAGTGCACCAGTTTCCTTTTCAGCCATGTCCTGTCTACTAGGAGATCTGTGTGTGTGTGTGTGTGTGGGGGGGGGGTGTGTTAGAGTCCTTTGTGTGGGGTCAGGCCACTTCCCTTTAAAGTGTAAGTGAGAGCCCCTCCACCCTTCTTGCCCAGGAAGACCCATCTGTATGCAGATGAATGCAGATGCAGCTAAGTGGCTTGTTTGTATGGCTTTCTGGATGGAATGCACAAGGTGAGCTGTCACCCACCACAGACCAGACGTGTATTGGAGACAGGCTGTAAGGCAAACAGAACAGTAAGAGCAGAGAAATGTATACTTTCTAAAAGTATACCACCTATATCAGGGGTTGGGCCCTTATAAGTCAGCAAGGCTAGACCACTAATAGTTCAAACATCTCACAAGTGTCAGTATTGACGCTCCTTCTCCACACCCTTAGTTTCCTTCATGACCACTATATTCAATAACAGTGATCACCATTTATTATTTTGAGTCATTAATCATAATACTTTTTTGATAAAGATTATCATACACAAAAGAAGAAGGGGAATATGTCATAGATATACATTACTATACATTACACCCCACCCCACATCACAACAATGACATTGCATAAAAGCATAACATATAGTACAAAAAATAAATATGTCAGTTCTGGATTTAGTTGCCCACTAGGAGATACTATTTTGTTACACACTGCACAAATAACTTAAAACTCCTTGCTCAATGGGTAACCACAGCCAGTTAGTACTGCACAAGATGAGATCAGGGGTACAACTTTCTTCACATTAAGTAATTTCCTTTCTGATTACCAGCGTCTATTATTTTATGCACTCATTGGGTGCACACTTGTTAATGCGCTTCAAACCCGTAACCTTTTTTAGGATTCTCCTCAGGACTCAGAACTGTTGATCACTAAAAACAAAAAACAAACACTGTTCATACCACTAAACTCAACATCGCTAGGGGGCAGACAATAAAAGACTGAGGTCATTGCCAATTTATCTCATGTCCATTTAATGTTGTCTGGGAATCCTATGAGGAAACCTTCCTCAAATGGGTTAACCTGAAAAAACAACATGGGGCTCATTACCTGTACTCCGTGATAAAAAAAAATTCAACCACAACCAGTTTAGCGTCTCCACCATAATCCATGATAATCACCACTTGATATCTAAATTTAATTGATGATAGAATCCGTAATCTGGCTCAAGGCACACAACGCTGTTCTAAAAGACAAAAACAAAAGGGACGGGACGCTACTACGGCTTCCACTTCTATGCAAATGTGACTTCATCACTGTACTGCCTTATTTTCCTGAGCACTTAGGGCCATATTTATACTTTTTGACGCACAACTGCGCCAACGCAGTTGTGCGTAAAATTTTTTTACGCCATTCCAAAGCGCCATGCGGGCGCCTTATTTATGGAATGACGTTAGCCGGCGCAGCTGACTGGTGTGCGTAAAAAAAAATGACCCACACCAGGCAGCACCGGCGTAGGGGAAAATGGAGATTGGGCGTCAAAAAATGGGGCAAGTCACGGCTGAGGCAAAATATTGGCCTCAACCCGATTTGCGCCATTTCTTTTGACTAGCAACCCCCATTGAAATGACTCCTGTCTTAGCACAGACAGGAGTCATGCCCCCTTGCCCAATGGCCATGCCCAGGGGACTTATGTCCCCTGGGCATGGTCATTGGCCATAGTGGCATGTAGGGGGGCACAAATCAGGCCCCCTCTGCCACAAAAAAATAAAAAAAAAATACTTACCTGAACTTACCTTAAGTTCCCTGGGATGGGTCCCTCCATCCTTGGGCGTCCTCCTGGGGTGGGCAAGGGTGGCAGGGTGTGTCCCTGGGGGCATGGGAGGGCACCTCTGGGTTCCTTCCGAGCCCACAGGTCCCTTAACGCCTGCCCTGACCAGGCGTTAAAAAATGACGCAAAAGCGGCTGGACATAATTTTTTTGACCCGCCCACTCCTGTGCGTCATTTTAGCATGGGAGTTTAAATAAGGCGCACATGCCTTGGAGTCATTTTTTAGACGGGAACGCCTACCTTGCATATCATTAACGCAAGGTAGGTGTCCACGCTAAAAAATGACGCAAACTCCAAGATCTTTGGCGCTAGACGGGTCTAACGCCAAAGTATAAATATGGAGTTAGCTTTGCATCAGATTTGCGTAAAAAAAAACAACGCAATTCCGGCGCAAACAGAGTATAAATATGCCCCTTAGTTACTTCGAATGTTGTCCCAAAGTGGTAAACTGTGCAATACTTTATAAAAGTAGATAGTTCAATGATTCCAATCCCCGAGGGCATACAACTTCCATTCCAGGGTTCCTATGTGCTCTGTTGCCAACTATAAGATGAACAACCCTTACCCACGGTATGACACCCTATTAAAAATTCAATGTGCACTGTTTTGCACACAAATAAACCGTGTCTGCTATGGCAACATTGTAAATCAAATTGTGCCAAATCTAAACTTACTTTCCATGTCACTCTCGATGCATTCAATGAAAGCGGGCGTGGCATTTCTGATCGCCTGTTCCCACCTTCTTTATGTGAGGCTGATTTACACCGGAACTTGCACTACTTCCTTTCCGATCACGTTGCAGCTGATTGGTTATTGATGCTTAAGCTTGTTTCCATGACCTAGAGCCTCTAGTTAATAGCCCTCTGGGACATATAGTTATTTCTTCTACACAATCATACCTGGCTTGTACATGGCAAACCTTTGGGGGCTATGGAGTGCACTAAGCACGTTTGACTTACATCGTATTCACCAGTGACAAATTCTGCAGTTCAGTCATCTCATTCAATCCATCACTCATGCTATTGAAATACAAAATGAGGTATGCCTCTTTCAGAGCGAGCTTCCTATCAGCATCCCCTCCTCAGGGGTCAGGTTGTAACACCGCTAGAACAGTCCAATGCAGATCCCTCTCAGTATGTTGGATTTCAATCCAATGATTGACAAATGGGGACACAATTACTTTACGTTGGATTCTTGATCTATGCTGGATGATCCTTTGGTGAACCTCCTGATTAGTTTTCCCAATGTACAGTTTCTCACACTGACAACTCACTGCATACACAACATTTTTAATTTTGCAATTTGAAAAGGTTTTATGTTTCCAGATTATATTTTTGTGTGTAAACACTGAACTTACAATTGTTTGATTACAACAAACTCTAGTAGCGCGTTTGAAATGCCCCTTCAAAGGTGGTAAATTCCATAGATTGCACAAATTATTTTTTAATGATGGTGGTGGTGTATAAGCCCGATATAATTATCTACCTATCGTATGTTCCCTCTTTAGAGCAAACAAAGCTTCTCAAAAGATTTGTCCAATTTTTCAACCAGATGGCAATTTTGTCTGATAACTCTTTTGAATTGATTTGTCTTAGGACAAAATGTTGACACACAGACCAGCCAGTCCATCCTGATTTATTTTTTCGCCAGAAGAGGTTCTCGTGGGGTCCACCAAGCCATGATCATCTCTTTTAGTTTCTCAACCAACATCTTGGCATGAAGAAAATACTCGCTTTTCTCCCAACAATTTCTCCTGACCCTCAAAAATTGTCCATAAAGCAAATTATCACAGAGGCTTCGAGGATGTTGGCTGGCATAGTGTAATGCCTTATTACAGTCTGTTTGTTTGGAAAATAAAGTAGTTGGCAAGCATCCATTCTTTTCAACCACTACAATCTCCAAAAATGTAATTGTAGAACTGTTGATAGTCAAACTAAACTTAATGTCAACAGAACTATGATTTAGCCAGTTAAAAAACTGATTTAAAGAGTCTTCTTTTCTGGTCCACACACAAAAAATATCATCAATAAACCTAACCCATTAAGAGATCTGATGGGAGAATCGGTTATTTTGATATATGAACTGTTCCTGAAATTTGGCCATAAATAATATGGCCAGCTCTGGAGCAAAGGGTCAGCCTATTGTGGTTCCTTTCACTTGTACAAAGTACTCTTCTCCAAATTAAAAGTAGTTACTTTGCAGAGCACATCAGACTAATTTGAGGGCGAAGCTAGTTGTAACTCGATGTGGCCTAGGACTCTTTTCCAAATATGCTTCAATTGCTTCAATCTCATCCTCTCTGGGTTTTTGAGTATACAGAGATATGTCATCCAAGGTCACCAATCTTTGAGTCAAAGGAATAATTTACAAATGTTCAATTTTATTAATAAAATCTATAGTGTCCCTGAGGTACATTGGGACTTGGTGTACTAAAGGCTTCAAAAACATGTCTACCTATATAGCAATAGGTTCCAACACTGAATCACAGCCCAGTACTAGTGGGCGTCCTGGCTGTACATCTGGATCTTTATGCAATTTGGTAAGCAAGTAGAGAACCGGTATTCTTGGATTCACATAAAAAAAAAAATCTAATTTGTAAGGTGCAATGTAGCCTTCATCAAATGCCTGTTTCAAAATATATGCAATTTTGCTTTGGATTTCTTTTGCGGGGTCCCCTTGAATTTTCCGATAGCACTCGTCATTAAGCACTGGTCTTTCCCCTTCCGTCTTATAGTCTTAGGCTGACCATAATACAATGGGATGTTTGTACTTTCTAGAAGTGGCATTTCGATAATAGTAATGTTAAATCCAACTTTATCATTATCAGGATTTTTCACTACTACTCCAAACATACCAAGCATGACAACATCACTCCTTTCAGATCAGAAATTATCACTTAACAGTATATAAGGGAAATCCCAATGCTGGCCTTTGAGAGGAGCAGGCTTCACAATAGTGAAAAATGGTTTGGGAAGTTTTTCACCACCAGGACATGTAAAACGTACAAGTACATATCCTACCTTTTAGATACACTGCATCCTGCCCTATGGGTCACAATGGGCCTATCTAAGGGGTGAATTATATGAAATAAAATGGGATTTTAAGGCTTGCCAAACGGTTTAAAATGCCAAATCGAGGTGGCAGTAAAACTGCACACACAGGCCTTACAATGGAAGGCCTGAGAATTGGTTAAGGGGCTACTTATGTGAGTGGCACAGGCAGTGCCGCAGGCCCACTAGTTGAATTTAATTTACAGGCCCTGGGCACATGTAGTGTACTTTACGAGGGACTTATAAGTAAATTAAATATGGCAATTGGGTATGAGCCGATATTACCGTGTTTTTAAGGAGAGAGCACAAACACTTTAACACTGGTTAGCAGTGGTAAAGTGCACAAAGTCCTAAATCCAGCACAAGGTCAGAAAAAGAGGAGAAGGAAGGCAAAAGGTTTGGGGTGACACTTCAGAGAGGGCCATTTTCCAACCGCTGTAATTTATTTTGTGATTGTTTTTAAAGACAAGATCATTGTTGTAGCTTGCCTTAATACGTGAAGGTATCTTTCTGCTTCAACTTATTCAATTTAGATTTTCCAGTTCAAGAAGTAGCCCTTGTGTTCCCAACCAGTTTTCCCATGGCTGGGGATACTACTGTGTCTTTGGTTGCGTTGCTATTCTGTTGATTTAAAACACAGCTCAAGTTATATCATTAGATTTCATGTGTGATAACACTGGGACTTACTTCAGACGTTTTAAGATGTGTTGTCTATTGAGTATGTCTTCAGGGCCACAGGACCAATATTCAGGCATATAAAAACGTTTGTGAAAAGATCTTGCGAGATGAACCTATATGCAGCAACATCTTCTGATTGAGGATGTATATTTATTGGTGTTTTTGAGTGCTGTTAGGTAGAGGTTCTATTTCCCTCAGCTATGGTGGATCTTATGCGATATGTTTCCTTTATTTAATAACTCGCTATATTTAGATGATGTTGGGAGATGCTCGTGTTTGTCTCATCACCCTCTGCTTCCTTCTCATACTGAGTCTCTGTTTCTGGAGCACTAACACCTGGGTTGACTAAGATGTATTGATGCAATGGTGCCTTATATGGATTGATTTAGTTGTGTTTTTTTGTTTTTTAGAGTAGGTCCTGGATATACCTGAACTTGTTTTATGTTCTTCTTATCCACTGTGGCTGATTCCTCTGATGTTTGAGCAGTTGCCCATTTAGTGGGGGCAGTTTGTTACTGAAAGTAGTCTCTGTCTCCTCATCCATATGAGGTTGCATTTGACTAGAGTGACATTGAGCTGTGTCAACTTAAAGATCAACTTCACTGTAACATAACTTGTCTTTGTGTATGGAGCCAGATAGAAGCACTTACTGTTGGCTAAGATCAGTTATTGGCTTTATTTTATTATTCTTTTCTTTGTGTTGCAAATATTGGAAACAATTTTATTGTGGCAGAGTGATTGACAGCCTGCACAATAAGTACTGAATTTATGCTTGTACATTTTTTCAGTCTCTTTTTGTTTTTCCATGACAGCTTAGGAGATGAACATGTTGGATTAGTAAAAAAAAAAGCTTCGATTTAGGCTGAGGTTCAGAACTATTACATTTTGTTGCGCTAGTTAGCTTTGGTTTTGAGAAGGATGGGTCTTTTGTTTCTAGTGGTTGAGTCTTTGCCTCATGAGTATGCCTATTGAGCGTTGCAACATCTAACTGGGGTTTTTCATCTGTGATTGCTCTGAGAGTATTCCCTGTTTGCAGTGATATTTGACTTGGTTCGCTTTATCATTAGAGAAGAAATTTAGCTTGGGTAGGCAATGCTAATTTGGGCCAATTGTTTTTCTGGATGACATTTTTCAAAATGGCAGATGTGTTGCATTGATGATGCAACATTTCAGGAGCCAGGAGACCTTTTTACCTCATTTTGATGTTAAAACATAGGTTTTGGGGGCTAGTAGTCTTATAGAGACAAAAAATAACTCCTCAGAGCAACTCTTCTGCCATTTCCAAAATGGCAGCACTATAATTATGCGTTTTAGCCATCATATTGGTAATTTATTTTAATATTGTTTTTGTTTCAGGTTTTCGGTTGATTCACATTTGTAAACATGAGGCAGGTGGTAGCAGAGGATCTTTACCTTCTGAAAGAGTGTTGCCATTTATAAAACTCTGAGGACTCCTTCAACAAAAAGAAATGTGTCATATGCCAAACTAATCCAAAAGAAAAGCTAACATCAACTGTGGTTGGACAGAAGAGAGTTCAAGATGCTGCAGAAATACGACAAGACGAAGTTCACAAATGCTTGAAACTGATGGGTGAAGAGGATCAAATATTTCATTGTAAAAAAAAGTGCTACAAGATACAATGGAAAAAGCCTTAAAAACATGTGGCAAAAAAGACAGAAACCAATGAATCACAATAGGAAACTGAGTCTTCTGAAAAAGCGACGACAACCAGACCCAATGCCCATCCACTTAGAAAAGTGATGACTACCCTTCGTCCACCTCCAACAACTGATCAGAAAGCAGAGATCTTCAATGTGATATATGTGGATTAGCCAGAACAAGAGCCAAAGGGATTGATGAAAGAACAAAGTACAGAATACATGAGTCTCAAACAGCAAACATATTTTTATCTGCAGCTAGTTTGTTCCAAGATGACGTTTTAAGATGAGTAGTTGATCTGAACAGTGAGGTGAATGTACTTGCAGTGGATTTGTTTGCCCACCCAAACTGCATGCATGCTTACATTCAAAAATATGAATGTACAATGAGCTTCCAGCAGCAGTGTAAGTGCAGGTCTTTGGTTAAGTTTGCGCTCTATGAAAAAACAAATTAAGTTTTAAAGCCACTCTTGAGTGCTGGCTACTGGTTTACACTCAGTGAGATCAGAGAAATAATGGTCAACATTGATGAAATTGTATTGATCCCAAATCATGAAATTAAGGTTTTTGTGGTGAAAATGTACATGACAGAATTCGTTTTTGTCAGCCTAACAAAAAGAATGAGCAACCTCTGGTGTTCTCAGCTTATATGATTCCTGAAGTTCTTGCTGCCAAATAAGATCATAGGATGCTGTAAAACCAGCAGGCACCATTTTAAGAAAGATCCTGAAAGATTTAGATTTTGGACTTAATGACAAACATTGTGATGTCCCCAAGCTCCGCAAATCATGAAAGTCAACAAAAATGCCTCATGTTGTCTTAACATTTTTTACATCATTGTTCAATATCAGCAAAGCAGATAGCCGGAACAGAAGCCAACATTGATGATGGCTTTGAAGACAAAAGCAAAGAAGTGGAAGCCAATCACATGAAACGACAGGCTTATGCTGTGCAAATGTATTGTCTTTTCTAAATCCTTTTGTATGAATTACATCACAGCAAAAGGAAAACTCTTCTATACGTGATTGCTGGAATCTATGAAAAGTGCAAAAGTAGTGAATTAATCATTCCAATGAAAAGGATTGGTCTATCAA
Source organism: Pleurodeles waltl (assembly GCF_031143425.1). NCBI lineage: Eukaryota > Metazoa > Chordata > Amphibia > Caudata > Salamandridae > Pleurodeles > Pleurodeles waltl. The sequence goes on from NC_090450.1 coordinate 275,522,878, forward strand.
CAAGTTATAATACATAGTAAGGAGCAAGAACTTGTTAGCAGCTCATGCTGTAAAATCTTGTGAATCCAACAGCACACCACTTCCAAGACACTTTACCAAGAAAGGATTTACAATTGCTGCTCCTGATAATTTTGATTTTGAAGATAGCTCTTCTTTGTCTGGAACATCCGGCACACATGGTACTACCATGGTGCCTTTTTAAGACTATACCAATAAAGTACAGCTGTAGGCATAAAGAAACAAAGCTGCAAACTTATAACCCAACTGCCTTGTCAATGTGTGTAAAATCACAAGCCATCAACAAGTCTAAGTCTACCAGAAAGTTTAAAAGTGGCTGAGGACATGGATCTTCTTTTGCCTGACAGTGCATTCCGCAAAGCTGATTTAAATTAATTTATCATATTGCTTATTCGGTGCAGACTGAAGGATGAAGAAAAGCCAGTTGTTCAGTGGGCTGAAATTCATGCTCTGTTCTCCCATAGTACGTCCCACAGAAGAAGGTTGTGTTTTATCCAGTAATACCATCTCCTGTCACAAACTACGCAACAGTTCACACAGCTTTAAAAAAATTCCAAAATGTGCATGCTCAGCTTGAAGACCAGTCTATCCTGCCAATGTTCTGCGATGAAGGTGTTTTGCGTATTGTAGTTGACATTTGTAGGAGCAATCCAGTAGAATTTGATGATCTTTATCCAATGATGGGCGTTTTCCACATCACAAATGTTGTGCTGCGGTGTGCAGGAATGTATCTCAGTGTATGTGGCATAGATGATGCACTTATTGAGGCTGAAATCTTTGGAAGCAAAACTGTCCAGTCAGTATTGACCGGAATCATTATGTTTGTTCGTTACAAGGTATGGGTCATCATATCTGAGGCTATAAAAACATTGAATTGCAATGCTTTCTGGAACAAGAATGGCAAATTAGGTTTTGCATATCTTATCTCAGAAGTGAACAAGGCACAGGGTGCACTTCATTCAAAAGACATAATGCAAAACCAGGCAATATTCAATACACTCAGTTCAAAATCAGAATACCTGAAAACCAAGTTCATAGAGTTTAGCAAAGAATGTGAAGAAAAATCAGAACGTTGAAAGTGCTGGGGAAATGTTTTACACATGATGGCTCCATTAAAAAACTTGGTACATGCTGATCGGGAAGATGAGTAGGATCTGCACATGAAGACTGTGGAGTCACTCATTACTGTGTTTCCCAAATTTGATTGCACAAACTATCTGAGATATGGGTCCTGGTATTTGGAAAGAGTGAAGAAGCTAGTGGTGGAAAAACCATACCTCTACAGAAAAATAATCCAAATACATTTTGTGGTGAAAGACAGAGAGGGATGGTTCAATGCCGTGGATCCAAATATGAAACTGGAACAGACAATTCAGAGATCACAAAAAAGATCCAAGGTAATAGTTGGAAATGGCTCTTTCTGCAGGGTTATCCCCAAACATTTTGCTTTTCTCCTGCTATTTTTTCTGAGCCTCTTTTTGTTGGCTTTAGGACTCTAGGAACTTTATCACTGCTAATTAGTGCTAAAGTGCATGTGCTCTCTCCCCTGCAACTTTGTGTAATTGATTTAAACCAGTTTGGCTTATTTAATTTACCCATTAGTCCCTTGTAAAGTGATATAACATGTACCCAGGGCCTATAAATTAAATGCTAATAGTGGGCCTGCAGCACTGATTGTGCCAACCACAGAAGTTTCCTTTTAAACTTGCCCCAGGCCTGCCACTGCACGGCCTGCATGTACAGTTTACTGCTACACTGATTTGGCAAGCCAAGCCACTTGCGAAGGCCTAAACTCCCTTTTTACTACACCTACGCCACCCCTAAGGTAGGCCCTGGATAGCCCAATGGTCAGGGTGCTGTGTATGTAAAAGGTAGGACACATGTCATTATGTGTTCCATGTCCTACTAGTGACAACCAGCCCATTTAGTTTCTCACTACTGTCAGTGCTGCTCCCCTCATAGCATTGCATTTGAAATGCCCTGACATACGTCTAAGTGGTATCTCCTGATCTATGATGAATAGCCCAGGCATGTTTAGTATGTTTGGAATGGTAGTGAGAAATCCTGCTTACTATTATAGATGGATTTTTTATTACTATGTTAGAAATGCCACTTTTAGAAAGTGGACATTTCTCTGTGCTTATAACTCTAGTGCTTTGCAGCCAGACACCATTCCATTTCTAAGGCAGACACAGGATTTGCATAATGTGCACAGTATACATGAATATTGCCTCTTTTGTTTATGTTTTATACAATATACTATATTTTTATATATACGTATGTTTGGAGTCTCTTTTGTGGTGTATTTATTGTGTCACTGGTGTGAGTCAGTTGTGCAAATGCTTTACACATTGCCTCTTGGGATAAGCCTGACTGCTGTGTGCCAAGCTACTGGGGGTGAGACTAGGATATCTTTGGTGTGTAACTTACTCGCACTGACTAGAGTGGTGGTTTCTGTCTGGCTAAGGTGCATACCATAGCCAACCAGGAACCTCATTTCTAACAGGAACTGTTGGTCAGACATGTAAAAATGAATATGTTGCTCAGTGGCAGCTACTTTACCATGAAGTCCTCTCTATTTTCAATGTTTCCAGAGAGATGACAAATTCAAAATTAATGGACCATCGTGAAACTGTTCCTCACCATGAACTTGTGAGAATGAGAGGGGAAGGTTTCAATAAACATGTTGACAGCCTTCTTCATTTCATGCAGCAGCAAGGAAATCCCTTTGAAAGGACTGAGTCTGTGTGACTACACAACTTTGTGACCAAACAATATGTGGATAACAATATAAAAACATGTCTACTAGATGTCCTGGAACATGGATAGAAACTATACTCATGACTGAAGCAGGAGTTGACATAATCACTAAAGCTTAACTTCTATACTTTGTCATAGAAAGAGTTTTGTCCAACCAGTCAAAACAAAACAAGTTACAAAAAACAACTTTCACAAGCACATAGAGAGATGGATGTAGCAAAAGAAAGGGGTGAATTTATCAAGGACATTCCGTTGCATGATCTTCTTCCAACAAACACATTATTCGATGGAGATGCTTCAACCAAACCAGTGAAGCGCAAACGTGTACAAGAGCTCGGAAAAAACCTTTCACCTGAAGAATTTCAATTTGAAAAGGTGTCCTCATTCAAACTTGCTGTTGTTGTGGACTATATATCACAATTGGAAATGGTCAAGATTTCATCCATGCAAAACTTCGGAGAGGTCGTTCAGACTGTTCTACAGATATCAAAGTCAGTGTGCACCTTGCAAGAACTGCACATTGTCTTTGACAGTTATCTTGCACTGTCTGTCAAAGAATGTGAGAGAATCGGATGAATGTCTATAAGTGGAACAGTTGACCTTTCCTGCATCAAAAATTTGACACCTATACCTGTGCAACTTGATAAATTCTGGTCATCAACATCGAACAAGATGAACCTGGAGATGGTAACTCACCAAAACATTGCTGATGCTTGAGTGAACACTGAATTTCCAATTATTGCAAGTGGAATGATGTCAGTGAGGAGTTGGTGTCTGCAGAGATATATTCAAAAGGTACAGGCCATATTGTTCAAGAACTTAGCAAATTGGAGGAATTTGACGTTCATGTTGTGCCACATGCTGGGTGGGCTGTTCGAAATGGTTCCAATCAAGTCATTGTACTGTCAAATGAAACAGATGTTATTATTGTGCTACTTAGATTTTATGCAATGCTCATAGTTAATGATGGTCAGAGTTATGGATATGTTATGGAAGAGGCGAGAAAAGACACTTAATCCCGCTTCATATTCTGTACAAGAAACTTGACCAAGAGATGCCCATTGTTCTTATCAAGACACATATTCTTACGGGTGATGACACTGAGCAAAATTGGAACAAAGCTTGGAGCTTTAACCGCTGAACCTGTAAACTGTCTAAAAGAATTTGCTGGGAGAGAAGAAGAATGTGGCTTTAAAGACATAGAAAATACCTTGTGCATGTGTGGCAAACAAGTTCTGACTGTCACACATTTGACGATCTTTGGTACACTGAGTCCAAGAGATCAGTCCAGCTAAGTGACCTTCCACTGACGTCATAGTCTGCACGTGGACACATTAAAAGAGCTTTCTACTTCATCAGAAGATGTGTAAATGTTTTGGATCATGGATATGTAGAGAAATATCAAAGTAAATTTGGGTAGTAAGACATTTATGGAGTTCTAAAACCTACAAAGTTTTTAAAGCCTCTACTCACCTAACTTACATGTACATGTGCTTGTAAAACCTGTGCTACATAAAGATGACTGTGTCGATATGCTCTTCTTAAATGTTCAACATTCTGCAAATGTACCACGAGCGATTGCCGAAACAGATATATAAAGTGGGCTATGAAGATGTGTCTAAAACAGGAATGATAAACATTATTTTTTTCATATTTAGATGAAAAATATTGTTTGGTGTGTACATAAAGGGATTGAAAAACATTCTTGTTTCATATATATATATTATATATATTATATATATATATATATATAGATATATATTTATATCTATATATCTATATATATGTGTGTGTGTATGTGTGTCTCTCTCTCTTCATCCTCTATTATAGCTGCCATTTTGGAAAATGGCAGAAGGGTTGCTTTGAGGAGTTATTTTATATCTCTATAAGGCTATGTGACCCCCTAAAACCTATGTTTTGACACCTAAATGCAAAATGAGGTATATAGGTCTAATGGTTCCTGAAATATTACATCATCACTGCAACACATTGCCATTTTTAAAAATGTGGACCAGAAAAAGTTGGCCTGGGTCAGCAATGCCTACTCAAGCTAAAGGACTTCTCTATTGATCAAAAAACACAAATAAAAAATGAAAATGTCTGGACAACAATTTTTCTATGGAGGTATATCAGAGGGTGGGATTATTAGTTGACCTCTCTGTTTGCGAATCTAATACCTGAGAAATTGGCATACTAGTATTCATGTTACTGTTACTGCAGTTTTCAAAAGCATTGCAGGCTAATTCTGTCATTGATGAAAGATCTCCCAGGAGATCAAGTGTTTTGTCTAGTTGTAGTAGGTGTACTCCTGTGGACAAAGAGAGGGTTTTTGGTTCCTGAGCTCCATCGCGACCTAATGAGGCCTTAATTCTTCCCTGATTCCTTATTATTATTACTGTTGGTATAGTTGAAATGAGGTCAGGACATTGCTCTCTTAGGGATCCTTTGATGTTGATGATAAAAAGCCCAAATCATCTTGTGTTACATACACAGTTAACACAGTTAACTGCTGTGTGGAGAATAAAAGCCCTTTTGGTGAGACTCTGTTAGAAATTGGGCATGGACCACAGTCCTATTCAGGGTAAGTCAGATACACAACCTAAATTAACTTGTGCTCACCCCCTGGTAGCTTGGCACAGAGCAGGCAGGCTTAATTTAGAAGGTAATGTGTGAAGTATTTGTGCAACCCTTAATTACAATAACACAGTGAAGGACACCACCAAAAAAAGATACAGTTAGAAAAATAGAAAATAGAAAATAATTCTCTCACTCAAAATTAAGACCAGCACTACAAAAAGGCAATAACTTAATCAATGGTTATGCTGAGAAGGATTTAGTTTACTAAGGAAGTGAGGCTGTTTGAATAATCCTTTGAAAGTTCACCACGATGATCGGGGAGCAGTCGCGTTCCTACCATGCCCAATCCGTAACACTGAGGTGGGAGAAAAGTGAGTCCTGGGGCCCTGGACAGCGGCGAGAAAGTGCAGGCACTCCTATTATAGGGAGTATGGCGGAATATACACCCACCCGGTCCCGGGGGACTGGGGGGCTGAGCACGGAGAGTAGTGATGGGTTCTCCTCCCAAGTTGTCTACAGTGCGGATCAGTGGACATTCAAGGTTCCGATGAGTCCTAGGTCTTCCGACCCATTAGCCACAGTCCCGCTCATTCAGCGATGTGGTCGGAGTACAGCAAGTGAGCCCTGAAGCAGCACTCGGAGCAGGGATGAGGGAGTGCGGCCCGCGTCACAACCGGGCTCAAGTTAGTGCAGGCAGGGACAGCCTAAGCATCAACAGTCCTCCTTGAGGGGAGTGTGTTCCACACTCAGGTGGTTCGTGACAGTGTGGGCAGAGGCCAGTAGATGCGGCAGTAGTCTTTCGGGCAGGGAGCGTGACCTGTGTTCAGTCAGCTCCAGGCAGTGCGGCCCAGCAATGAGGCCGCACTCAGGCAGTTCCTTGAGGATTGAGCAGCCGGCCCACGGGGAAGTTGGCACACGGGGAGATTTAGTAGATAGCTTGGCGTTCTGCTGAGTGGGAGAATGCTTCAGTGAAGATAAAGTGAACATGAAGAGGTTTTTGACGCGCCGGAGACCTCTGCGGGAACCGGGGGCAAGCCAAAAAGCCCTTGGAGACTCCTAGGGCAGGAACAGAGGGCGAATCCAGTCCCTTTCCTGCAAGACAGGAGCAGCAGGCCAACGGCAGAAAGGTGGCACTCCCTTCTATAGTTCAGCAGACAGCAGCAGTAGACCAACACTGCAATGCAGTGCAGAGTGGCAGACCCTCAGAAAGCACAGCAGTCCTTCTTCCTGACAGGGTGTCCTTATCCCAGTAGAGTTCTGAATTTGTGTGGTTTGGGATCCAGCATTTATACTTTGGTGCCCAGGTTCTGGAAGGTTGAGGAAACTTGCAGACCTTCGTGTGAAGTCCCCAGGGTCCCTTTCCTTCCCTACCTGGCCCGACTCTACGCAAGGGGTTTTGCAGCCTTTTGTGTGAGGAGAGGCACAGCCCTATTCAGAAGTAAGTGTCAGCTCCTTCCCCTCCCCAGCCCAGGAAGACCCATCAACCTGATGATGGGCCATCAATATGCTAATGCAACTCCCAAGCTCTCTTTGTGTGTGACTGCCTAGAAGGAATGCACAAAGCCCAGCTGGCATGCACCCCAGATGTGTATTCGGATACAGGCAGAGGGTCACAGAATGGTTAAAGCAAGAAAATGCCAACTTTCTAAAACTGGCATTTTCAGACTTACAAGTTAAAACTCAACTTCACCATAAGTTGTGATTTTAAATTGAGAGTCCAGGGACACCAAACTCCATATTTCTTTCTTTTCCTATTTGAAGGTTATACTTAAAAGATGTTTTAAGGCAACCCCAATACTATTCTATTGGAGAGATGGGCCTTGCAATAGTGAAAACCCATTTAGCAGTTGTTCACTACCTGAACATGTTAAATTTAAAAAGTACATGTCCAACCTTTTGTATACACTGCACCCTGCCTTTGGTGGTAACTAGGGCTTATCTTATGGGTGACTTGTATGTAATATAAAGGAAGGTTTAGGCCTGCAAGGGGGTGCACTTATCTCATAAAAAGCAGTTCAAAACTACACACACAGGCAGTGGCAGGCCTGAGATGTATGAGAGGCTAGTGTAGTGGGTGGCACAATCACTGTTGCAGGCCCACTAGTAGTATTTCATTTATAGGCCCTGGGCATATATAGCACACTTTACTAGGACTCGCAAGTAAATTAAAAATGCCATTTGTGGAGAAGCAAACGTTACCACGTTTTAGAGGACAAACACCTGCACTTTAGCACTGGTAAGCAGTGGTGAAGCGCACAAATCCCTGAAGGCCAGCAATTATAGGTCACAAAAAACAAGAGGGCATAACGTTAGGTGAGACCATGCCAAAGATGCCAAGTCTAACAGACTCTAATTGTAAGGCTATGCAGGCTGTCCTGTAACACTGCTTGGAAGAGGTGTCTGTTAAGCTGCCTGCCATTTTTGTAGATTCGAGGGATCTTCTGTTTGTGGCCTGGGCTCTGCGTATGTGCTGTGATTGTGCCAGTAAGGGGCTATGGGTAAGTATGATCTTATATGAGAACACCAGTAGCGGTGGAGGGCCTGGTGTTAAATTCTTGAGCCTCTTCGTTTATCTTCAAAAAGACCTTTGTTGCTGTTGAGCGAGTCCAATGTATTGGACGCCTCCTCACCCTTTCCTAAAACCAGCAGCTGTTGTTGTCACTAACGATTGCAATTTTTTTCACTAGGGACACAATCACATCTGTAATTTGAGGGCCTTAATTATAGTTCAGTATTTCAGAAGTTGATGCCTCAAAAAACAGCATGCGCCCCGATAAATTAATTCGCTAAGAGTTCAGTGCACATTCAGCTGTAGTTGGTCTTTCGATAAGAGCTTGACAATCAATAAAATGCATGAAGATGCTGAAAAGGTATCAACAATGTGAGCACGTGAGACTGATGTAAAGTTTTAGTAAACATTGCTAAAATCATCAATTCGAACAGTATCACTGGACGGGGGCTTTTAGTAATCTTCCTTGTCAATAACCCCCACCCCGGCAAGACATTCCTATGCACTACCTCTCTTTCTGCATAAAGTGCTCAGTGGTGCAACTGTTCTGCCCGCCACCACGCGACTCCCACCATGACCAGTTTTTAGGAGTCACAAGATGGACCATAAATGTAATGCAAGTGTAAATTTACCGCACAGCTTTCATTGGCGTGTAGATGCCTTTGAGCGAGACTAACATTTTCATGTGACTGGACGTTGTGAAGCAATCAATGGGGAAGAAAAATATATCAGGACGAATCATAGTAATGCTCCTACAAACAACCAGCTTTACACATGCATTGTGTCTTGGGCCCCTGTCTGGAACTATCTGTCCAGAAAACACAGGTCTCCCCCACTGTCTATTTTTTCCTATCAGGTTGGAGATAGGCTTACCAATGTTAACGATACAGCCCTCACAAGCCACAGTACTGCGGCATTAAACACGTGTCACATTCTTCCTTATCCGGCAAGAGTAGTTTATCCAGTTCAGGTTTTTGCTAGTAACTAAAGGCATGCACTTCATAACAGGAACACAATCTACAGGCACCAGAATGCAAAGAATCAACCAGCAGTAGATGAACTGCTCCTGCTTTGCACATCACTGCTTGTAAGTAAAGGACCTTTCGCTGACATAGCATATCAGATGCAAGTATCTACAGGAGCAGCCATGCATGCATATTAAAGGCTCCCTGCTCTCTGGAGGATCATGGGATGCCATACCGATTTAATGTTCATAGACTGTTAATACATATATGTGGTGTGCAAACCCTGACACCATGCCTCCTTGTCTTAGTCCATGCAAACAACACACACAGCTGCTAAGTGCCTCCATGTTATGAATAAGACCTCCAGGCAGGACTGGGTTATAGCAAACAATACTTTGCATAGTGGTATTTTTAAGACAATGTTTACATTGTTAAAGTGAAACTGCAAGTCTATGACTGCGATACGGTTTGCCCTAAAAATAAAACGCTAGGCTGGCTGAAGATGTCATATGACATAAACAGTACTTGACAGCCAAGCTACCAGCTGCACTGAACCCTTTGTTCACATGGCCAACCTTGGAATGCCAGTGCCTTGAAGGTGTATTAGGTGCTATGAAAAGAAAGCGTTGGTCTTCTTTTCCCCTTGTTTCATATCTCTGCTGCTTCTCTCTATTGCACACATGGCAAGGCTAATTTAAAAAGAGAAAGGATGGCATACCTGCAAAGCATAAATTCAAGCGCCTATGCCTACCTGAAGGACTCCGTTTATGGATTTTTTATGCTATGACATCTGCAGGTTTTTTTAATGAAATGTTTACGTACATTTTCGGACTTTGCGTGGCATGTGCTTATTGATCTCACAAAATAGCTCTGGGAGTATTTCGAATGAATTATACGTCAAGGAATCCCAAAGAAAATGTATTACGCCTTCTTCAGAAAAACATGTCTGCAAGGCTGCAGTGGAGTCCCAGTGTACCTTCTAGCTGCCAGCTGCTGAGAGCTCTCGCTTCGCATCGGATGTGCCCTTTACTCCCATATTCCATTCATCCTGAAGACCAAGTTTTGGACTGCTGCAAACATGCTGTCCGTCGCTGATGGATGCACACCAGGCCTGCACTACAGACAGGGTGCATGCTTTGTCCTTGCTGCAGTGCGCCTCTAACGGGATGATGAGCGCAGACCGGATCAGAGTGCCCTATTACAGTGAATACTCTGTGCACAGTGCACGCCTGCACTAAAGCACGGCATTAGTGAAAAGCGGAATGGCCTTTTGAGGCTGCTCTCTTTTACTGAGCAGGTAACAAACTGTCCTGAATTTGAAAAAGGGGCAGAGATCCCCTTGCAGGCTTACCCTTCACCATCTCTTCGTGGCACAGTCGAGGGGGGCTTTCTGACTGTCTCTTTGCCTCTGCATCTGCAATTGCAATATGGCACAGGCACAAAAGGCCACAGATTCTCTCCTTTGCCGGATGCCACGGCCCATTGCAAATAAGGACACAACCTCTTGCGATTAATATGCTAACCGTTTAGCACCAACTTTTGTGGCACATTCTGTAATACTAAAGTGCCACAGGCTGCAAAAAGCAGGTACACATGTCTGATGTGCCCACATGGCACTTTCTATAATACAGCCCTGGGTATCAGGGCTCGGGAGGAAACTGGTTTATCAGCTCCCCTTTAGAGGAGACATCGTACCAAAATTCCAAAACAGGAACGGATACAAAAATGGGAGAGGATCTTGGTAACTGGCTGATTGATGCCTACCCAGCATCCAATTGCAAACCTGTTCGCTAGGTCTCCCTTTAAGTTTCAAGTTTTTATTGACATATTGAAATATAAAATCTCGTCAAGCATAAAAGCTATCACCAAAATAGATGGAAAAGAAAACATACATTTTTAGATAGTATAAAGATGCACATTATAAATAGAATATATAAAAACAGTTCTTATGACTAGTTAATGATTCCCATAATTCATGATACATGTAATTGAACCCACTATAACACAGATCATCTCATTGCAATAAACTAAAATCCAATAAAATCTCCAATCAATGGAAAAGAAAGATCTAGAACTACAGCAGCATAAATAGGGGGCTTCCAGGGTCCTGGCCATGTGCAAAAAAGCGCAATAGTGGACTATTAATCAGGGGCATCTCTACCAAGAGCCTTAAGTGCTCTGCAGGCAATAAATCAAGCAGCCGACAAGTATTTGGAAATGGCACACACTACCAACGTAGATGGGTCACTTTTACAAAGACTGTAGGCATTAACAAAGTCATAAATGTTCATGATTTTACATAGAGGGACAATCCACTTTCTCTCTCGGATCTCTGTACTTGGGGCAGAGAAAAAGAAAGTGTTCAATTGTTTTCTCACCTACCAGACATAGTTTGCATTTGTTATTACAAAAAACATTTGGCAACATTCAGATGGTGTAGGCATTCACAGGTAAAGCACCATACCTAAACTGTAGAAACAAAGAACAAGCACGAGCAGGTATGGTCAAATCCATAAAAGTTTCAACCAACGGTTCCTGCTTGACAAGCAGGAATTCATTTGTCAGACGACCCATTGTTCTCATCTGAAGAGCTCGAGTATTAATCCTCTCCCAAAATGTCTGCTTGACAAGTGTACCTGCATTGGCTGGAATCGCTTTCGGATTTACCCAGAACTGGGGGAAACCTAATTCGGCCCAAGTTGATTTCATTTTCCTTAGTCAACTAACCTTATCCAAGCAGTTTGACCACCCCAATATATCCCTGAAGTCCTCAGTATAGGGTTCCTGTCCTGCTGTCTTCCAGACGCAAATCCAATAGAGTAGGAGCTTCAGGGCTGCATGATCTGAAACAGTGTGCAGCCCAAGATCTAGTCTCAAAGGTACCAACGGGGTGGCCTTCCCTAAGCTCGTGATGTTTCTTAAGAAGTTGTTTTCGTTAACTAACAGGATTTTCTGGTTACTGAAACCCCACAGTTCTGCGCCATACAAGGCAGCTCCCCTGCCCTGGGCCTTATATACTCCCATTACAGGATTCCGTCTCCCTTCTTCAGCTCCTCTTCCAAGTGTCTGGCTTCAATCAGATCCCAAATTACACACTAAGGGACAGATTTACAAGGCACAGCACAGTGCTGCAACAAACTTGGCAGTGCTGCTCCAGTTCTGAAATGCAGGGATGCGCCATATTTACAAAAATATGGTGCACCCCTGTGTTTCCCCTAGCTAAATTTAGCTGTTAACGCAGTCATCCTTGCACCAAAGTGCAAGGGTGTCTGCGTTGAAGGGAATGATCAACAATCTACAATGGCGATTAAGCACTTATATGTGTGCTGCAGAACGCAGCACACATAGAAGTAGCAAATCGTCATTATTTAATGATTGTTTATGCGCAGGAAGGGACACCTGCCTGCACATAAACAATCAATCATGTTGTTTTGCTCAATTGCAGCACAAATGGAAAAAAGCAAAAACAAAGAGAAATAAAAGTATTTCTCCTTATTGTACCATTCTAACGCCACCCCTGGGATCCCGTTAGTTTTTGGCGCTGCCTAATATTTACGATTCCTTGTAAATCCACCAGCGTCCAAAGCAATGGGTGTTGCAGTGGAATTCCCACAGCAACACCCATTGCACGTCCCTCTGCCGGAGAAAATTGCACCGAAGGGGCCTTATTTACAAGGTGGCGTTAAGCCACAAAAAGTGGCTTAGTGCAGCTTTGTAAATATGGTGCAATGCACAGGTCCACCGGAGCCCCACAAAACGTGATGCTCTAGTGGCGCTAGGGGCTTATATATATGCCCCTAACTTTATTTGACTTCAGAGATCAGGGAAGGGACCAATGCCCCTGCCCCACCCACTTCCCATTAGTTTAGAAAGAAATTCTAGTACATTCGGCAGATTTAATACATTCTGAGTCTTACGTACTGTAGCAGCGGTTGGTACAGACAGGATAGGGTCCGTCACACGTGTGGGCCACAGTGCCACTGCACAACTAATAACTACACCCATGTTCACTAATACAGAACACAACTTTGGAATGTAAATGTACATAGCTCCTATCATTGGAATACATTGATAATAAATTGTTTTCAGTATCCTGCGCCTTATCACATTTCTGTTGTTTCTGCATACTGCAAATAATGGATTTTAAGGTTACCCGATTTCATAGTACTCCATTTGCTGAACTAGGAGGGAAGGAAAAACGAGTCAGCATTGCCAGGATTCCAAATTGTGGTCTGCAGACACTGCGGAGCATATTTATACTTTGTTTGCACCGCATTACCGTCATTTTTTGCCGCTGTAAGTTTGCACTGCTTTTGCGTCAAAAACTGACGGTAATGCGGTGCAAAAAAAGTATAAATCAGGGCCTGCAGCAAAAGTACATCTCCATGAGCTAGCCTGATGGCAAATTTGCGTGGCCTCTGAATGCTGGTCTACTGACATAAACTTCAGTTCACCAGAATGCTAGCGATAGCAGAAGCAACACACCACCTTTGATCCCCTATGGCATCACAGGGTAACCTTGGCATGAAGGCATTAGCCCTGAAGCAGCGTTGGCAAAAATAAGCTTAAAAACTTCATTTTACCTACATCCTTTCCATAAAATTACCATCTAATATATTTTTTTCTGGAACTTTGATTTTCACAGCTTCTGTTTAAAGAGAGGCCAGATGTCTTATTGTCTTATTTAAAACGAGGATCATAGGAATCTAAAGTCATGCTGCCAAACATCCGCATTCCACTGAAAAATTGAAAAACATTGAAATGGCATATTAATTTGGAGCAAGTATGCATGGAACTTCCAATTTTTGTCCCAAAACGAAAGAAAACATGACCACTGGACCCTCCAAATCAGGGTTTCATGAAAGCCTTGGTAATGGCCGAGAGTTGACAGCCAGCCCATGAAAAATGATAGACGAGCTTGTTGTCATACAACTTACAGGTTCCTCCCAACATCTTAGCAAATGTCCTCTGTACAGGGAGTGCCATGAATCAGTGCCATGTGACCAAACCGGTTTGAGGTGTTAAGTGGCAAACATCCACTGCATTCCAAGTCTGTCAGGGGTGTAATTATCTGTGAAAAATGTCAACAGGCTTCTTGTGTTCTACGTGCGGCTTTCAGATGTTACTGCACAAGTAGCGATACTGAGTAATGGGTGATGACAATGATCCTTTCTGATGCAGTCAAACCCAGGCTATCTCCTGAGTAGAGTACTGCATGGTTTGACTGACTCCATGAGGTGCTGGAGGAAACAGTGACTTGGATCAGTTGTTTATGACTACGGTCTAAATTCAAGACAGACCAGGGCGTATGAGAAAAGCCATAGTAAGCTGAAAACCAAGGTGCTGCTTTGAGGAGTGAATGGACCAAGGAATCATCTACTATTCAGCCTGACAAATATGCTTGAGGAACACACAATGTTCTTGCAAACGCATATATAATTATAGATGAGGAACAGTGAGTTACAGTGATGTTTTTCATCAAGAGGTTCTGAGAGACATCAGATTGTTAACAAGAACCAACCATGTGGTGAAAAACATTCAGATAATTCACTTTTTACTCATCTAAAATGTTATGTGATGTTTGACCCCAAAAAAGATCTGCCCCGTTTTCAGTGGTTTCGCAGGGTAGGCGAATAAGGGGGAGGCATGCATAACAAGGTCTCTCCTCGGTCCCAAATGTTAAACATAATAATACATTATTTTGGCTGCCACCTACCTCCCCTACTACCCTTTACCAGTACATACCTATGAACTCTAAAATTACCCTACCACCCCTAACCCTACAATTACCCTTACCATTCTTTACTGCTAACTAGCCCCAAATCCTAAAATTACCCTTAACACCCTTTACCACTAACTAGCTCCAAATGAAAAAAATTCCCCTTACCACCCTTTACCATTATCCACCCTTAAAGCCCTAAAATCACCCTTACCACCCCTAAACCCTAAAATTACCCTAACCATCCTTTACCACCACCCACCCTTAAACTCTAAAACTACCCTTCCTACATTTTACCCACCCCATAAACCTAAAATAACCCTTACCCTCTTTACCACTACCAAACATTAAACCCTAAAAATACTCTTTCTACCTCTAAAATCTAAAATGACCCTTACCACCCCTTACCACTACCCACCCCAAGCTCTAAAATTACCCTTCACACCGTTTACCACTTCCCAGGTTTAAACCATAAAATTGCCCTTACCATCCTTTACCACTACTAACCCTTAAATCCTGCTTTGACAACCCTTCTTTAAATAATTTCAATTGCTTTTTCCAAACTAAAACACATACAGTTGCAGAGTACTAGCTTCCACTAAAAGAAGCAGGAGTGGTCCCTCCGCTATGGCGGAGGAGCGTCACCCCCTACTGAAAGGAGGAAGCAGGGAAACAGAAAAATAAAATGATAATAAGGCATTTTTATTATCATTTTATTTTTTCTGCTCAGGTAGGGCGGGGTCAGCATTCTCCGCGCCACAGGGTGGGGGAAAGGAGTATTAGGTGCACTCTAAGTGCACATGTCAGTTTGGCAGGCCTGCGCACATAGAACTCTCTACAGGTGGAGACCAAGTGCAGGCTCCCACTCCCTCCCTGAGTGGCATTTCAGCCTATTCAGGCCAATCCTGGTGCATCTTTCATGCTGTGTAAAAGCATGAAAGAAGCATCTGGGTAGGGTGGGGAGGAAGGCAGAAGCACCAAGGTGGCAGAGGAAGGAGGCAAGGTAGCGCGGTGCAGCAGGTAAGTGTTTTATTATTTGCCCCTGTCCATGGGAGCATTCGCTCATGGAGTGGTGCTGATTTAAAAGTTTTCACTGCCCCTTACCACTGCCTTTCTCATGGTGGTGACAGCCAGTGAAAACTTGCCATGTGTCCTCCTACTCTAAAAAGGACAATCAGACACAGAGCCTCAAGGTGTATTATGGGCTACGAAGATGGAGTGCTGTTGGCTGTCGACACAATGAGGGTCCCCCAAACTTTAAAGGCGAAGGGGTTACCTTCAGTCTGGCGGAAATTGTACTTTGTTGCCGTTCAGATGAGTAGTCTTTTTGCCAACATCTAACATTAGTTTGTTTCCTTCTTAAAAATGCAGGCAAGGAATCATGCTAACCCTCCAATAGCCCACATCCCTTTGACAATCAGGCAAATTAGCCAAGGGTCGAACAATCCACCTAAGTTAAGTCCCCATGAGCTTCCTGATTTCCTTAACACAAATGTAGAATAAAATCTTATTGAAAGAACCACAAAATCACACATATAACTATGTATATCAAATTCTACTTTAAAAGAAGAAAACAAATCTTTAAGTGAACATTTCTAGACTTGAAAGAAAAGTAACAACATGGATGTTTAAACTGTAATTTTATTTAAAACATCACATTAATTTATATAAAACGTCTCAAAAATAAAAAAGCAAACCAATAAACCAATTTCTGTTTGATGTATATAACCTACCTATCTCAAATGACTACAAAATCAAGTTGTACCATTAGCCAAAGACAGAAACCTCTTCTAAAGTATTTGAAATATACTTGCTGTATGGAAAACACTACAAATGCATGCACACTTTGGAAGTACAACAAATAAAATTCTAGCAAATGTTATGGGAGTGTCAATTCTGGCCACAACCTTGTAGAAAATGTAAAAGTCCATTACTGCCCATCCTTCAAAACAGAAGGCTAGACCCTATGTGATCCACAGGACAGGGTACAGTGTATCTAAGAGGCAGGATGTGTACCTGTATGTTTTACATGTCCTGGTAGTGAAAAACTCTCCAAATCGTTTTTCACTATTGTGAAGCATGCCCCTCTCAAACGCCAGCATTGGGAATTCCTTTATATACTTTTAAGTGGTAATTTCTGATCTGAAAGGAGTGGCATTGTCAGGTTTGGCATGTTTGGAATGGTAGTGAGAAATCTTGCTTACTGGTAAAGTTGGATTTAACATTACTCTTTTAGAAATGCCACTTTTAGAAAGTAGGCATTTCTCTTCTCTTACTGCTCGCCGTGCCTTACACCCTGTCTCCAATTCACACCTGTTCTGTGCTGGATGACAGCTCCCCTTGTGCATTACATCCAGACAGCCATAAACACAGGACACCCAGCTGCATCTGCATTTATCTGCATACTGATGGGTATTCCTGGGCAAAAGGAGTGGAGGTGCTCTCACCTCTACTTTAAAGGGAAGTGGCCTGACCCTTCACAAAGGATTGATAACCCACCACAGAGCTCCTGGCAGACAGGACTGGGTTGAAAGGGAA
The DNA here is from genome assembly GCF_031143425.1 of Pleurodeles waltl. Lineage (NCBI taxonomy): Eukaryota > Metazoa > Chordata > Amphibia > Caudata > Salamandridae > Pleurodeles > Pleurodeles waltl. The sequence goes on from NC_090450.1 coordinate 275,539,964, forward strand.
ACTGGTGCACTTCAAAACCATTCTTTGAAGTCTCTCTCACTTCAAAGGCACATTTAGGTAGAAGTACTGGGGCACTAACCCCCTCAAATAAGACACTTCTGGACCTACAACAGGATTCTGTCAGAGGGACTGTGGTGCTGCTCAATGGACTCAACTGGTCTGCTTTTCTGCTTGTTGCCCTGCTGGCTGTTTCTCCCTGACTCTGCTGGAAGGACTATGCCTTCCCACCACAAGTGATCTCTAAGGGCTTGTTAGCTTGCCTCCTAATTCCAAGTCTCAGGGACATCAAAAACCTCAACCATCTGCACCTGGACTCTACAAACTGTGAGTCTGCCCTGCCTTGGAAGTGGGCCTGCGGCGTTTTATGCTTTACTATCTTTGATATTCATCTGAACTGCTGAAAAGCAAAGCCAAATCCTGCAAAGCCTTGCTGCACAGCTCCTCAGGATCAATACAAAACAATGCTAAGCCCTGCAAAGTCTTGCACACAGCTCCTTGGGATCGACGCAAAGCGACGCCAAGTCTCGCAACGTCTTGCCGCACAGCTTCTTGGAACCGGCGCTGGATGACACGAAGCCTCGCAAAGCAACGCTGAGCAGACCGCGTACCAGGATTTAAGGTGCTATGTTTAGCAGGCTCAAGTGGGTCCCTGTAGCCGGTGCACACACCATTGCAGTTGGACTGAATTTGTGACTTTGTCCCGGTCCAGTCCTACCAGAAAACCACAGTTGGTGCTTTGCACTTCTATGTGCTATTTTTACCTAGATCTTTAAAATTGCATATCTCAAGATCTATGTATTGGATGTTTGTCATTTTGGTCTTGTTTTATTCATAAAAGGATGATTTATTGTCCTAACCTTGTGTGGAGTCTTTTTGTGGTCTTTTTCACTGGTGTGGCTTTTCATGGCTTTGTAAATATGAGCCCCTTTCACATGTAAAACGGGTGAAAGGGGCATCTCATGGGTGTTGCTGTTGGTGTTATTTCTCCCTGTTTTTCCTCTTTCTATGTATTCTGCAGCACACAGAGAAAGAGGAAAACACTTTTCTTGATTGTTTTTGTGCAGGATGGGACACCTTCCTCCACAAAAACGACCATCCCAGAAAGCAGGCCTCCTTGCACTATAGTGCAATGGTGCCTGCGTTGGTGCTAGGCAGCAATTCTCCTATCGGGATCCACATGAAGCCCCAGTGGGCCGCTCAATAACTGTTAATTAAGCACATCATGGTAGCTTTGCAGGCTTCCCATAGGACCCCTGAGGAGGTAACTGAACCCACATTATGAGTGAAGTAGTCACAGGTCACCTCATGAGGTCAATCTTAAACATGGCCGCCACCAGAGTTCAGTTACTCAGTCTCCACCGAAGTGGACTCCTTCCCTCTCCCATTACCACCATCAGCACCACTGGGTAGTTATCCGACAAATCTTAGGGTTTGATGTGTATCTTGATGATTTTATATCCCCAGCATCCTTTGGAGGAGGAAATAGTTAAGGTGAGGAAAGGTCTCATTGACCCACGAGAAGAATGTATACTCCTGGAATGTAGGGTGACAAAAAAAACATGCATCAATTAAACCCATATTGTCAATAAAGCAAGCCATAGGTGTCTGTGGAAACAGTGCCTCAGTTGGGCAGTTTGCATATACCGGAGAAGGGTCTGCCCTCGAGGAGACCGGAGATTGCAACATTTGGGTCATGGGCATCATGCCAGGTCCGGAGATGATGATATGGGACATGCTTTCTGATAACTATACCCATGCCACTGGATCCTCTGTGAAATGCATAGTGGACCACCCGGTCAAATCCCTATTGGGCTAAGTAGGGACATTTGTTACCTGGGAAATGGGTTTCCTGTAAGAGCAGGAAGTCAGGACCAGCCCTCCAGTCAGCTCTCATAACAGAATCTTGCATGATCTTGTCAAGTAAACCATTGACATTTCAGGTGAGCAGCCGCAAGTACCCGGGCCTTTCATCTACAGATAGGTAAGCCACCATGGGGTATGGTGAGTAACCCGACATCAAGCCTGTGGAATGAGCACAGCCGTGAAGCACGGGCAGGTGTGTGTTTGCCAGCAGTGGTGCAAAAGGGAAAAAGGGAAAAAAGGGGGAAAACTCCATAATCAAAGGCAAAACATAAATCAGAATAAAAGACCCTCATTCCTCCGTTCCCCGTAGACTGTTGCATAAAACTGAGCCCAACTAAAACCACACCCATAAACTAGGGAGCCTGAGCAAGTAGCCCACAGAAAATGATGTGTTTTCACCCCACACCCAACAAACAAGACTATAAAGGAAGGCAGTGTTAACACATAACTTAGCATCACACACATAAGCCAAATGACTAGGCAAGATGGCTGAGTAGCAGCTTAGAAGAAAAGCCAACACCTAGGCAACAATCCCCATCGCCCTCATATGTGCAACTGAAAGAGGCCTATAAGACAAGGTAGGACGGCATCAAGAAATCGCAGTAACTGGCAGAGTTGGGCAGACCCATGTCTAAAGTGGATTCAGGTAACAGGAAGGAAGGGCCGGCTCTCTTAACCCCATCTTGATCTCGATGAGTCAGGGCGGTCGCTGTCTCCAATTGACGGGAGTCATGCTTGTAGCAAGGCAGTGGGTGGCGAGCGATATTCATTTCTCCAGACGAGTTTCTGGTTTTCGGGGAACCTCCACCCTAGATGAGGCATCTCCCCGGTTCATACAAAGCTTATTCCCAGGCCGCCTCTGGGATATCGAAGAAAAAGGATTTGCCCCAAAACAGTCCCTTAAAGCGCACTGGGAAGAGCAGCATGTTTTACACTCTCAAGGCCTAGAGTTTGTTTCACCCCCTCAAAGGAGCAATGTTGCTTCTGTACACATAGAATATAGTCTGGGAATATCATAACTCTAGTGGAGTCACAGAGTAAGGAGTCACTACAGTGGGAAACCCGTGGGATAGCATCCCAGTCAGAGTAATTTAACAGTGGGCAATGATGGGCCACAGTGGAGCCCCCAAAGGGGCTTGGCCACCAAGGATCTGTGGGCACCGTCCACAATGAAGCACTGGGACACGGTGTCCAGAGCATGTGTGCTCCATATGCACCTCCAGCAGGGCCATCCTATGGCGCAATGTCATCATGTCAGATTGGCAGGACTGAAAGGAACCCTCCATGGCGGATAGCCGAGTCTCATGGTCTGCCAATATGTCTGTCGTATTGCGCCGGTCTTGGCGGATCAGGGAGCGATCCACCCGGAGCTTCCCAATCTTACCCTCTATGGAACTTCAAAGGTTCATGATCACCTGTAGGATAAGGGAGTCTTCAATGATCAGGTAGCACCCCCACGGGCACCAGCGGACATGGGCTTGGTGTACTTGTATGTTTTACTCTGCACAGAGGGCTTGGGGGGGCTTGTCATTTCCTATAATTGGTGCTGCAGGAGGGTTAGCTCCCAAATGTCAAAGAGGCAACTGCGGATGGAGGCCCGAGGAAGAGCCAGGATCTAACAAGTCCTTTACTAGAGGCACAGCAAAGGAACAGCAGCAGAAGTGCCCCGCAGAATCATGACCTGCATATACCACCTCCAGGAAGCTCCTCACTGCTCCATTCAGGTCATACACCTATATTGGCTTGATATGGTTGCTGAGTTCACTGTCTGCAGATAGTAGGGTAAGGAGGAGAGACCAGGACCGCTCAGTTTGCCCCATGTCGCTCAGCAGGGCCACCACCTAATGGACAGCAGGACAGCATCAGCCACTCACAATGCGCTAAGACAAGACTAAGAAACAAGGGCCCTCGCACTGCAGCCTGAAAATGGCTGCCGGGTATTTAGCAGCACCACAGGCCCAGCTGCTGCACAGTCATACTGTAGAAGTGTGGGGGAGATCGACTGTGATTCACGTCTCCCCCCGAAGAGGAAGGTTCTGTATGACTCCAATAGTAGGACTAACTGTCGATCTCAAGGCAGGAGGGTCACATCTCCCATCGAAGAGGAAGGTTCTGCATGACTCCAATAGCAGGACTGACTGTCGAACTCAAGGCAGGAGGGTCGGGTGGACCACCACAGCAGAAGGATAAGACACTCTATTTAGTGCTGGCAGTCCCAATATGTGCTCTCTCTTCTATGGCTCTCTCTTCTATGGTCCAGTCCGACCGCCACACCATGGATGGGGTCTCTGCTCCCGCAGCTTATGCCTCCGGTTCTCAAAGTTGCCCGCGGCCTGATGCGGTTACCAATCCCCAGGTATGGGGGAAATGTTTGATGGAAGAGCACAGGTGCGACCTCCAACCATGGGTTGCTCCCGCATTGATGTGAAAGCAGCGAAAGTATGTCACCTCCGCAGCTGACTTTACCGATGAACCTCAGCGACAGCCCCTCATCCCAGGGCAATCAAATGATGGTCCTAGGCCAAACCATACCACCTGGTCGAGCCCAGGCAGCAGCCCACTCCAGCAGCCTCCTCCTCTGCACTCATCTTGAGTTAAGGGCTTCCAAGGAGCGCCGGGGGCGAGCTGCATGCACCGCCTGTGGGAAAGCAACAACTCGACCCAGGCTGCAACTCTGCTCGTGGACCAGTCAGCAACTGCGAGTCCATGAGGCATCCTCCTCACATCCACCACTTCAGGGACGGAAACAGGTGACAGGCACTGTTCCGTGATGTGCACGTCTGCCTCATGCTCAGTTCAACAGCATGTTGGCATGGTTTCCATTGTATTTAAAGCTGATACGGTGCAGGATGGCCGGAACGCTTCCTAGGGGTGTTTCACAGCAGATTAAATAGTCTGGGCTCATTATAAACATATTCATTTTTTTCACTCTGGCCATTTTGGAGCAGTGAAGAGAGTGAGAGACAAAAGATCATGTAGACCTGTACCAATAGTGTACTGTGTTTCTGCAGTCATTGATAAGCAAGATTTCTACTCACTCCTTCATTTGACAGTATTTACGCTCGTACAGCTATTTTGTATTTTGTTTTCTCACTGCAGCTTTCCTAAAGACCTTTGTTTAAGAAGCTCTGTGCAATAAATTCCGTTAGGCATTCATTGGGTAAGCTTGCTCTCCACTACACCGTTCGCTCCCTTTTGAAAGACATCAGACCCTGTATTCCTACAGTCCTCCCATATGAATTCATTTAAAAAGCAGCAATGTGTTATTTGGCTTGATGTACCACCACTGGCAATCTAGCCCCCGAACAATACCTCATTTAGGGCCAGATGTAGCAAAGGGTTTTTCCCATTCTGTGTCAATGGGAAAATGTGTTCCTACATATGGCCCTTAATCCCGTGTTTTCCAGCAATGAGCATCAGCACTTGTTTCAAAGGACCAGGACTTGTACTTGGACATGCAGAGAGACACATATGATGAAACGAGAACAGTTTGTCTGGATCGGTACAAAAAACAAGTCTCTATTATTGTCCCAGGCTTATGCATCATGTGTTCTTTATCTGAGCTGAGAGTCACCTTGCCTCATCCTATCCTTGAACGAAAGCTGTCACTCCCGTCAGGCAGGCAGAGGTGAGATTCTTCCTCCTCACCCCACTGCACTGCCCACAACCATCCTGGTGCCTCACATTGCCAAGGTCTAGCTGGACAGGCTTAGCTGGGACCGGATGGGTAGTGCGCAGAATTGGCACGGGCTTAAGTGGTGCACAGAACTTGCTCGCTTGCTTGCTCCTCCTCATATGCTGCTTTACGTAAGACTGGCCTGTTACCTGCACTCAGCAAGGTCTGAGAATGCTCCTATGTGCCTGAAGACAGAAACAGTTTTGCCCTTCTAATACATCTCCAGACCCTTCATCTGCACAATTAGTAATTTTCTTTTGGGATCATCCATTGGTTATCTCATTTCCCTGGAGAGGAGTTTCGTTCCAGCCTATCAGCGCTGCATAAAATCCTTCTGAGGGTTTTAGTTATGATGATGCCATATTCAGAGAAGCCTTTACTTGGCCCTGCTATTCCTTGACCTGCTATTATTTTTGTGACTGAATTTAATGCATTGTTACTCCCGAGATTTCTGTCCTGATGACACTGAGACACTTGACAATTTTCATGACTGAGTAGACTAGTAGACTTATTCAGTGAAGTGCCTCTATGTTTCCGTTTTCAGATGTTGCTCCACTGTAACAAAATTGCATTGTCACTTAGTGATTCTGTTTGCCAGACACACTAATGTATGCACTGCTTTGTTTCGCACTTTGTGTGATCACTGAGGACTTTCAAATAATATCTATTATCTGGATTAATATGTATTTGATGTGTAGTGAATCCTTTACAACGTTTTCTTAGTGAGCTTATTCTAAGTGTATTTGTGTGGTGTAAATATTACGTACATTTATTTCATCTAAGGAAACTTGAGTTATAGCTTCCAATTTTAATATAAAAAAGAAGCGGAGACTCAAGAGAATGGGGTAGACTACCAGCGAGGACAATGTCTATGAAGACGCCTCACCATTTTGGATAGGATGGGTTCAGATGTCAAGTCCTCCCGTCTCAAGGAGCACATAAGATTACTGAATTAGGCATTGAACAGTTAGATGGTAAAAGTATACATTCTTTTCTTTTCTTTTTACTTACAATTAGACTTTCTTCTTCAAGGGAACAAAAGAGAAGGGAAAGCCTACGGTCCTGATAAAAGCCCAATATGCACATTAGGTGTTGGAGAGAGGTTAAAACATGTAGACCATTTAGGGGAGTGAGGGACACATGATAAATAGTGCCAACATCCCTGCGTCTTATTTTGCTAATAACCTTATAATTGCAACAAAGCTCACTGGAAGCCTTATCCTAACACAATTGTAATTTCCCAAAAACCTTTACACAAACATTAGGCAATTATTTCCCAAAACTAAGAGCTCAAGGTGAACCTACTGAGCACCAATCTGGTGCTGGTGAAAAGAGGTGTGCAGCTATGATGAAGCGTGTCCCTTAGTAAGTAAGTGGTACACTCTGATACTGGTTTAACCTTGGGAGGAATGGTTGGTGGATGAAAAAGGGATAATATCCTCCTGCACTGAGTTACCTCATTCAGTTATTGTGTTTATATAATGTTAATATCAAATCAATTTTCTTCTTTTTATGTCTGGCATGAAAGCACTTCTGTGTGGACCTTATGTGATCAACAGAAAAAGAGCTTTAGGAAGCACTACTGAGAGAGGCTTTGGCTCACCCATGTTTTGATCTTCTAACCTCCTGGATTTCAGTGATGGAAGTTGTGTGCTTCCACAGAAAAAGAGTGTTTGTATTGCACAAGTTATGCTCAGTGCAGTAGGCCTGAGTTGGTAATGGTGACATTCATAGGATCATTACCCGATACCACAGGATGTACCTGTTTATTATGAAACGTTATTACAAAGAGAGCAGAATTAATGATTGTGAACACCATGGGGGTCATTCTAACCCTGGCGGTAAAAACCGCCAGGGCGAATGACCGCGGTAGCACCGCCAACAGGCTGGCGGTGCACCGCTGGGCATTCTGACCACGGCGGTTCAGCCGCGGCCAGAAACGGAAAGTCGGCGGTGTACCGCCGACTTTCCGCTGCCCTTGAGAATCCTCCATGGCGGCGGAGCGCGCTCCGCCGCCATGGGGATTCTGACACCCCCTACCGCCATCCTGTTCCTGGCGGTTCTCCCGCCGGGAACAGGATGGCGGTAGGGGGTGCCGCGGGGCCCCTGGGGGCCCCTGCAGTGCCCATGCCAATGGCATGGGCACTGCAGGGGCCCCCGTAAGAGGGCCCCAAAAAGAATTTCAGTGTCTGCCTAGCAGACACTGAAATTCGCGACGGGTGCAACTGCACCCGTCGCACCTTCCCACTCCGCCGGCGTCCTCGTGGGAAGGGTGTTTCCCGCTGGGCTGGCGGGCGGACTTTCGGCGGTCGCCCGCCAGCCCAGTGGGAAACCCAGAATGACCGCTGCGGTCTTTTGACCGCGGTACGGTCTTCTGGCGGTTCCCGCTTGGCGGGCGGCTACCGCCGCCCGCCAAGCTCAGAATCACCCCCCATGTGTTAAAACCAATAAGCTTTTGTAGGTGGATTTTTATTACTCTGTGTTAAATATGCTTATATTGATCCCACAGATTACAGTAGCAGGCAGTGGCTTGGGTTACTCCATCTGAAAAACTCTTGTTGTGTAGAATTTCATTGGTTTCTGGCCTAGCTTTACAGACAGTCACAAGAGCCTATGTAATCACTAAAAAAGGGGCTTTTAGAAGTACTATTAAGAGAAGGGCTGTGGTTCTTCTTTGCTGTCTTTCATAGGAAAATAGTTGTGTTAGTCCTCCTAAGAAATATTTCCATTGCTCATAACTGATAGGGGATATTGTTAACGCAGACTCCATGTTAAATGCAGTAGAAAGAGACTTTGCATGGTGTAACCCCATGGTCACAGAGCAAGAAGGGGCTTTACATTTATTCATAAGCTCTCTGAAGAATATTATAGAAAGGTGTTTTTCATTGGATTGCTTGCCAAAAACCACATTGAGTGGCTTTACATAGTAAACACCCTAACAAATGCAATAGGTAAGGGCTTTATAGTGGGTACCCTCTAATAAATGCAATAGGAAGAGGTTTCATATTTTGAACTAAGACAGTTGCAAAAAAAAAGAAGTTTTACATTTCAAACTGACAAATGCAAAAAGAAGGGTTTTACGTTCTGAACTCCATGCAAACACCACACGAAGAGGCTGAACTGCTGACAAATCAATGCGAATAGATTTTACATGGTCAGCTGTGATAAACGCATTAGGAAAAGGTTTAGTACATATATGCTTGTTAGGTACTACCACAGTAAATATTTGATGTCTCCACGTGAAGAGTTATTGTCCATGGCAAAATATACATGTGGGTGTGCCTAAATTGTTTAACAGATCTCTTTGGGTGGAGAATCAACATGGACATGTTTATGGTCAAAACAGAGCCAGCAGGTTTACTTTTTTATTATTTAGTTTGGTGACTGACACAGGAGGTCTCTCACTTTACATGGTGAATGATTTGATAATTTGATAAAGAGTGCAGAATTACCTTCTTGGGTGTGAGAAGCCTCATGTTTTTCATCAGACTTATATCAGATTATGGATGTTTTTTCCAATTAGAGCCTACTGGTGCACAGAATGTCACTTGATACCTCAAAGATAACAGGAGAAGACTACATTTACAGAGTTATTTGCCCCCTGTGCTATTTCTCTGGTACATAATGTGTACTCTTGCTAATAATATAGAAGGCCCTGAAGAAGGGGCTCCACTTTGTAATTCCACCAGAAATCTTGTACATGATTGACATTTTGATGATAGCATTTAGTTGTGCATGACTGAAGTAACCATTTCTATGACTAACATATCACCTATATATTTAAGTGACTGTTCTCCTTTACCCAGTTATCAATTAAATAACTCTCACACCTGTTTCAATGACTTAAGCCATTTTTTCTGCAATTTATCGCTCGGGTCACTCAAACCTTCTATTTCTGTGTCTAGATGTTCATGTTTTAGTGGCAATATCCCTCCTGTTGCACCTGATTTATCCCCTTCGCCTTGGGAGTCAGTCTTTCTCATGTATATCAGAGGCCATCAACTTGCAATGAATTTCTTCTGTGTTTGTAGTGACCACCATCTGCTTAAGATCCCTAGTGCTGCAATAGTTGTCCCAACACCACTAGTTTGAGTGATTATCCTTTTCTGTGGTAACGACTGTGTCATTTGTTTTTCAGGTTCTGCTGTATTTGTCAAAACTCATTCTGGCCTGGTGCAGGAAGTTGCCCTTTCTACCTTTAGTCAAATGTGATCACGTCACACCCATCCTCATGGAAATTCATTAGCTCCCACTGCTACCCCCACCCTTTTTCTAACTGACTGTATCATTTACAAAGCCATCAAGACCAGAACCCTCCTCCCTCTCCTTATGTTGCAGTCAAGCTGATCATCTTTTGTGGTTCTCACACACCAGAGCTAAGACACCGTTAGATTGCAGGTTAAGATGTGTAAAAAAGACAGCAGGCATTTTCCATCTATACACCCGGAGTCTGGGATAACATCCCTGTATTCATCATTACCACCTTCATGCTGCTCCAGTTTAGGAAACAGTTTAACACCTCTTCAAAGAACACTGCATCACAATGCATAACTGTCTACAACCCAGCTTCCCCTCCTAGTACTCGTTGACATTATGCTTGTGTTTGACCATGTACAGCACCCAGCTGCCTTTAACCTAGGTTTGCACTATAGCAATAACATATACAAACACACATTACTATTCAGCAGCCGACCTTATTGGTTGGCAGTGATTACATAATGCTCATTGCAGTGAATGCCTTCACTTATTGGGCTGTCTGGTTACTAATGATGCTCTGACTGTGCCCTTTGACTGCCCATTTCTGGTTTCATTGACTGCCCGGCTCTGGTTGCAGTGGTTGCCTTCCTCTATTGCAGTGACTACTTTTTTTGGTTGCAGGGTGGTTGAGGTGACTGCCTCTTTCCTGTTGTAGGCATTGCCTTCTCTGGCTGTTTGTGGTGACTGTCTATTTCCTGTAGGAGTTACTACCCTACTCATGTTGAGTTCATCCACAGTATCTGATCCATCAACGTTTCTCTCCTGGTGCAGTAACCAGTGATGAAATGTAGTCCCCAGTAGCCCATAGGGAGTAGGCAACCTCCATCTTTTCAAGAGATCTCTGCTCAGCTGAAGGAGATTTTACACTTATGAGGTGACTGTATTGAGTCCTCAATGCTCACACTTGGTCTCTCCTGCAAACACTGATGTTTCTTGACACAACTGTTTACGTTCTGTAGTAGAGAGAACTGCTTGACTTAATTGCAGTAATCATCTTTTACTGTTCTACTCATTGACATGCTCCTGTTAAAGTGACAGGCTTTTCCTGTTACAGTGATTAATGTCTCCTGTTGCAATGACTGGCTTCGACCATTGAAAGGACACCTTCAACTGATGCAATATTTGCTTTCTAACCTTGCAGTCACGGTGCATTTTCTTTTGCAGTGACAGGCAACTCCTTTTGCAGTGACTGCCATTAGATATGACAGTAACTACTTTCTCTAGTAAAAGGGGTAAGGGGTGCCACTTTTGCGATATCTATGCAGTTCTGGAGAAGGAATCTTTGCAGCAACCTCACCCTGCCAAGCAGTATTCACCCTCTGTGCTGAGACTCCCCTTTCATTTATACTTGTTCCCTGTCACACCAAGCCTTCTGTGTCCACCTTCTACAACATACTGCTCATTGTAGCCCCCATTTAGTCATGCATTGCCTATTTGTTATTGCACAATTCTCTGCCATTCCTCCTCCCTCCCTTCTGTTCACTCTCACCCTACAGCACTATGGGCCAGATGTATCAAACGTTTTTGCATTCACACATGGTGTGAATCCCAAAATTCAGCCGTTTGCAAATGCAAAAATGCCTTTCACAATGTATGAAAGGCATTCGCAGTGCAATTTTAAGGAATCGCAAAAATAGCAATTCCTTAAAATTGCGACCCCATTGAGAGAATCACAAATATTCTCTAAATAGGAAATCACAAATAGAGAATTCCTATTCGCGATTTCCAAAGCACATGTACCAAGCATTTCCTAAATGGAATGCAATTACCACAAACTCAAGTTTGGTGGTGAGCATGTGCAATTTTTAAAAATACATTATAAATGCATTTTTTAAATTTACATGAAGTGCACACATGCCCCTAAGGCATGTGTGCTTCACATGTCTGCAAATATTTTTTTAGGGTGCATCAGAGGGGGCCTTAGGCCCCCAGCACCCTGGAGTTTGCATTACCTAATTTGCGAATTCCTAACTGGAATTCGCAAATTGGGAAATGCAAAACCATCCGCACCTATGGGCCTAGAGGCCCATAGGATTGAATGGAGTTGCATTCTCTATTTGCGATTCGGTAATAGCGTTTGTGAATTTTAAGAAATCGCTATTACCGAATCCCAAAATTCATACATCCCATTTTGCATTTCTTAACTAGCGATTTCTTAAAATTTGCTATTTACGAAATGCAAACCAGATCTTTGATACATCTGGCCCTATGTCATCAATCAACCAGTCAACTTGCCAGTCTTTTTCATTCTATTTCCCTTCACTGCATAGCAGTTTGTTTCTTTGCTGCTGGGTTTGAGCTATACAAATCAACATATCTTCCTTCATCAATGTGAACCTCATTTCTCAATCCTAAATCCCAAGGCTTATTTATTTTTGCTGCACTCTAACTTTGTGCTTTTGTGGGTTGCAGCTTCTTATGCACAAAAACTGTTCAGTCCTCTACTCACCTACCGAATTTCCCATGCCAGAAGAAGCCTTAAGGCTACCCATCCCAGCCTTAGAAGTGGGATGGGTAGCATCTTGCCAGGTGAGCTGCCTGCATGCTGGAAGACAGAGCTAATACGCACCTGCTCTTTTTAGGTCTACAATTGTTTGCCTGTGTTGAGGAAGGCAGAGATGGAATCAGAAGCACTGGGACTTTTGGATGTGTTAACACGTCCCTTTATTTCGATTTTATACACATTAGGACTCGTTTTAGGCCGATTAATCTTTTGACCCAGTGGTGAGACACCGTAGAACGAGATAAATGATCAATATGTCAAGCAATATGTCAATGATGTTATCAACATATATCACCACAATATACTTTACTTTAGATGAAGACATTTATTAACTGTCGACGCAACCATGACCTATCAGCCATGAATAACCACACCTTTATTGTAGTTTTTGTGAATTTTATTCCCTATTGATTACAATCTAACAATAGAAGTGTCAATCTCAAAACCAAGAAGCATATGAGCAAAGTCATAACACAACAGCTATGATAAGACTTCAATAATGCAAAGATCACAAACATAAGGGCGCCAACATAAGATTTGCATAGGTCAGAGTGCATAGAATATCATATACATCTCAGTTCAGCATAGCACAATGTCAGTCACGTCTATTTGCGTCAGTCAAAGTGATCACCTAGCCTAACCACTAATTAGCATCAGCATGTTGGGCTTCATGCAAAATAATTTTGAACACAAATTTGGAAAACATCTGACTAAGGTCTCTATTAAAAAATACAGCAGTTGGTACCTAGAAAGGAAAAGCAAACAGACAAATTACAATAGCATTGTCATAATTACCCTCCTCAGTATAAGTCAGCATATAGGATCAGTCTTCGTCTTCAGGACATCAGTTAGATCGCCAACAGTTTATTTCATCTAAGGGACAGGGGACACTTCCCTCATAAGGAGGAAAAGTGTAAAGGGGCAGTCTATGGATGAATATGGTTTTGTCTAAGTCTCAAATCACCAAACAGAGTGACAGAGTTTCTGGATGCAATCAATATCATTCCCTACCTAATAGTACTGACTGTTCTGTGTCATGAGTTTTTATCCCCTTTCCCAAATACATTCCCCCAAAATTCTATTGGATAATCGCTATACCCCACTATCTTTAGCCTATCAAATTATACATTAAGTAATCCAACTTGTCACCCCACGATAATTTATAACGTTTTGATTGGTCTTCATAATTGACGTCTTCGTAGGTGGCACATCCGGGGTTACTTCATCCTTTGGCACGTTCTTCAGGTCAAAAATTCTCTTTTCCATGGTAAAATGTCCTTGAATGTATCCATATTTGTTGCAAAACGTATAAAACTTATACTAAGGCAGCTAGCATGCGGATGGGAATAGGGCATAACTTGCAACATAAAACAAAGGAGAAGAACACATACTGGGTCATGGCCTTTTACGAAACAGTACACTGGAAAAAATAAAAATGTGCTTTAATATGAGAGCTACACGGCTAAAACTTCAACTCACGCTAATTTAAGGCCTATGGGTTCTAATGCAATCTTCGTAGGTGTTAACATATTCAATTAATTATAATGCAAGCAATTATTTCTTACAGTCGACATTAGTTTATGTGCACAATAATAACTTCACACTTATAATCATGTTAAGAATACATTTAAGCAAATAATATTTTATGATCGTTTTTGTATGCAGCATTGTTTGGTATAAGCATTTCACGTCTAATATATGTAGTATTTAAACTACGCTCTCTCAGTCCCTCCTCTGATGACGCTCGTCATCACACAAATCTTTATTTTGACTTTTAATTTTTTTAATTTTTCACCTTGCGCATGATACGCATTTCAACATCTTGCCCTTTATGTGAGCTTTCCCAAATTTCATTAAACATTTTCTCTCTTTCACTTTCTTCATTTCTCCTTGTTCTTTTGGTCCAATTTCTCTTTATTTTGTCATTGATTTCGCATGCCCCCCACAATCCCAATAAACAGACCAGGACAATTAATAGGCCCATCAATATTTTTGCAAGTACCCCATTCCAAATGGTGGTAAACCAGCTCCCCACTCTGGCAATTCCCTTTCCAAATTTCTCCCAAACACCGAGTTCTTTCAAATCCTTCAAATCTGTACTATCTCTAGTAAGGTTAGTAAGCATACTTCTAATCTTCTTACTGTTATCTGGTATAAATGAACAACAATGACGCTCATTGAGCATCTTGCAGACCCCTCCACTCTTAGCTAAAAGAATGTCTAAAGCAAGCCGATTTTGAAGAGTCATTGCTCTTTCTGCAGCGAATTCAGTATCCATCAGGAGTATAGCCCCTGTAAAATTTGTCAGCACGTTATCCACTATAGTAGACAACTTTTGAATCTTCATAGCATTCAAGATAACCCCTACTGATGGGATTATAGCTCCAAATATATCACCAATGACAGCCGCCACTGATTCTCATTTCTGTCTGGGATGTTGTAATTCAGACGTCTTAGGTATTTGCTTCAGGTCATCAATTTGGTAAATCTTTGGGAATACTATCCCCAAATAACATGTCCCATACCATCCCTTAGGGAGACGGTAATAAGCATTTAGCCCGCAGATGTAATAGATTCCAGGAATCGCTGGATCTTGTCCATTTAGCATAAAGGTCCATTTACTCTGAAACAAAAACACATGCCTGCATTCACTCGTTCCCACAAACAAATTATCCTGTTCAGATTTCGGCCTATATATACAAAGCCTACCTACATCTAATGCATCTATAGCTAATTTGCCTTGTGTTTTGATTGCAGTGTAAGCATAATCATTTGCGTATGTGCGTTTCTCTAATCCTTTTTCTAATCTTTCTTTTAATGCTTTGCGTCTATCATCTGTGTGATCTAAGAAGCTTTTCTATAAAGGCGATAATAAGCAAGTCAAATTATTGCGGTGTGCATAGGCAGTTCCAAATGTAAGAGTCGGCTCAAAGAATCCCCTAACTATTTTTATATCATGTTCCTTAGCTAACTTGTTCAAAAATTCAATCACAGGCACAAAAGAAAACACAACATCCAAATTTGAATAAAAATGCACATGCTCTTGATTATAGAATCTTGTTAATAGTAAGCTGCAACTAATCCCATAGGTTAAAGGGAGGCTATGATAAGTAACTCCCTCCTGCACAGATGAAGGAATTTTAGTACATACATAAAAATCTTTCGCATCCATAGTTTCCACATACTCGTTTAGTAAGCGATAGAAGACATTAGTAGAAAGTTCCCCTTTTGTATTAGTTCCCTCATGCATGTGTCTTGCGTCTTGTTCAAATCTCTCCCATGGTGTTAGTGTGGTAGTTTCAGGTTTTGAAGTAGCGTTAATAGTTTCTTTCTCTATCCAGGGCATACCTACAATCACTCCCACAATTATTACTGCACACACAACACCTATTATAAGACCTAACCAACCACACACCTTACTTTCCTTGCTACTATTTCTATTGTAAGCCATGTTTATATAGAATCAGAATAGCGGATCAACTTGAGGATAAAAACTCTTTTTTTTTTTTCTCTGCGTATATTACAGCGTCTTCACTCACTCCAGGACCTCTTTTGTCAAATCAGGTTAGCAGCTTGTCGTGATCAGGTTTAAAGTCAATCCAGTTTTTAGTGTCACTTCCGGTAGTTTATAATGTCTCTTTTTAGATTCAAAAGTTTTCAGAATTTTAACCAAGCTTCGCGTCTTCGCTCACTCAGGTACCATAGTATTGGCCTGGTACTTCTCGATCAAAGCAGAATGCTAGAAATTCTTGTTGCCATTCAGAAGTTGTAGCATATGCCCATTCAGGACCCGTATATCTTCTGTTTGCAATTCTTTTTCTCTTTAACCTTTGCTTACCCTGTTGTTCTCACTCAGATCATCCACTCTAGATGTATTGTTTTCTTCAGTTATTGTGTCATTTGATACATCTCTTATCTTGAAGAGTGGCTTATCTGGCCAATTGTCGCCTCTATGTGTCTTTTCTCGATGTATCCTTTCAGGACTTTGGACAGTACCCTCCTCTTGTGATATGGTGTTTTCTCTTGATGGACCTGCAACTGGTTCAGGAGGTTCTGGTTCGTTCTGATTCCTCTCTACAATTTCTCCTTCTTCTTCTTCTTCTGGTTCTGTGCCGGGTTCGAACTCTAACCCGTATCCGTCTGCTTCTGGGAGAACCTCTCCTTGACTTAGTTCTCCTGTCGCTTCTTCTGAGATAGGCACTCCGTCACCTCTCTCGAACTCATTAACTGTTTGAGGGACAAGGCTGTTCTCAGAGGGCTCTCCGATAGTCTCAGTTCCTTCTTGACTGTTCTCTGGCTCTGAGACTTCTCTTTCTAGAGTTGTTGTGCCAGAAACTTCAAGTTCCTCATCAACAGGACACGTTACCCTTTTTGTATGACTGGCATGTATCCAGTTGGGAACCCCAGCACACTTTACGGCAGTAGTAGTCGTCAATATTACTTGATACGGCCCTTTCCAACGTGGTTCTAGACACGATTTTCTCACGTGCTTCTTGACAACCACCCAGTCACCGGCTTGAAGAGAGTGGCCTGGTTCTCCGATCGGTGGCAACGTTTTAGCTTCCACCTGGTGAGAGAAAGAGCGAATCACATCAGCCAAACCTTTGCAGTAATCCAACACCATATCATCTGTAATATTCACTAGTGCATTTGCAGGTACTGCTGGTAATCTCATAGCTCTGCCCATGAGGATTTCATGGGGGGATAGTCCCGTTTTCTTGTCTGGGGTATTTCTCATTGACATCAGCACTAGAGGCAAGGCATCTGGCCACTTCATATTAGTTGCTGCACACATTTTTGCCATTCTCGATTTCAAAGTACCGTTCATTTGCTCTACTAATCCTGATGCTTCGGGGCGATAGCTACAATGCAGCTTTTGTTCAATGTTGAGTGCAGCACACAGGAGTTTAATCACCTCATTGTCGAAGTGTCTACCCCTACCTAATTCTATAGAAACCGGAAACCCGAATCTTGGTATCAGTTCCCTGAGTAGTAGTTTGGCTACTGTAAGGCTGTCATTTATACGTGTGGGATATACCTCAATCCAATGACTGAAAACACACACAATCACCAACACATACTTCAGTCCTCCACAAACTGGCATTTCAATGAAATCCATTTGCATTTTGTTAAATGGACCTCCAGCTCTTTCAATATGGCTCAAAGTTACCACAGTTCCCTTTCCTGCATTCATCTGTTGACAGATAATGCATCTGTGACAAGTAATTTCTGCGGCATGTCTGAATTTTGGGTTAAACCAATCAATTTTAAATGACCTGATCATGACGTCCCTTCCCAGGTGTGCCTGCCCATGGTAGAGTCTGGCAAACTGGGATAGAAGGCTGTTTGGCAAAACTAATTTTCCTTCCTCTGAAACCCATAAATCATCAGCTCTCTGTACACATTGCATTCTTTGCCAAGAGCGTTTTTCTTCCTTACTTGCACAGCTTTGTAATTTTTTTAGTTCATCCAGTGTGTCAACTACCCGCAATGCTAGATTTAAACATGTGTCACTCTCAGTTTGTGGTAACAATTCCCATTGCTCCTTGAACGATATGCAGTTCAATGCACAGAATCTTGCGACTTGATCTGCATAACCGTTTCCCATGGACACAAAGTCTTGTGATCTAATGTGAGCACTGCATTTCACCACGGCAATTTCAAGAGGTAACTGAATTGCATGCAACAAATCCTTTATTTGTTCCCCATTTTTCACAGGAGAACCAGATGAGGTCATAAAACCCCTCTGTGACCAAAGTTGGCCAAAATCATGTACGATTCCGAATCCATATCTGCTGTCAGTATAAATGGTGACTTTCAAATTTACAGCTGCGTGGCATGCCTTAGTAAGGGCGATTAGTTCTGCCACTTGTGCGGAAAACACTCTTTCGAGCCAGGAGGCTTCAACGATGCCAGTTATAGTACATACCGCATAACCAGCTCTCAGTGTTCCGGCAGAGTCTCTAAGACAGGACCCATCAACAAACATAATGCAGTCATTCTCTTTCAATTGGGTGTCCTGAATATCTGGACGAGGTTTGGTGCACAACTCAGTCACCTCAAGACAATCATGTTCAAATTCTTCCCCATCTTTGATTTCAGTATTTTCATTTGGAAGTAAAGTTGCCGGGTTCAGTACAGTGCATCTCCTAAGCGTGACATTCGGTGACCCCAGTATGACCGTCTCATACCTAGTAAGACGTGCATTTGTCATGTGCTGAGTCTTAGTTCGAGTTAACAGAATTTCAACTGAATGTGGAACCATTACTGTTAGAGGGTATCCCATGACTATGCCTTTGCATTGTAAAAGGCTCTGACCAACTGCTGCAACTGCACGCAAACAACCTGGTAAGGCTGCTGCGACAGGGTCCAAGGTAGCTGAAAAATATTCTACAGGGCGATTTGCATCTCCGTGGACCTGTGTTAAGACAGACAAAGAACAAGCATCACGTTCATGACAAAACAACAGAAATGGTTTCTCGTAGTCTGGCATTCCCAATGCTGGTGCCCTGCACATGCATTCTTTCAATTCCATGAATGATTCGAGCTCTTCTTTTGACAAGGTTATAGTATATGGCTCATCCTTGATTTCCTTTCCTGTCAGTTTCTTTAATGGCTTTGAAATGATTGAGAAGTTGGGTATCCACTGGCGACAGTAGCCCACCATTCCCAAAAACATCCTGACATCTCTTTTTGTTGTTGGAGGGTTCATTTGCAAGACAGCTGTTATTCTTTCTTTTGATATTCTCCTGGAACCCTTCTCAATCAAATGTCCCAAATATTTCACCTCCTTCTGACAGTATTGTAGTTTTCTGGGTGACACCTTATGTCCATTCTTTCCCAGATGATTCAGTAATGCAATGGTATCATACTTGCAACTGTCCCTTGTCTTGGACGCGATTAGCAAATCATCAATGTACTGCACAAGAGTTGAATTAAAAGGAAGCACCAGTGGCTCCAAATCCTTCTTCAATATCTGATTGAAGATGGATGGTGACTCTGAAAACCCTTGAGGAATTCTGCACCAACTGTATACCTTATCCAGGAATTTGAAACTAAACAAAAATTTACTGTCCTCATGAAGAGGTTTTGAAAAGAAAGCCTGTGACAGGTCTACTACGGTAAACCATTCAGCATCACAGGGGACCTGGAACATGATTACTGCTGGGTTGGGCACCACAGGGCAACACTTTATCACAATTTCATTTATTTTTCTCAGATCCTGCACAATTCAAACTTTTCCACAAGGCTTCTTTAACCCCATTATGGGAGAGTTACATGGACTGCTCAAAACTTCTTTCAGAACTCCCTGTCTGAGAAAGTCTGCAATTATTTGTGACACTTCGATAAGAACATCTTGGGTCATGTGGTATTGTGGCACTTGTGGGAACTCTGCATTTGGTTTTATCTGAACTTTAACTGGTTCTACTCCTTTTATCAATCCTACTTCTTTTCCAGTTAAGTCCCACACTTTTTCTGTTACTGTCCCTTGCATTTCGACAGGTAAGTCGATCAAGGTATGCTTTGGGAATAAAGTAATCAGAGGATAGTCCTCATTTGTTCCGGCTTCTTCCTCAAAAATTTTACTTTCATCTCCTTCATCGTCACTATTTGTCTGCACCTCAATTCCATCATTGGAACAGGTGATTGAGCATTTTGTCTTACACAGTAAGTCTCTTCCCAGTAGGGATACCGGACTTGAGTCACATAATACAAACCTATGTAGTCCCTGGAAGTTGCCAATCTCAACCTGTACTGGATCTGTAATCGGGTTAGTCAGATATTGATTTGCTACTCCAACCACTCGTATGGTACGCCCTGACAGTGGTAATCTCGGAACTTCCGCACTTCTGACTGTAGAGCGTGTGGCTCCTGTGTCAACCAGAAATGAAACCTTATACCCCATCACCTTTCCCTCGACGTATGGGCCTCTCTGATCTACCACTAAGGATGCTGCAAGCCTGCACTCTTCACAGATTGAGCTGTCATCTGACCAATCTTCATTCATGCCATTTTCACCTCGTAATGGGAACTGTTGTACAGTATTGTTTTGATTTGTTACCTGGCCTGTGACCTGCTGAGGAAGCATCACCTGTTGCTGTGCCATCGGAGCCATTGATAATTGCATTTGCTGTCTAGGCACCATAGCAATTTGCTGCTGCACTGGTTGCATTTGTATTGACTGAAAACTTGGCATTTGCATCTGTTGCATGGGCTGTACCCCTTGCATTTGTACCAAGTTGTTCTGAAAATTTGGGTTCTGATGTCTTATTTTTGGGCCTCGTGAATTTTGTAATGCACCAACATTAGTGCTCTGCTGAACTGCACCATCCTGCACCATATTCGGCCACTCCCGTTTCCAGTGCCCCACGCCCCCGCACGCGTGACATGGTGACATATTTTTCGTCCCTTGAACATCATTTTGAATAACAACGGTATTCATGTCTGAACCACGGTTCACAAACCCTCGACCTCGACCCCTCGGTTGGGTCTGAAACACACCATTCATTTGCAGTTGCTGCTGTGTCAAATGTTGAACTCCATTTCCCTGTATTCCTGCCTGTGCAGCCCTTATCTGCATCACCATCACCTTTTCCTTCAACTTTTTCTGCTTTAACTCAATGTCATCACTACAGTATTTTGCATACTGCAACACCTCATCAATCAGTTTAGCTTGCCAACAAATCAAATGATTCTTAATCATTTGGCTAACTTCTGGTCTCAGTCCTTCAACGAATCTGAACACAAGGTGGTTCATGTCCTTTGGTTCAATAGTCTCAGTACCACTGTAGTGCTTAAACGCTTTTAACAATCTCTCGTAATAAGCATGTATTGACTCTTTAACCTCTCGAGCGGTCCGATCGATTTTCTGCCAATCAGTCACTTTCGGCAAAACCTTTTGTTTCAAAAACTCAATTACTTTATGATAATACTTCATCACCTCTTCAGATGGTGCTCCAGTCACCTTATCCCTTGCTGGTTCTTTTGTCGGCCAATCAACGCCTCTCTTGCACTCGAGCCACAAATCAGGCGGAACAATGATCTCAAACAAGGTGTTCAAGTCTTCCCAAAGACACTTTGCAAGTTTCACAAATCTATCTGTTTGTTGATACCACTCGATCGGCTTCTCCCTCAATCTGGGATAATCATTAGTAAAAGATAGAATATCTCCTCTAGTCCAAGGCACATGAACTAAAACACCACCGGCTGTTTCTCTCATAGGTAATATTTTTACTGATTCCAAATCAGGTGAGGTCTTGGCTTGATTAGACCCTGGGCTGTCACCTTTTCCCTTATCTCTTTTCTTTGCCCATCTGCCTTCCCATTTTTCCAGTGCACCCCAAATTTGTGCGCTTTGCAACAGTTCTCTCAAATGTGCCTTCATTCCTGCGACCTCATATGCTCAAAGTCTTTTGAATCAAAATCTATTCTGTAACTCCTTTTCAAATGCTTAGTGTTTCCGATATCGATATTGTATTTGCCTGCTAAGTTCGCTAATCTCTGATGTACTTTGCCTACCTCCTTGGTAATCTTGGGGCATAAGTATCTCAATTCTGCCTCTGTGTAGGACTCCAATCTATTTACTCCCATTGTCCCTTCTACCAACTCTGCAGCTTCCGCCCCTAATCGTACAAAGTTCAGGTATTCATCTTGTTTTTCTTTCTCTGGTTCAACTGTAACCACTGCGGTTTTCTGTGAAGTATAAGTCTTTTCTAACCATTCATTTAACTGTTGAACTGTAAAACCTTGCAGTGAAATGTTCCCTGCATGCATCATTGGGGAATGTGAGGTATTTGTGCTCATGGTTTGTGGAGTTAGAACTCCCAATCCTGCTTGACGCATTGCTTCGAGAGGTGCTCCTACTGGACTAAGGCCTTTAAGGGCCTTGGCTGTTCAACTACTTGTTCCCCGGGGGCCATTATCTGTGGAGTTCCTATGGACCCTCCTCTTATCGCCTCCTGAGTCATCACTCCCTGATCACACACACCTGTTTTACCCTGTGCATATAATGGCACTTGTGGACCGACAGTAATGGGTAACGATATAGCGGCAGGTGTCTGACCCGGACCCAGACTTCTTGGAGCAGCAACTCCATAGGTCTGTTCCAATGTACCCGGAACCAGCACTAATGGTGGACCTGCTACAGGGTTGTACCCTGGTATCAGCTGTGGTTGTGGTTGAGATATTAATTTCGGAGTTGATTCAATCTGTATTAGCTTTGGCTTCGTGTATATCGGGTCTGGCGGCACTATCAAATTTGTAGTTGTCTCAAGCACTGGGACATCAGGATAGATTCTCTGTATCTGCGGTGGAGGCTGCAACTGTATTGGTATGTCTGGTGCAGTGGGTACACTGACACCATTCTGTATCGAAGCTGTATCGCTAGTCTGTGCCGTATCAGTAACTCCCTTTTCCTGCGTCTGGTTCCCAGGATCCAAGCTAGTACTTGGAGCATTGTCGCTCACCGCATATGGTGGCGGGCGGTCGTGTAATAATCTGTCCATAAATTCCTCATCATCTGAATCATCTTCCTCTTCCCAAGATCTCTTATTCTCTTTAGATTTCCCAGAATATTTGTCGGTTTTACAGGAGGCTTTCTTTCCCTGCGTCTCTTCTCCCTGTGTTATTGCTGGGAATAATTTCAACCCGTCTACAATTCCCCGTCTCCACATTTTGTTCTCATTATCCCACTTAGCCTCTGCATAGGATTTCTCTGCTCTTCTCAGTCTTCTCTGAAACCTTTCTTGTCTATGTTTAAGAGCCATCAAGTCCCAAATTGCCAAAGCCTCATACTGAGCTGGTCTCGGAGGTGGTTTCTGTGTACTTAACATCCACCTCAAATTTTCCTGTACTTTTGGATTAAATGTCCCATGTTCTGGGAACGCTAGACATCCCTCCTTCTCTGTTAATTTGTGCCATTGTTTCATCCATAAACAAGGTGCGACACCCTTCTCTTCCATGACTATATAAGCTGGAGTACCCTCGGGTGGTGTAGGCTCCCCATCGGTTGCAACAATATATACATCTCCTTTCAGAGCGCTCTTAAATGCTTTAACAAAATTAATTTTTGTGATTCTCTTATTTTGTATTTAATCAGAAGTGACTTAGTACCCAGGACACTCTTCACCCGCCTTATTCCATCTATTGCCTCTCACGGACGGCAGCCAATCCGTGCGTGACCCCTCTCGACAACTGACCTATCTCAGCGCGGCACCACTGACGTCACACTCACACACACTGCAGCTGACAAAGTCTCGGGGCTCATCCGCTCCTCACTGAACCCATACAATCTCACATAAAGTAGTGCGATTATTGCGAGCACTTTAAATAACAACACAAATCTGCCGGTTTACTACAGGAAGGGTAACACATTCGCTTCAGAACTTTACAGAGATTTCACTTGAAGCCTCGGCCGCTACTCTCTCCTTATCAGTTCCCGCATACGCAAGCAGAATTCGATCCGCAAATTCTACTCTCGACTTGTCAATGGCTTATTCTAGTGCACTTTAGAATTTACCAAATCTCCATCGAAGATTTTCATACACACACTATGACTCAAACTTGACTTGTCAACCACGCCCGATTGACCTATTAAACCGCACAGATTACAACATAAACCACATTTGTCTTCATACTCCGGAGTCTTAGACCTCAACAGGTCCGTACACAACAACCAACCACGTGGATAATTTTGAGCATTAAGCGCTACATTCACATGAAGTACGCCGACTTCCCTACTCTCATGCTGTGGAGTACGCCTACTCCTACTAAACAACACTTAGTTTGGCCTAAATACACACAAATTTTCACAATCGCCTGCAAAATGCGTAAGCTTATGCAAGGGCAAAGACCCTAACCACATACACTATGGCGCCGAGAATATTCCCCAACTCACTTAGGCAGGCTCCGAGATCCCGGGAAAGTCATGGTGAACTTAGAAACCCATCATACCTCCAATTTGCATTATCACAGAAAAACAAATTAAACAATGAATCTCCGTCCTAGGGCCCCCAAGGGCCAAACCGTCGCTCTGCTACCAAACTGTTAACGCATCCCTTTATTTTGATTTTATACACATTAGGACTCGTTTTAGGCCGATGAATCTTTTGACCCAGTGGTGAGACACCGTAGAACGAGATAACTGATCAATATGTCAAGCAATATGTCAATAATGTTATCAACATATATCACCACAATATATTTTACTTTAGATGAAGACATTTATTAACTGTCGACGCAACCATGACCTTTCAGCCATGAATAACCACACCTTTATTGTAGTTTTGTGAATTTTATTCCCTATTGATTACAATCTAATAATAGAAGTGTCAATCTCACAACCAAGAAGCATATGAGCAAAGTCATTACACAACAGCTATGATAAGACTTCAATAATGCAAAGATCACAAACATAAGGGTGCCAACATAAGATTTGCATAGGTCAGAGTGCATAGAATATCATATACATCTCAGTTCAGCATAGCACAATGATAGTCACGTCTATTTGCGTCAGTCAAAGTGATCACCTAGCCTAACCACTAATTAGCATCAGCATGTTGGGCTTCATGCAAAATAATTTTGAACACAAATTTGGAAAACATCTGACTAAGGTCTCTATTAAAAAATACAGCAGTTGGTACCTAGAAAGGAAAAGCAAACAGACAAATTACAATAGCATTGTCATAATTACCCTCCTCAGTATAAGTCAGCATACAGGATCAGTCTTCGTCTTCAGGACATCAGTTAGATCGCCAACAGTTTATTTCATCTAAGGGACAGGGGACACTTCCCTCATAAGGAGGAAAAGTGTAAAGGGGCAGTCTATGGATGAATATGGTTTTGTCTAAGTCTCAAATCACCAAACAGTGTGACAGAGTTTCTGGATGCAATCAATATGAAAATTCTATTGGATAATCGCTATACCCCACTATCTTTAGCCTATCAAATTATACATTAAGTAATCCAACTTGTCACCCCACAATAATTTATAACGTTTTGATTGGTCTTCATAATTTATGTCTTCGTAGGTGGCACATCCGGGGTTACTTCATCCTTTGGCACGTTCTTCAGGTCAAAAGTTCTCTTTTCCATGGTAAAACGTCCTTGAATGTTTCCATATTTGTTGCAAAACGTATAAAACTTATACTAAGGCATCTAGCATGCGGATGGGAATAGGGCATAACTTGCAACGTAAAACAAAGGAGAAGAACACATACTGGGTCATGGCCTTTTACGAATCAGTACACTGGAAATCATAAAAATGTGCTTTAATATGAGAGCTACACGGCTAAAACTTCAACTCACGCTAATTTAAGGCCTATGGGTTCTAATGCAATCTTCGTAGGTGTTAACATATTCAATTAATTATAATGCAAGCAATTATTTCTTACAGTCGACATTAGTTTATGTGCACAATAATAACTTCACACTTATAATCATGTTAAGAATACATTTAAGCAAATAATATTTTATGATCGTTTTTGTATGCAGCATTGTTAGGTATAAGCATTTCACGTCTAATATATGTAATATTTAAACTACGCTCTCTCAGATGCAATCACTTCTCGACTATCCATCACAATTTACTAATTGTGGCTAGCACTGCATCACCACCTGCCCCTGGAAAGACAAGAGGGAAGGGATGCATGCTCCAGACACAGTGTTCCAACTCACTGTCTACCACACTTTCCTGGAGGCAGACTTTCACCATTCTGGCAATCCCAGCAAAACTGGTAGATCACTCGGGGTAAAACCAAGCACAAAAACGCAAACGTCCGGCAGAGGCCTTTGTCAAGATGCTGCACATGAGCTCTAGTGGAATTTTGGTCACCTTCTTTGTAGGAAGATCCTTGGGAAGGCAGCCACTCCAATTGTTACCTGAGCTTCACATCTGCTCAGATTAGAATAGGGCTCAAATCATTGTATAGATTGAAATATTAATTTATGGACGTTTCTTTTTCCCACGACCCTCAATACACCAAAAGGTCTTTCTACTCTCTGGTTGGGTGCTGCCAGTGGTGAATTAATCACCTTTTGGCCAAAGCTGCCTTTCATCCTCAATGATTGCGTTTTTTTTCTGCTAACAGTCATTTATTTGAGAGGGTGGAATAAAAGAGCCGTGTGCTAGTTGCACTGTGTTGATTTGGAGGGCCTTTTGTAAAGGTTGTGCTGCAGAGCTCTAACCTAGTACGAATGTTCTACTATCACTCTTCTAGAATAGGACTGATAATGTAAGAACTTTCTTTTTTCTTTTTTCATTTGTACTCGGGAGAGGCCAATCGCATTAAGAGGAGCTAAACAATACCTACTGATGGAAATCCAGCCTGATGAAGGCATCCTGGTTGAACATACGTTAGCGACTTTGCTGAATTGTTTTTAGGGAATGGTTAAAAACTCTGTTTGCCATTGGTGCACAAGCTTGATTTTCACTCTTGCTGCAACCCGTTTTAAATATTTCAAAGCTGGTTTGTTTGGTATTGGTGAGTACTATGTGTAGTTTCTGTTGTGTAAAAACCACATATGTTTGTTCGGTGACTCCAGTATAGACTCTCAAGTGTGGGCATCCGCACACCAACTCCCTTCAAGGCACTTAGACTAGATCTTTTCTATGTAGACTTAGACTATACACTGATCATATACCTCTAAACCTTACCCCAAGAAAGGTCTGTCAGCCAGAAACCTCTGCTGCATTACTAGCTTATCCAAACTGCACCATCCACCTCCTATACCTCTTTGTGCAGTGATTGCCTTCGCCACTTACAATACCTACTTTACTGTATCTCCGATTGTAGAGACCTTCCACCCTTCAGTTGATGTGACCCTTCTTTCAGTGACTACCTCACTTTGTTACAGTGACCTCTCCTCCCTATTTCTAGTGATTATTTGTCCTCTTGGTTCAGTAATTGCCTCGTCATTTTGTAGTTTCCAGGCCTCTTGTTGCAGGTGATCTTCTACTTACTGCTGTGACTGGCTCAGTCCCATAGAAGCATGTTTCTTGTGTGACCCACTGACCTCTAAAACCACACATATGAGTAAATCTCTCCATTGATTCTTCCACCGAAACAGTGCTACATTTGACTTTTGTCTTTCGGGGCTGGAAGTACGAATATTCCATGCTTAAAAACTGGACGTTATTGCTAAATTTTTGGAAGTCCAAATACTACCTTGAACCACAAATATGAAAAATTAAATAAAAAAAAAATCTACCGTCACATACAGGTTTGTAAGAACAGCATGGGAGGTTCCTAGTAAACAGGTACTCATAATGGCATAGATATCTTGTTAGTTTCAGTACACGGGAAAATATGATTCTCTTTGTGCAAAGAAAAGGTACTGTTGGCTTTCAATACTTGTAACCTAAAGAAATAGTTTAAATCGAAAAAAAGTATGTAAAAAAGAAGAAAAAAAAACATTTGCAAAGTAAAGAATCCACCCCAGCGCCTTTTTATGCTGATGTGATCCAGCAAAATGCCATCACTTATTGGATCACTTATTGTGCAAGAGACCCAATGGCTGAAATCGTTGCTGTGGCGGGTGGAAGCAACATGTGAATGACAGTTCAGTGAATCAGTGGATGAAAATGACTGAAGCCCCTCCATAAACGTATATATATAAGGTGAGAAGTATGAATACAGTGGTCACAATTTGCAACAAGCATGGGATTTGGCAAATCGACCTATGTACTAATAGCTGAGTTTGCAAATTCCGAATTGGAGTGCATCACAACCTAACCATGTGCCTCATTAATATTCATGATTTTTTATTTTTTTTTATATCATTATGAACAGTGCAAATTGATTTTAATGAGACCTCCCTTCGAAGGAGTCATGCATCACTATTGCACATAGCAGCTTTGGCTGGGCAGTTTTATTATAGTAGATGACAGTTACTGGGTCTGACCATAAATGAAAGCATGTTGTCTGTCTCCTCCTGTCTCCCCTTGAACTCTATTTAATTTCACACCATTCGCAAAGACTATGACGTTAAATTAAATGTTTGTGAAAAACAGGGGCAGCTCCTCGGCCGAGCGTCGCCCCGCTGCTTTGAGCAGAAAAATCAAATGATAATAATGGATCATTATTATCATTTTAGTTTTAGCTGAGGAAGCAAGATAGGGTGGGGCAGGGCTGAGCTGGAGGAAAGAGTGGTTCGTGCACCCTAAGTGTGCATGTCTGTTTGGCCGGTCTTGTTTGGCTGGCCAAACGGACATGCGCAATTTGCATTTCTCCACCCAGCTGCATTTCACAGCCAGGAGGAGAAAGTGCACAGGGTGCCACTTCCTCTGTGAGCGCCGAAGCAGGGCTCTCACACCAATCATGACGCTGCTGTCATGGTGGTGGCATCAGTGTCACGATTTCCTGAGGGATGTCTGGAAGCTTGTGTGCTTCTGGATGAGGAATGACAAAGGAGACGAACCAGAAACAAACATCCTGGGACCAGTTTCAGGGTATCACCTTTCATCAGCCAGACTAGCTTGAATCTGGTGGCTTAGCAAGCTCAGGACCTGCGTTTGAGCATAACCTCAACAAGTAAGTGTCTTAAAAAAAAATAAAATAATACATCCCTGGCCCTCCACCCCCATTCAGTGGCAGCAGCCCTGGTAAAAAAAAAAAAAAATGTATGCGTCAGGCTAGGCATACCTGGTTTTGGGATTGTTAACTAAGTGGTAAATATTAGCGTTTGTGGCTACTGTCTGGTCGCATTTCTAAATTACATGGTTGAATTGAAGACCCAAACATTAACCCTGCACTGAAATTTGGAAGTTCTGACACAGCATATTATAAATGTGTGAGTCAGCTAGATGAAGTTAATGAAAACAATAAATGGTTAGGTGTCTCCAAACCAAATTGCACATGACCTAATAATTAACGTTAGCACATCACAATGACCCAGATGCCATGGACATTACAAGAGCGGCCAAACTGAATTTGTAAGAGCCCCTTTCAATCTCCAAGGAATGCAGCATGGTGCATAGCTAGAGACAGTTCTTAGATAAGGAAGTTATTTGGCTTTTTCAGAGCATAAAATATCTTGAGTGCACAAGAAGAACAAGGCTTATAGTGGGCATGCATAATGTACATGTTGGCAATAAAATGAAAGGTACGTCAGGGGAGGTCATACAGCTGAAAAACTAGTAAATATGTATGTCATATATTCATGTATGCATTAATTGCGCACAATGCCTCCTGTTGTCTCGGGAACGCCCACTTCTACTCTTAGGCGAATGTTAGGCATTGGACCACAGGCAGTGCCAATAAAACTCACCAGGCTCAGTGGCCGCAAATCTGAAGGAAAGAGGGGGCCGGGGGAAGGATGGGGATGACCGGGTGATAAAAATATAATTAAAAAAAGCCTTACCTCTTCCCCTCGCTGCTGCCTTCTGCCACCTCCCTCCTCTTCTTCTGTGGTCCATGCATTTATTGGGACACCAGCACAGGCTCCCCAGCAATCCTGGCGTTGCTTTCATGCTAACAGCCTCAGGATTAGTCTGAGTGGCTTGGACTGCGGCTCAGACACTGCCCTGGGGCTTATGCAGTTACTCCAGTCCGGCCATTCAACACAGCCGGGCTGCAGAAACTTAAGAGTGCATGTGTGTGTCCCCGGCCCAAGACGGCTGGACAAACACACATGCGCACTTAGGTGCACTTTTTACCTCCTTTCCCTCCCCTCTCCCCCCTCCCGTGGCCCAGCCCTGCCCCTTCCTTCACATTCTGCTGGCTGAACCAGCAGCTGAAAGATAAGCGGATAAAGAAATATTGTTTTATCTTTCAGCTCCTGGCTTAGCCAAGGGGGGGGGGGAAATGCTCCTTCGCCATTGTAAAGGAGCCGTCCCTGACTAGGCTACATTAACAACTGCCTAGGATGCACACCAGTAGGTGCCATGATCAAAGTAATATTCCAAGTCTCAGATCAAGAGTTGAGCAGAGTGGAATTCCCCTCAATTTTTTGGGTGGGATATGTGCCCACACCTGGATTTCACAGACGAGGGATCACTGGAACAATTTACCTGCCTAGTAAATAATGCTGTTAATATTACTTTGGGAATGGGATGCAGTGGAAAATGTCCCCCTGCTCTCAGCTTACACCTAACCTCCCATCCTAGGTACTTGTTATCACAAAAGACAACAACATCTGCACTTCCTTTTCTCACCCTTCCTACTCTACCCCAAAATCTGCTCACTTGCACACAGTTACCTCCTGTTTAGAGGAGATGGTAAATGTGTGTGTTAAACCCATTGTAATTTGTAATTCCATGTGAAAGCCTGGCTGGAAAAATAGATGCTCGGTTATTCCCCATTGCATGGTGTTTAACTTGTGATGGACATATGTGCAGCAGTACCAGCCAGTATCATTATTTTTGGCCACCTGATGCCTCCACTTATATATTGGGCAGCCCTACTGTCCAAAATTATTTGTTTTAGCCACCTGGGCCTCTACACACATATCCTCCTAACTTCGAATCAGGCTCTAGGTAGTCTTTGACTGTCTGGGGTGATGAAATAACACATTTCATGCACAGATTTAAACATATGTACACCACCTTAAAGATAGGTGAGTACAAATCTTCTGAAGCAATCCCACGGAACTCGTAACAAAGGGGCAAATAGACTTGTACTCGAGCTCTTCAATTTCTGGGAGCATAGGTTATCATTGTAGGGCTGGTGTTAGACCTGACAGCCTTACGGTTGTCTTCCCCCCAACTTTTTGCCTGCCTCCTTCAATTTTCTGACCTCATTTTTGCTAGTTTTAGGATTTTGTGCACTTTACCACAGCTAATCAGTGCTAAAGTGATTGTGCTCTCTCCCCTAAAACATGGTAACATTAACTCCTACCCAATTGGCATCTTTAATTTACTTATAAGTCCCTAGTAAAGTGCACTACAGGTGCCCAGGGCCTGTAAATTAAGTGCTACTAGTGGGCCTGCACACTGATTGTGCCACAAATTTAAGTAGCCTCATAACTATGTATCAGTCCTGCCATTGAAGTGTCTGTCTGTGCAGCTTAAACTGCCATGTCGACAAGCCCACCCCGAGGACTCTCAAAGCAGATCACAGCCTCAGATGTATCCTGATCAACACTCGCTCCATCCACATGCACGCCATTGAACTCTGGAACCTCATCGACACCACATCCCCGGATGTCACCTTCCTCACGGAAACATGTCTCAACCCCTCCTCGGCTCCTGACATCGCCATCATCATCCACAGATACCGCACAAACCGCCCCTGGGGAGGCATCGCCAACGGCCACAAAGAATCGCTATGCCTATCCACCAGCACCGAAGACTCCGCAACCAACATGGAACTCCTCCTCTTCCAGATTGGAACCAACCCTAACACCACTCTGCGGGGCACCCTCATCTACAGGCCGTTCTGCAACACCATCTCTGACATAGCCTCCACCCGTGCCCTTACATCCAAGGACTACATCCTACTGGGGGACCTCAACTTCAACCTGGAAAACCCAAATGACAACAACTCCACCACCCTGATCGAAAACCTCGCCAACCTCGAACTCAAGCAACTTGTCACCACACCCACTCACTCTGCCGGCAACACTCTGGACCCCATTTTCTCCGCCAGCAACCACGTCTCCGTCAGCCACACCAGCAAACTCCAATTGACCGACCACCACTGCATTAATTTCACCTTCAACAAACCCATCGGTCGACACCACACTGTCCAACTTCCCCGCAGAAACTGGAACAAAGTCACTGAAGCCCAGCTCACCACCAGCCTCAACGCAACACCCCCCCAAGCCGATGATGATGCTAATACCGCCACACACAGCCTCCACACATTGATCACCGACTGCGCCAACACACTCGCCCCCCTCAAAACACCCCACTACAGAATCACAGCCAAGAAAGCAAACTGGTTCACCCCCGCACTCGAAGAATCAAAACAGGTCTGCAGATGTCTAGGAAGTGGCACACCGACAAGACCCCTGCAAATCACGAAACCTTCAAGCCATCAAACATCACCACCAGCTCATTAGGACCACCAAAAGCCTCCCCCTACATCAACGCATCAATCAAAATGCCCACAAGAACAAGGAACATTTCACCATCATCAAAGAGTTCACCAACCCCAACTCCAACTCCACCGACATCCCCCGTCGCAAGAACTTTGCGAAAACCTCGCCAACTACTTCCATCACAAGATCGCAGACATTTACGACAGCTTCACCAGCCAGGCCCCCCCACGACTCTCATCACCAGTATGCCGACTAAAGCGTCACCACTCCCCCCACCCTCCTCTGCTGGAACAACATCACAGACACAGAGACCTGCGACCTCATGGCAACCATCCACTCAGGAGCTCCCACCAACCCCTGCCCTCAGCACGTCTTCAAAACAGCCAGCAACATCATTGCACCCAAACTCCAGCATACTATCAACCGCCCTTCGAAACTGCCACTTTCCCAGAGAGTTGGAAACACGCAGAGGTCAAACCTCTACTGAAGAAACCCACCGCCGACCTGACAGACTTCAAGAACTACTGGCCCATCTCTCTGCTCCCCTTTCCGGCCAAAGTCATTGAGAAGGCAGTCAACAAACAACTCACTGCTTTCCTGGAAACCAGCAACATCCTGGACCCCTCTCAGTCTGGATTCAGAAGCAACCATAGCACCAAGACCACACTCCTCGCTGCCACAGATGACATCTGCACCCTACTCGACCGAGGCGAAACTGTTTGCCCTCATCCTCCTGAACTTCTCGGCCGCCTTCGACACAGTCTCACATGACACACTGCGTACCAGCCTCCACAATGCCGGCATCTGAGGCTCAGCACTGCAATGGCTCTGCTAGTTCCTCTCCGGCAGAACACAGAGGGTCCGTCTCCCCCCCTTTCTTTCAGAAACCACCAAGATCAGCAGCGGCCTCCCCCAATGATCCTCGCTGAGGCCCACCCTCTTCATCCTCTACATGACCCCACTGGTCGCCATCGTCAGAAGCAATGCACTCAACATCGTCTCCTATGCCGATGACACCCAATTGATAGTCTCCCTCAACTACAACCTGGCCTCCACCAAAAACAATTTCCACAAAGGAATAAAAGCTATTGCCACCTGGATAAAAGATAGCTGCCTCAAACTGAACTCAGACAAAACAGAATTCCTCATCCTCGGCTCCACACCCTCTTCCTGGAACGAGTCCTGGTGGCCCTCTGGCCTCAGAAAGGCCCCCACCCCCATCGACCACACCCACATCCTCGGCATCATCTTAGACACATCGCTCTCAATAGACCAACAGGTGAGCGCAGTCTCATCGGGTGGCTTCCACACCCTGCGCATGCTTCGAAAGATCTACAAGTGGGTCCCCACCGACACCAGAAGGACAGTCACCCAGGCCCTTGTTAGCAGCTGCCTCGACTACGCAATGCTCTCTACGCCAGAACCACCGCCAAGACCCGGAAAAGACTGCAACACATCAAGAATGCTTCTGCTCGGCTCATCAAGAACGCCCTACGACACAGCCACAGCGCCACCCTCCTAAAAGACCTACACTGGCTGCCTATCGACAAGAGAATCACCTTCAAGCTCCTGACCCATGCCTACAAGGCCCTACATGACGCTGGACCAGCCTACCTCAACCACAGACTCTCTTTCTACACTCCCGCCAGACAACTTCGCTCCACCGACCAGGCCCTCACCAAAATACCCCGCATCAGAAAAACCACAGCCGGAGGTAGATCCTTCTCTCACATGGCCACCAAGATCTGGAACACCCTCCCCATCCACCTCAGGCAATCTTCCACCCTGTTTCAGTTCAGGAAGGGCTTCAAAACCTGGCTTTTCAACTGATCCTTCTCATCCCCCCGTCCCTCCCCAGCACCTTGAGACCCTCACGGGAGAATAGCCACACTCTACAAGTCCCTGATTGATTGATTGATTGATTGACTTGGCAAGTTAAACCTCTTGCCAGGCCTAAACATTGCCTTTTTATACATATGTCACCCCTAGGGTAGGCCGTATGTGACCCACAGGGAAGGATGTCATGTATTTAAAATGCAGGACATGTACTTTTAAGTTTTACTTTCCCTGGTAGGGAAAAATTCGCTTTTCAGTACAACAAGGCCTTTTCTCCCCCTTGGGATAACATTGGGATTATCTTATTTCATTTTATGAGTGTAATTCCCAATCTGGAACTGTTAAGTTTGTCGTCTCTGAACAGAACTAACTATTTAAAACCACAACTTATGTTGAAGTCAGATTTTAAATTGTTGTTCTGAAAGTGCCACTTTTAGAAAGTTGCAAAAACATCATATTGTGGACGAAATGCAGACCAAATCAAACATTCACCCCAGTCACAGATCTGGGTTTAATCCATCAATTTTTTGCTTGTCATGCCATTCCCAGTTTGGACCCAGCCATATGTAAATCAATCTTGACCCTGTTCGTCATGGAAACAGTCCAGCCTGAATTGCCAGGCCAGGTCCCCATTGTACTAGAAACAAGCACCCTTGGAATGGTTTCAGGGTATCATTTTTCATCAGCCAGGCTAGCTTCAATCTGGTGGCATAACAAGTATGGGACCTATGCCTGGGCATAACCTTCCCACTTAGAGTGACAAATGCAAAAACAACAGGTGACGGAGGGAATGCAGAAGAAATCAAACATTCACCCCCAGTCACAGATCTGGGCTTAATCCATCAGTTTTTTTGCTTGCGATGCCATTCCAGTTTGGACCCAACCATATACAAATCAGTCTTGACCCTGTTTCCCATGGAAACAGTCCAGCCCGAATGCCAGGCCAGGGGTTTCCTGGACCAGACACAAGCATCCTTGGACTGGTTTCAGGGTATCAACCTTCATCAGCCAGGCTAGCTTGAAGCTGGTAGCATACAAGCACAGGACCCACATCTGAGCATACCTTCCCACTTAGGGTGAAAAATTCAAAAACAACAGATGATGGACGGAATGCAGAACAAATCAAACATTCACCCCCAGTCACAGATCTGGGTTTAATCCATCAGTCTTCTTGCTTGCCATGCCATTCCAGTTTGGACCCAGCCATATGCAAATCAGTCTTGACCCTGTTCCCTTTGGAAAGAATCCAGCCCGAACTGCCAGGCCAGGTTCTCCCTGGACCAGAAACAAGCAGCCTGGCAGTTCAGGCTGGCTTCATATGACAACCGAATTGACTCCAAGAGAAACTGACTCCAAGGGCTTGCTGATTTGCCTCCTGCTCAGAAGTCCCAGGGTCAGCAAGGTTTGTCTCCTGTTCTGAAGTCTCAGGGTCAGCAAAGACTTCCCTTCCATATACAAACAGCACCTGTACTTTAATTGCTGTAAGGCTTGCTCTGTCAAGTGGTGCCAACCCAGACCAGGGCCCTTGATAGTGGGTGCAAAGTGCTGCAACTGCCAGAACCTGCGCCTTGCCGCCATAGTGCCATTCTGAACCGATGCATCACCTGCTGCAAGATCAGGATCGACACATCACTACCGCTGCAGGGACTGGATAAGCACATCGCACTCAGCACCACTGCGTCATGTGTTGAAAGCAAGTGTGTCATGCAAGCACAGAAAATGAGCACGTCTGCACCCTTTGGTGCAGGTTGTAAAAAACAGTCATTTTTGGGGTGAAGGTTGCTCCTGGACTCCCCTGGGCCTTGGTGCCATTGCACATGCTGTACTAATGATAGTTACATCCATGGCATCTCTTGCTCAGTGGGCCATCTCTCTTGGTGCATATCTGTCTCTCTGCATTTTTCTATTGCTCTCTCTCCCACAAATTATTTCCCTGGGCACCTCTCTCTCTCTCTTTCTCTCTATCTCCCTCCTTCATCCTCCCTCCCTCCTCTAAATCTTCAACTGTGGTCGTGTCAGACCTTATTTATTTTATATTATTAAAATAAGGTGACACATAAAGGGTAAAACGTCTATTACTCTCAGTGGTCGACTCGGACCTTTTGACTCGGATAGGAATGTGAAATTATCCAATCAGAAAATATGATCCAATAATCATCAAGTATAACAATAAATAATCAACATAATCAATTGGAGTCAGTAATTTAAACACACCATGACCTATGTGGCCATGAATTACCACCCCAGTTTAGTAAGGTTTAAACATTCATTGGCCTCACATTAACAATGCTAAGATCACGTAAATCGTGTGTGAGACCAAATTATAGAAATACAGAAACATCACAAGCTGTCCAAAACACCTGAAGAATCTCAGTCTAATTAAATCATTTATCAGTAAACACTCCAAAAGAACAATACAGAATAACGACTCCAGTGGAAAATAGAAACAGCATACATTTAGTTTGTGCAATTGAATAAATTACAATCAATTAATAAACAGTCAAATTTAGACATTAGGTCAGGCATCCCCAACTATTACTCTAATTGGAAAGCATGTGTGGGCTTCTTGCAAAAATGAAAATAAGACAAACAAATAATTTGGAAAATATCTAACTATGGCACTAATCATATAAATGGTTGGATTTTCTAAGGGAGAAAAACCTGCAAGAAAGACAAATGCACATTGGCTATACCTCTTCTAAATGGATCAGCAATCAGTAGAAAATTCATCAGCAGAGTGCAGGAACATCAGGTCTTCATTAATCAGCATCAGGACATATAAGGGAAACAGTTCAGTAAAGTTGGGCCTAATATAACTGAACTATTAGAATCAGAGGCAAGGACAGAAACACATCTAAACAGAATCTCTAAGAATGGTGAACTAACTTACATCACCTAAAGCTTTGCTATATTAAAATCACAAAAATCACTAACAAAGCCTCTGTTGGACAAGACAATGAGGTAGATTAGTGTGCGGCCAATTAAACATCAGTTGCCCTTCAGATGTATCTCTTTACATTCTTTGCATCCAGGATTGGTTTACGCTGTCACTCATTTCTCGTATCTGGTCACCAGCTTCCGCACAAAAATTACATTTAAACAATGTGGAAACACGACAAGTGCTTCCTGCCAAAAGCTAAAACCTGACCAAGAACAAAATATCAACATAAAAAGACGACATCGAGCACTGATGCTCATTGTTTAAAGCTAGCAATGTTTATCCTGAGGTAATATGCAACACAAGCAGTGAAAGCAGGACAGAAATTTCCACTGTGCAAGTCAAACAGGATGTTTGAAGAAACATGTTTTTGCAAAGTTAGCACACATTTAAACATCGTGTTTCTGGAAAAGTACTAAAACGTGAAGCATTTGGACTAAACTAAACAGATAGAAATAAAACATTTCATTCAAATTTAAACCATAAATATTTTAGAACATATTAATAATCATCTTGTCAATATAATTAGAATTAAACAAAGTGCATTTTCATTAGACATTACTATTTCATATAATGCACGTTGTTTATGGTGTCCACCATATCAGCTGCACATTTATTTTTCTAACACATGTTTTACAGTTAGGCCTTTAAACACACACTATTTCACATCATGTTCTAGTGTCACATTTCTATTAATAATGTTTGCTCTCTAACACAACCACCACCCATCTTCTGCCACACCGTCTTTCTTCACCGGAAACAAGATCACTGGTTTACTGTAATCCTGGGTTTTGCCCAAATTATTTTTCAGTGTTTCCCACGCAGATGCTTACTAGGAGATTAAAACAGGTGAACAATTTTGCCACAGGGTGAGTAAGACTTGGTGAAGACTACGGGACGCGATTGGCATGTTGGGAAGGTGTCACTGAACCCAAGTTGGGTGGCACCATCTAAATGATGGTGAGTGACAGAAATTAGCCTGAAGCACAACCTTTCTTGGCACTTTTGAAAAACAGGAGCTGTTGAGATGTGCAGGAATATCTTTCAAAATCAGACACAGGCAGGATGCTGCAGCTGGTAGATTGACTGTGTGAGTTACAGTTATTGAAGTACTGTGTTCCTCTGCAGAGGCCTAGGGGTGAAAGATCGAACTTCTATGCCTGAGTAACCAGGGAGGGGAAGGCTGTGTGTTAGGGTTTTTTTTTATGCGTATGCCCTGGGAGTGTACACAGGAACCCACTAGACTTGGTGCAGTGCAGGGGATGGAGAAGATAGGGACATTCTCTATTTGGGTAAATCCATACTTTTTGTATAGTAAAAGTTATCAGCCTCTTTGTTTTGATGGGAAAATAAATTGTGTTTTTCTTTGAGAGTGGACTAACCCGGCTCCTTTCTTCACGGTACAGACACAGCGCAGTCGTGGGAGTAGCATTGTAACATAAATCTATCAGGATTTTATGCCATATGTACTAAAACATTTTCCCATTGACACTGAATGGGTACGCTCTTAATCAATCAATCAACTCGGATTTATAGAGTGTGGCTAATCACCCTTAGAGGGTATCCAGGCACTGGGTTCTTGCTGAGCTCAGTCAATCATCCATGTCTTCAGTCCCTTCCTGAATTCTTGCAGAGAGGATGCTGTATGGAGGTGAAAGGGGAGGTTGTTCAATGTCTTGGTGGTGAGGTAGGAGAAGGATCACCCTTCACTGTATCTTTGACGGATGCAGGGAGTGTGTGCAAGGGAGGCGGTCGGCAGGTGTCTGGTGGGTTGGTGGAAGGTCAGGCAGTGGTTTATGTGTCCTTGTTATTTGGTCATGGAGGGCCTTGTAGGCATGTGTCAGCATCTTAAAGTGTCATTTTTTCTTGATGGGGAGCCAGTGGAGGTTCCTGAGGTGAGGGGTGATGTGTACCCATTTTGGGAGGTTGAGGATGAGTCTGGTGGCTGGGTTCTGAATCGTCTGGAGTTTCTTCAGGAGTTGGGTTGTGATTCCTGCTTAGAGCATTTTGCTGTTGTATAGACAGCTAGTAACTTGGGCTTGAGTGGTATTGACAGGAAGCCATATGAAGATCGTTTGGATCATGCAGAGGGTATGGAAGCAGGTGGAGAAGACTGCATTAATCTGGCATTTCATGGTGAGTTCGCAGCCCAGGATGATCCTAAGGTTGTGAGTGTGGTCTGTAGGTGTGGGTCCAAGTTCAGAGGGCCACCTGGTATTGTTCCACCAAGAGGTGTTGTTCCCAAAGATCAGCACTTCTGTCTTGTCTGTGTTGAGCTTCAGGCAGTTGATCTTCATCCAGTCAGCAACTGGATGGTAGGCAGATTCTCTAAGTTCGTCCTGTGAAGAAGGATGCAATACATTTGAGGGCATCTCCCTGGATCCCAATGTGATGGAGTCTCTTGATGAGTGCGTGCTGGGATACGGAGTTGAACGCTGCTGAAACATTGAGGAGGATCTCTATCCCCCGGTCAATGAGGGTTCTGATGTCATGAGTGGCAGCGATCAGGTGGTCTCAGTGCTGTGATTGGCACAGAAACTGGATTGGGAGGTGTCCAGCAGGTAGTATCTCGCCTGGTGTTTGGTGAGTTGCCGGTTGATGGCCTTCTCGAGGACTTTGGTGGGGAATTGGAGCAGAGAGTTGGGGGCGGTAGTTCTTAGGTTTGCTGGGGTTGGTGGAGGGTTTCTTGAGGATGGGTCTTCTCTGTACATGCTTCCATTCATCAGGAAAGGTGGCAGTGGTGATGGATGTGTTGAGAATGGCAGTGAGTTGGCCACTGATTTCCTTGCTCCAGAGGTGGAAGAGGTGGGAGCTCCAGAGTAGATGGAGTTCATGGTGGCTGTGGTGTCCTGGTGGTGAGCTGCTCCCATGCAGTGAGCGCGTGGTTGTGGGTGACATCAGTGGGTGTGAGGAGGTTGTGGAGGTCGGTTTATTGAGGTTTGAAATTACTGTAGATGGTGGATATATCATTGTGGAAGTAGTCGGACAGGGTGTTGCAGAGTTCCTGGAAAGGGGAGATTGTGTACTTGGGAGCTGATGGGCATGACGACTCTCTGACTGTTCTGAAGAGTTCCTTGCTGTGGCTTGATTGGATGCGGTCTGCCAGGGTGATTCTTTTTGTGTTTTTTAGGCATTGGTGGTATTTGTTGAATGCTGAGTTGAGGGTGGCTCACTTTGTGGGATCTCTGCTGGTGCGCCATCTTTTGTCTAGCCTTCTGCAGTTGTGCTTGTGTGACCTGAGTTCTGGTGTATGCCAACTGCCTTGTTTGGTGGATCTGTGGTTCCAGCTGGCTTGATGGGGGTGAGACTGTTGGCCCAGTTGATGATCCAGTTGTAAATATTCTAGACGGCCTGTTCAAGGCTGGTTGTCTAGTCAGGATGGGTGGTGTAGAGGGAGTCCATCCATTGGGTCTCAGTCACTTTGTTCCAGCTGCGGTGGTAGGAGCTGGGGGACCTGGAGGGGGTGCATGGGGGTCCTGCGATGGAGGAGTGGACTATGTCATGGTCCATCCAGGTGAGTTTGGTGACATGACTGTACTTGACTCTTTTGCTGGCTGTTAAGATCGGGTCGAGCGTGTGTCCTGCGCTGTGTGTGGGATCAATGACCAGTTGAGTGAGGCCGATGTTGCTCATGCCTTCTTGCTTTGATACATCTGGCCCTTTATACTTAACAAAGTTGAAGCTCATTTGCATTCATTGCGGCTACCATCTTGGCAAGAATTAGGCCCCAGGGGCAGGAGTACCTTGTGCCCAGAAAGGTCCTGGACCTCCAACATATTATCACTTGATAGTTAAAAAGGCAGTATGTGACAACACCTACAATCACCTTGTCACCTTGCTATGTCTTATTCTCTCATTTTATCTAAGCTCCATTTGTACACACAGACTACATTGGGATTCGTAAACAAAAAGCAGCAGTCATTCAGCCAATCAGACACACAAAGGGTGATGGGATGGATGCTTGCAAATAGTCCAGACCACTGACTGTCACTCTGGGTAGCATTCCAAACCACTGTTTTTCACCCACTGAACCACTCTCGGCAGAGACCCATGTTATGCATGACAGTACTGACCCTACTTCATGGGAATATTCCATCCTGAACTGCCAGTCTAGGCCCCTTGCAGAAGGGAACACAGGCAACCTCGGACTGTTTTCTGCCTTATTGAGACTTAGTAGTGACATAACACTTTGACTGAATCTCATCCCTGTCATGAGCACTCATATATATTCTTCGCACCAACACAATCATCTTGTTTCGCATTGTAAGTCTACAAGCCATCCTGGAGTTGCTACCGCTCCCAGAAAGACAGGGGTGTGTGTCTGCGCTTAGATACAGGAACATTTAATACAGTGGAGTGCACGGCCTTTGGCAACTAGTAGGGATGCTAGGTGCGATTCTTATAATGTACAAGGTAGGCGCGCCTGAGGTGAAAAAAACACAGTAGGACCCAGTCTGAAAGACTCCTTTGGGTGCCGTGTATCTGGGCAAGTGCATTGTTCTTCTTTGGCATTCATTGTTGGGGCTGAAAATAAAACTGAAGAGAAATTATAACGTTTCTTTGCCCATTATTTCATGTTGACACACATTTTTGCTAAAAATGCTTCAAAGGGTTGCCTTATTACACCCAGAAGAGTGTCTATTGACGCAGAGTTCTTCCTTGGGGTGAGTTGGAAGACTCACTCAGTGGGCCATATTGGTTGGTTGACAAGTTTCCACTCTATTTATTTTCCACTGTGTCTTTGTTTACTGCGTATGTGCTGTGTTCTATTAAAACAATGTTTTAAATTTAAAACAGAGTTTTGACTGATTTGGTCTGTCTTTTGTATTTTTTCTAATATTTGGGAAAATAATGCTTTACATGTTTTTACCCAGTAAAAGGCTTGCATAGGTATGATAATGGATAACTGTTAGTGCCGGGATGCTTCCGATAAAGCAGCGGTGTGCTGTATAAATGCCTCTGATTGATTGATATACCTCAAGATACTTTGTCCTTAAAATGTTGTAGCTTCGAATAATTTAGGCCTTTTAATATCTTAATTAATAATAAGGTATCTTTATATAGTGCTTGAAACAAGACTTCTGGTGTCTTTAACCACTGTCAATAACAGGCGTCACTGTTACCGAATTGAAGGTACTCAATTTATCAACCATAGAAGGATGGAGGATAGAGTCAGCCATGATTCAAACTTGTGACCTGCAGATGACAATATGTCACTTAGTATTTGCTAACGCTTTATGGGTCCAAAAAGTAGCCCATGCCGTATTTGTTCTATAAATACCTAGGGGGCATTAGGGAGAATTTAGCATTTGGTGGAGGGGGGGCCCAGCGATAAATTGTTGGTGCTCCTACTTCCTCTACCCTGTTTTACATGAGGGAATCACTGAGATCCTGCTGGTGGTGTCTCTGCTGGACTGATTTCTTTTTGTTTGGATTGATGGTGTGATAGTCTTGGGCAGGACAATATTAAAATGCCCCTGTTGCCAATGGAGCAGTGGTGGCTCCTCCGCAATGGTGAAGGTGTGTCACCCCACTGGCTCAGAGCCAGCAGCTGAAAAAAAACGATATTTGATTATTGTTTAAATTATCAGCTGCTGGCTCTGTGCCAGCATGTACAGCAAAGGCTGGGGCTGGGCCATGGGAGGAGGAGTGGAATGAGTGCACCTAAGTGTGCATGTCAGTTTGGCCGGTCTTCTTAGGCGCACTTAGGTTTCTCAAACCCGGCTGTGTTATGGTCTCATGGCCAACATTGAACAAGGCACAGCATAGATTTTTTTAATCAGTACTGTGCTGTAATTACAAGAAAGAAGCCTCTTCAGTAGACCTGATTGATTAGTTTCTTGTTTATTGCCTTTCTTCCAGTAATAACTTCCTCACTCTCAAAGTGGTCTCAAAAACAGCATTCTAAAATGAAATGACGCTGCCAACTTTTTGCACTTGTATTAGAACGTTCTCTAGGTGAACAAACCTCAAGCATTCATTCAGACAGCAGTCAAAATGAAAATATCAAAGCAAAAGTGTCAGTGATATACTTCAAAAATATTCAGACCAAATTAAAAGCAAGGCACATTCCAGGTGCAGCTTAATTTCCACTTCAGCCAAACAGTTCTCAAACACAGAATTCCTGACTTGCACCACTATGTGTTGCCTCTACCAGTTCTTCCATCATATTTAGATCCTCCATTGCTGGCGCATGACAAAGTTTTATTAAAAATCACTGTTTTGCTCAATGATGTTTTGTCTCTATAGAAGCGACCTTTGACCCTGTCATCAGGCAGGTCACTCCCCCCATCTGCCACGCAGCCCCCTGTGGGTTGAACCTCCGTTGCCGCTTTTGCCGCCTGACTACTCGCTCCCTTTTTTCTGTACCCCTGCGCTTGGCTTCTGTGCCACTTCGTTTTTTCATTCTGTGCCCCTGTGTTTTGCTTTCTGTACCCCTGTGCTCTGTTGTCCCTCTCCCGCCATCTTTTCCCACTGTTTTTCCCCAGGTTTTTCCCTTGCTGCTGAGCCCCTACTGCCCCGCCCCC
The DNA here is from genome assembly GCF_031143425.1 of Pleurodeles waltl. NCBI lineage: Eukaryota > Metazoa > Chordata > Amphibia > Caudata > Salamandridae > Pleurodeles > Pleurodeles waltl. Next base: position 275,583,541 of record NC_090450.1, read on the forward strand.
TTCACTCCCATTGGCCGCCCCGCTCCCACCTCCCAGCTGCTCCTCCCTCCCTCTGCCCTCATATGGAGGCTGCGAAGCGGGCGCGCAGCGGACGTGCGCAGCGGGCGCGCCGCTGGCGCTCCGAAGGCGCACCTAAGGCAAGCCCGTCTGCGCCCGTCCACGCCTGGACCGCACCCAGCACCAGAACCCCTGGAACCCGTACCCCCCGCAACTCCAGACTGCACTACAACGCCAGACTGCACTACGACTAAGACACCAGACGAGACCACCCCTGCTACCGGGCCACCCCGAAACGCACCCAGGGGCCTTTCACCTGCCGGAACTGCAGATTCACCAGCATCCAACCCTCCACACCACCAGCCAAAGAACCCAACCACCTCCGCTGCATCCTCCTCAACACCCGCTCTGCTCGCAAGCATGCCATCGAACTTTGGGACCTCCTAGACTCCACCGCCCCGACGTCGCCTTCCTGACGGAGACCTGGCTGAACGCCACCTCAGCACCAGACATCGCCACAGCCATTACACAGGGCTACAAGATCTCCCGCAGAGACCGCACCAACGGAGTGGGAGGAGGAATCGCCATCATCCACAAAGACTCCATCAAAATCTCAACGAACACCGATGACACCCTCACCACCGCCGAGCACATGCACTTCCAGATCCACACCGACCCCAACACCACTCTCAGAGGAACTCTCATCTACAGACCTCCCGGACCCCGCCCACAGTTCAGTGACAACATAGCCGACGTCATCAGCACCCACGCACTCGCTTCCACGGACTACATCCTCCTCGGGGACCTGAACTTCAACCTCGAGAACAACAACAACGCCAACTCCACCGCCCTGATTGACAACCTCGCCAACCTCGGACTCAAACAGCTCGTAACGGCACCCACTCATGCCGCTGGACACACACTCGACCCCATCTTCTCCGCAAGCCCCCACGTCTCCTTCAACCACACCACCGAACCACACTGGACCGACCACAGATGCGTCCACTTCACCTTCAGAAAACCCACCACACACCACCGCACCCAACAGCTACCACGCCGCTGCTGGGGCAAGGTCACCGAGGACCAACTGACTACCGCCCTCGCCCTGAGACCACCCACCGACCCCACCGACCCAGACACCGCCGCGACCAACCTCACATAGTGGATCAACGACTGCGCCAACACCCTTGCCCCTCTCAAAACCTTTACAACCAACCACACCAACAAGAAAGCCGCCTGGTTCTCCGAGGACCTCTGGATCTCCAAGCACACCTGTCGGAAGCTGGAGAAGAAATGGCTCCACTACCGAACACCAGACAACCACACAGCCCTCAAGAGCGCCCCCCGCAGACATCACCAACTCATCAGGACCGCCAAGAAGACCGCCTTCAAGGACCGCCTAGACAACAACGCACACAACACCAAAGAGCTCTTCAGCATCGTGAAAGAACTCTCCAACCCCAGCTCCATCACCAACGACATCCCACCATCTCAAGACCTGTGCGACTCCCTGGCCACCTTCTTCCACCGCAAGATCACCGACATCCACGACAGCTTCAACCCCGACACCCCCGCACCCACCACCGAGTCCACCACCCCTACGACTACCACTCGCACCAGTCGCCTGAACGTCTGGTCCAGCGTCAGCGACGAAGACACCATCAAAACCATGAACTCCATCCACTCCGGATCCCCATCGGACCCCTGCCCTCACCACGTCTTCAACAAAGCCAGCGCAGCCATCGCGCCCCACCTCCGGAAAACAATCAACTGTTCATTCGAGACAGCAACCTTCCCAGAAAGCTGGAAGCACGCCAAGATCAACACCCTTCTGAAGAAGCCCAAGGCGGACCCCAAGGACCTCAAGAACTTCCGGCCAATCTCCCTGCTCCCTTTCCCGGCAAAAGTGACCGAGAAGATTGTCAACAAACAGCTGACCCCCTACCTCGAAGTCAACAACATCCTGGACCCTTCCCAATCCGTTTTTCACAGCAACCACAGCACCGAGACCGCCCTCATCGCCGCCACTGATGACATCCTGACCCTGATGGACAAAGGAGAAACCGCCGCCCTCATCCTCCTGGACCTATCAGCAGCCTTTGACACGGTCTGTCACTGCACCCTATCAGCACGCCTCCATGACGCCGGTATCCAAGAGAAGGCCCTGGCTTGGACCACATCCTTCCTCTCCGGCAGAACCCAGAGCGTCCGCCTCCCACCCTTCCGCTCCAAAAACACAAAGATCATCTGTGGCGTCCCACAGGGATCCTCCCTCAGCCCGACACTGTTCAATATCTACATGGCCCCCCTCGCCCACGTCGCACGACAACACAACCTCAACATCATCTCCTACGCCGACGACACCCAGCTGATCATATCCCTCACCGAAGATCCCCACACCGCCAAAGCTAACCTCCACAGAGGAATGAAGGCTGTAGCCGACTGGATGAAGGACAGCAGACTGAAGCTGAACTCAGACAAGACGAAGGTCCTCATTCTCTGACCCACCCCATCAGCCTGGGACGACTCTTGGTGGCCCACGTCACTAGGCACAGCCCCGGAACCCATGGACCACGCACGCAACCTGGGGGTCATCCTCGACTCCACTCTCTCCATGACCAGGAAAGTCAACGCCGTCTCCGCGTCCTGCTTCAACAACCTCCGTATGCTCCGCAGGATCTTCAAATGGATCCCCCTCGACACGAGAAAAACCGTTACCCAGGCCCTCATCACCAACAGACTCGACTACGGGAACGCCCTCTACTCAGGAATTACAAACAAGCTCCTGAGACGACTCCAACGCATCCAGAACGCCTCGGCCCGACTCATCCTCGATGTCCCCCACCGCAGCCACATCACACTCCACCTGAGAGGCCTGCACTGGCTCCCCGTCAACAAAAGGATCACCTTCAAGCTCCTGATCCACGCGCACAAAGCACTGCACAACACCGGACCCACCTACCTCAACAACCGACTCAGCTTCCACACCCCCACCCGAAACCTCCGCTCAGCCAACCTCGCCCTCGCCACAGTCCCCCGATCCGAAAAACCTCCGGTGGCGGCAGATCCTTCTCCTACCTCGCCGCCAAGACCTGGAACACTCTCCCCACCATCCTACGACAGACCCAGGACCTGCTGGCCTTCAGAAGACTCCTCAAGACCTGGCTCTTCGACCAGTAGCACCCCCCCCTCCCCAGCGCCTTGAGACCCTCGTGGGTATGTAGCGCGCTTTACAAATGCAGTGATTGATTGATTGATTGATTTAAGTAGTGTGTTTTGTCTGTTGCTGCTACACTTTTCTTGGTATCTGTTAAATTGTAAGAGTTTTTCTTCCCATTAGTATTTTTATTTCTTGTGTCTTTTGCAAGCCCTATGTTATTTCTGCATGTATTGTTCTGGTTGATTTTTGAGCGCATGGAGAGGTTCTTATGTTGTCTTGATTCCTGGTCCCCTTTATTTCTTATGTTAACCTTCAATTCAACGTCAGTCTTCAGCCATACTCGTGCCCGCTAAAGTTGGTGGTAGCAAAGGGTAATGGTCTCCCAGTCGATGTTGAAATAAGGAATTGCCCCATAGCTCAGGCCACATTTTGATGAAAATTTCAGGTTTTAGCTGAAAGAGCACATGTAGTGCCACTTCCAAATGCTCTATGAATTGTTGGGAATCAGTTTGGGGGTTTGGACTCATCCCAAGCTAAAGCCAGATGGGGGGTTCAAGGCCTCTGGAGCTTGCTATGTCCTTGTAGCTCACACAGGTGGCCAGCAAACTATCACTTGGAGTCACTCTGGTAGTCCTGGGATCAAGCAGTAAGGCCATCCTGAAGCAGCAGGGTAGACCTGTGTGGGTACAAGGCAAGCTTCAAGCAGTGGGCAGTCCTCTTGAAGCAGTAGGGCAGTCCTCTGAGGTACAAAGCAGGTCTCAAGAAGCAAGGCAGACATCTGAAGTACAAGGCAGTTCTTGAGATCCTCAGCAGGTCCAGAAGTGAACTGAACTGTTGTTCTGAGGGTTCAATATTTATACTTTTTTTAAACATATTTTATTGGATTTTGCATAACATCATTCAAGCTGTCAACAAGTCCCCCCCTCGATTCAGATGACGCAATCTACGCCCATAATCTTTCATCAAAGCACGGTAATTCAGTAGCATTCCCTCAAGTTTGCAATATCTGCATTTGACATCTGTATCGGTGCTTTGCATCTTACTACTTGGGGTAGAATAACTAACCCTCCCTTATTCTCCTCCCCCCGCTGGTGTGGTGCGACAGTAGGCCTAGTGTGTCTTTTGAGCCCATGTGGGTGAGCAGTGTATCCGTTGTGTATCTGTTGTTTTTTTCAATCGTCTTGTTATGCTCCAAAGGCTTTTCTTCTCTTTCTTATTCCTCCTGGGGGTCTTTTAGGGCCATGACTAGTAGTTCCCATGTTCTTGCATTTTCCAATGTTCCTATCCCCTTCTGTGCCTCTCTACACAGTAGGGTCCCTTCACATTCTGTCCATTTCTCCAATTAGTTTATCCAGGACGGCAAGGAAGGGCCTGTAGGGTTTTTTCATTTTCTTGTGATTTCCCTTTTAGCTAGTAACAGACCCAGGTCCTGAAATCTGCTGGTGGTTTTGTTCTTAGTTGTGTGTGGATACCAGTGTAGTAAGCAATGGGTGGGTGTGAATGAGATTGGCTTTTCAATAATTTCGGCAAGTCGTTTTACAGCCTGTGTCTAGTATGGGTTAGAACAGGACATGTCCACAGTATGTGAATAAAGGACACCCCCACCTCTCTACAGTGGTAACAAGCCGCTTCTTGTGTATTAAAATATATATTAATCCTTTCTGGGTATAAATTTGCTCTGTGTAGAATATAGAAATTGATGAGCCTAAATCTGGCATTTCTGGAGGTTCTGGGCATTCTATCCAGAATGCCCTCCCAATCGGCCTCTGACACAGAGATGCCCAAGTCTGCCTCCCACTCGGTCCGTATTCCATCTATGGGCCTGAGAGTCTCCATTTGTAAATGTCGATAGAGGCAAGTAACCGCTGTCCCGGTTGCTAGTAGAACATAAGAACAGCATGCATATGCTCATGGTTCTGCATCTCCCATTCTCCAGTGCCTAGTATGATTGTCAGTGCTGCCCCATGGTTAAAAAATTGACCTCCCAGAAGATGAAATTCCCCGCCGAACATCTCGAAGGTGGTTAGGACCCCATCCTGGAATAAGTCATCCAGTTTGGTTACACCAGCTGCAATCCATGTTCCCAGGCCATGCCAATTCTGCCCCCCCCCCTTCAATAACTGCAAGACCGAGAGGGGGAGCTCTGGGGAATATGGCAATTGAATATCTGATTTTTTTTTATGTCTGCTCTCCAGCATTTCTGCATGGTCTTAAAGGCCTGCAGGTCCATCCCAGCAGGGGCCTCAGCTCTCAGGATCGGTCCAAATAGCGCCCGATATGCAGGTGTAAACCCATCTATGGGCCCATCCTGCTGGCACCTACTTGTCATCCATCTGGAAAACCACTGCAACTGCGCTGCCAAATAGTACAGTTCGAAGTCCGGAGCTGCCAGACCTCCATGCTGTACCGGACGCCGGAGCGTGACATATGCCACTCGCTGCCGTCCCCTGTCTCATACAAATGCCGTACTAAGTGAGGTTATTTCTTTAAAGTAGCATTGGGGCACCCATAAAGGGAGCGTTCCGAAGAGGTATCACAATCGTGGTAGCACCACCATCTTCAAGAGAGTAATTCTGCCCATCGCTGAAATGGGCAGCGTCTGCCAAAAGGCTATAGATGTCTTCAGGTTGCGAAGGCCCAGCCCGTAATTAACCTCAAACATGTCCTGTGTAGTTCGATATCTTTTGACCCCCAGGTATGGTAAGCAATGGGGATCCACAACCAAATTCCTGGGCAAGTCAACCGGGATCTCATTTTCCTCGATAAGGAACAATTTTGTTTTGGACCGGTTCACTTTAAGTCCTGAGACCTCTGCAAAGCGGTCTAACAGGGATTGCGCCCTCTGCAGATCGCTTCCTGTGTCCCGTAGAAATAATAACAGATCATCAGTGTACAATGCAATATACTGTACGTCTTCCCCTGCTATGATTCCCTCAAAGTGAGCTCCTGACCTGGCTAACACTGCCAAGGGCTCCATGGAGATAGCGAAGAGCAAGAGGGATAGTGGGCATCCCTGCCTTGTACCTCGCTCCACTACAAAGCCCTCTGAAATAGTCTGCTACATCCACACCCTGGCTGTGGGTCTAGTATATAAGAGCTTCATCCAGGCCCCAAATCTCCATCCGAGTCCCATATGAGTCATGACTTTGTAGAAGTAGTCCCACTCAAGGCTATTAAAACACCTTTCCAATATCTATAGATAATATACCAGCAGTTGTTCCGTCATATGAGGTATCAGCTAGTCTGACGTTAGCTGCCGTGTTGAGTTTGGGAATAAAACCTGATTGATCAGGGTGAATTAACTTGGGCATAAAGGGGAGAAGTCGGAAGGCTAAAATACTACTCAGGATCTTATAATCAACATTCAGCATGGAAAGCCGCTGATACGCTCCCACTTCTGAAGCCTCTTTCCCTGGTTTAAGTAACAGGATGATCACTGCTTCTCTGCTAGTCGGTGGTAGCTCACCTAGGACATATGCCTCATTAAACATCTTCATGAGTCTCGGGGCCAACTCTGTTGAGTAAGTACTGCAAAATTCGATCAGTAGGTCATCTAATCCTGGAGCTTTGCCTCAGGCCATTCTTTAAATGGCCCCCAGTACTTCAGGCACAGTTATTCCTTCCCCCAGTGATACTGCATTATCACGGCTCAAGCGAGGAAGAGTGATGTCTTGCAAAAATCTAGTCTGTTGAGTGGGGTCAGCTAGGGGTCTGCTACGGTATAAGGTGCGGTAAAAAGCAGCAAAGTAGGCATTTATTTCTTCTTGAGTTTCAAGAGGGGTCCCGGGGCTCGAGTTTATTTTCACAATTGGGGAGCCCCTCTGTGCTGGGTTCACAAGCCAAAAGTTTACCAAGGTGGAGCGAACCCCAACCCTCTCCGAAATACAATGTCCTCTAGTCACCACCTCAAACGTTTCCCACTCTACTTGAGAGTCTGAAACCGTGCCTCATTTTCGGCAAAATAATGCACTATTTGCTTTCATGTCTTTTCCCGAAAGGGGGAATCCTCCAGCAGCTCGGGATTCAGCTGCCAGCTCGGTATCGGCGCTAGCGACTTCCCCCGAGGACAATGTAAGCAACACTGGGTTATGATCTGATAGTGTAAGAGCGAGGTATTCGATACCCTGATGTGGATTTCTGGGGATCATAGGAAAAAAAATTAAGCAGACATGTAGCTCATGCATGCTTGAGAAAAAGGAGTAGTCCCTTTCTAGGGGATGGAGTATGCAGCAGCTATCCTGGAGTCCCCAGTGTTCCTGCCACTGTATCAGCACCTTCTCTGCTCTGCGCGTAGGTGAGTCCAGCAAGAGGGAGTGAGACTGATCCAACTCAGGGTCCAGCACGCAATTAAAATCACCCCACAAAGCTACCCTGCTCATTAATACAAGAGGTAAATGTGTAGACAATTCTCCTCCACATTCCATTGGAGAGTACGCAGAGCTCTCCCCCTCAGCCCAGCATGCATTGCTGACATTTTCCACTGCAGCAGTAAATCCCAACATTTCCCAACTAAATCTGAGTAAATAACAACCCAACTCCCATTCCCCAGGACAGGAAGAAACATTCCCCCCATCCAAATGTCAAATTATGCAACAATTCTATCTCAGTGTAAAACTTTTCAGGGAGGTATCCAGGAAGCTCTAAAGAATTCCAGCCCCCACCCGGCTTCAAACATCATTTTGCTTGCATTATCTTGTACACCTCCATCACGGGGACATGTATAAGACATTAGAAACGTCTGCGCACAACTCTTCAGGGGAATGCCTGACAAATGGACGTCCCCCTAACAGGCATTTCATAGCCACTCTCATAGTCAATATATCTTGTTATATTACAGATCATCAGCTGAGCAGAGGGTCACCACTGGAGGCCCTCGCTAGAGAAGAGTGATACATTCGAGTCATTGTCCGAGTCTGAACTTGTGTTAGCGCTTGGCAGTGGCAGTGCTCGTTCTCCAGGTGTCTTCTCGCTAATAGAGGCCACTTCTTTAACCTCTTTCAGTTTTCCTTGCTGTACCTCTTTTGCTGTGGGGGAATCCCCTAAGCACGGATCCACCCCTCCTCCGGGACCATGCACATAATTTCCTCTTCCCAACGTGCTATTCCCCACTAGGGCCCGGTCCAGGCTGGCATTCCGCACAGGACTAAGCTTCCTTTTGGGGTGATCACTCGGAGCTTGGCTGGAAACTGCATAGAATATTCCACTCCTAGTTCTCGTAACTTCTTTTTCACTGTGCCGAAGGCCGCCCTTTGTCATTGTGCTTCTTTAGAAAAGTCAGGGATTTTAGCACTTAATGGTTTTCAGTAACCAGATGGTCGGTGTGGCGGGCATGCCGCAGGATTAGGCCATGATCCCTAAATTGTAGCAGTTTTGTCACTATTGTGCGTGGTGGTGCTCCTGTGGGGGGCGCTCTGGCCTGCAACCGATGTGCTCTTTCAAAAGCAAAAAATGGAGACAGCCTCTCTGGGACTAACTCCTGAGCAATCCATGTCTCCAGATAGCCCACCAGATAATTTTTCTCCATCCTCTCCGGAAGGCCCACTACTCGGATGTTGTTGCTCTATTTTCAGCATCTTCTTCTCTAGTCTCCAGCACTTTCAGTCATCATTCTACATCGTTTATTCTATTGCTAGCCACAGTTACCGCTGGAGTCATCTCTGATAGTTCCCTTTCTGTCGCGGTCACTCGTTCCGCCAGCCATCTATGATCATCACATAGAAGTCCCAGATCTGTGCTCATGGCATCTATCTTCTGCTCCAGAGCTTCCTGAGATGCCGCAATTGCCTGCATCACATCTTGAAGTGAGGGAGTGGGGTGCATGTTCTCCAAATGAGGGTGGCCCTCTGCGCTTCTAGTTCAGACACCTGGGAACCACATATCCGATCATCCGCCGTCATGTCCCGTTTTTATTAGCCTTCCCCATACCTATGGGGTTCAGTAATACCCAGTTTGCGAGGAATGGGGCACTCTTCTGCTCTCTCTAGGTGCCCTCAACAAGTCGCACCAATGGTCCTACTGCTACTGTATGGCCTCTGCTCCTCGCTTGATGTGTGTTCTTTCTTGTTTTTGTGGGCCCCACATGCACTTCTATTCTTATCTGCAGACCTATAATCCAGCGTGTGCAGGCCTTCTTCAGCCAGATATCCCACCTGTGCTGCTGTTCACCACGATGGATTTAGGGTGTCTCCCTGGGTGCCTGCCAGTCAGGACGTCAGAGGTGGTCCGTGCTCCCAGTGGTCTCTAGGCCCCAACGCTTGAAGGCTTTTAGTATGTTTGAAAAACACCTTGTGAGTTAATGATGATAAATATTTCATTTTTACATTGATATGTATTGTATGTCTGGATGCACATTGGCACTTTACAAAATATTATCCATTTGAGGAGAGTACACATGAGGGCCTTTTAGTGTGTTCTAAGTGTTTCTTGGGAGAAAAAAATGTTTAATATTTCATTTCTATATTGAAATGAACATTTTTAAATGTAATATTCAACTGAATCCACTTTTTATTCCAAATTCATGAATAGATATGTGGTTTTGTGATTACATTTTGCATGTTGTAATCGTATTTTCGAATATATTTTTGTACTAGTATTGAGTTCCCCCTACTACGATGGATTCTTATAGGTAAACTAGTGTTTCTGTGGATCCACTACTATGTGTGTTAAATAAATAAATAAAAATGATGTTTGATTTTTGTTTGGCTTTGCAGTGGCCTACCTATTCTGTTTATTAATAGACTTGCGTTGCGGTCATCCAAGATGTATTAATGCTCATCTCATTGCATCCGCTTCCACCGTAGGAGAAGGTCCTGAGGCATTTCAACTCTATGTAAAATGTTGTCTTACCTTCAGTGAATTATTCTGGGCATTTTTGCGTTCATTTATGGTTCTCTTAGGATCTTTGCTCCCCTTCACCCTCAATTCTTCTGCCAACTTGCACTCCTACATTTAAACAGGCGATGGTGCTCCCCTCTCCCACCTCCATCTTTAGTCCAAGATTTTAGAAAAATCAATCAATGTCTATCTGGGCATATTCTTGGAAGCCTCATTAGTGTTTGATCTACTTCTTTTCAGATTTTGATATAAGCATATTACTGACACAGCTGTAAGGTGTATTGATCACACTTATCAGACTCAGGATCTTGGTGTCTCTGGCACCAAGATCCCACTCCACCTCTCTGCAGACTTTGATACAGTGGATAATGACATTCTTCTCTGTAGGCATCACCTCTTTAGCACTATACTGACTCAAATTTGTCCTTGTTGACACGAAATAAACTATCTTTTCGCTTTAGTCATCACTTTATCAATTTGACTGTGGTATCCCTAGGGATCATCTTTCTGCTATAGTGCATTAATGTTGGTGTTACTTCCCAAACTTCATTAATGTCTAAGTTACTTCCCCAGCTGCTCTCATTTGTTCCTTTTTTCGTTTTTTACTTATGTTACGTTATAAGAATTGCTAAAGCACACACTTACCCCCGGAGGGGCTGCCTGCGCTAGTCACAGGTGAGATGTGGCAGCAGTAAGACACCGAACAGTAGCTTAGCTGGAAAACAGCCAGGATTTCAGATGTTTCCGGAATTGTAAGTGATCCTGAATTTTCCTAATTTTAGGTAGCACAGATTTTATCGGGACATAATTCAGTGACAACCATTTAGTGTAAAAGGTCATTTATTTAGGACAGGATTGGAACAATAGCCACCCTTTAACATTTCTTCGCTCATCCTTCCACTCTAAACCCGCATTTTGCTTCCATTCCCGTACACACTCCCCTTTTCCTTTCATGCCCCAATTGGTTCATGCGTACCGCCACTCAGAGCCTTCACCTGCTTGTTAATTCCCTGGAAGGGTGGCTAAGCCCCCATCTGACTCACCACCCTCCCCCATCTACTGATTTGCCCTTCCTCACAAACCTGCACTAACTGATGGTCCGTCCACCTGCCCCTGCTTTCCACTTATCCAAAAATTGCGCTCATCTCACATCCTTCATCGTTTGCCGGGTGGGTGGGAGGCCAAAAACCTAACCGCGCAATGAGCGTCGCGGAAAGAGGCTGGTCCCTCTCCCCCACACCCCCTTTTATTTCCAGCCCTGAAAACCCGCCCCCACTTACCTTCCGCCTATCCTGTCCCGTGCCGTCACTTCCCTCTCCCGAAAGTACCCGCGGAGAGACTAGAGCGAGTCTCTCTCTCCGCGGGCCCCTCCATCAGGACATAATTCAGTGACAATCATTTAGTGTGTAAGATCATTTATTTAGGACAGGATTGCAACAGTAGCATAACCTTAACTTTCAATTTGAAACCCCAACTTTAAAAACGCCCACCCTTTAACATTTCTTCACTCATCCTTCCACTCCAAACCCGCATTTCACTTCCATTCCCCTACACACTCCCCTTTTCCTTTCATGCCCCACTTGGTTTGTGCGTACCCCCCACTCAGAGCCTTCACCTGCTTGTTTATTCCCTGGAAGGGTGGCCAAGCCCGCATCTGACTCACCCCCCTCCCCCATCTACTGCCAACCAGCACAAACCCATTTGTAGTTTTTCTGCCCCACACAAAAAGCACACTACTGCAACGTAACTGCCATAATCCCGCTCTATGACCCACATGCTTTCACCCCACAGATCCTCCACCAGCAACCTCAAATCCATCAAATAGTAAGCGTTCCCTAATGTTGACAAATGTACTCTATCAGCCCTGAAAAGTGCCTCATCCTGTTCTGTTATATCCTCATGTTTCAAGATTTTTATCCCCTGCGCCCAGCAAAAAACCCTCGTAGCTCTATTGAGCTTCCTGCGAGCCTACTCCATAGCTCCATACTTGACTTCCCCTCTCCACACTCGACGAGGCACAAACTCTGTCCATACCAAACAGGTGCCATGCAACCTGTGCTTGATGAGTTTCCCCACCTCATGCCGCTTTTTCCCCACCACAAAACTTCATGCTGGTTACTGGGAAGTCCCAAGGCCCGACCGTAAATTAGTTTTTTCTGCAAATGTTGCTGCCCAATGGATAAAGAAATAGTCTACTAGTCATGTAACCATCTTGCCATTCGATGAACCGGACACATCTCCTGTAAAGGAAAAAGATCTGTAAAGCATGTTTTTTCAAAATGATCGCAGCATCTCGACTTCCAACAGCCTATTGCCCAAATCTTTGCCCAGTCCCAACCCAGATGTGCAGCGGCAGTAGCTGCCCCAATTTGGAACGAATGTGTGTCAAAATCCATAGCTCGATGGCCTGTCCGCCCCAAAGCCATCCTCAAAACCTGTAGAAACTGAAAACGTGTAAGTTTGGACCCAGACTTGTGTGGAAACACCCCTGACTCTCTAGAGGAAACCCTCATACCTTGAAAACTCATCCACTCAAGCACTGGACAAGCCAAAACATTGCCCCCTTTCTCCAACCACACCCATTTTCCTTTCCCTAGCTGGTCAGTCTTAGATCGTCTGAGCCAAATCCCCAACCGATCACCATGTAAGCAAACCTCCTTGGTCTGCACTCCTACTTCTCTCCTGACCCCCAACAATTCCGACACACGGAAAGCACCAAAGAACATCCACACCATGCTGTACAACACACTGGCAGCACATGCAACAACTCCAGCAGCAGGTCGAAACCAATAGGTTCTCTGGCCGCCCTACCTGCAACTGATCTGAACCTGCCCCAGCCTTTTAAAATTTTTCCCAACAGGTCATCTCTAGCTGGATCCTGACCAAGAAACAACTTCCCATAAAAGGAAACCCCCGCCAGTTTACCGCCAATGGTAGCCGGTGACAAACCTTTCTGTATCATGAACAGCACAAAATGCAATGCACGCAGCTCTAACTGTTTAGCATTCTGTAACCAAAAATTTCCTGAAAACAGCTCAAATGATTGAAAATCCAACCATGCCAGCCGGTAACTCCGCCGAGTGGATTTCGCTAAGGACATCTCCACCAGGCCTGTGATCATCATGCTCCCCACACCCACATGTCTGCCAGGACCACAGTCTTGTTCCGCTTTGCTCCTGGTGCCACGTTGCGAAAAACGCTGCCACTGTGAACGAGACAGGGAATCCGCAATCTCATTGTATACCCCTGGTACTTGAGCAGCTTTAAAAACTACATTCAAAGACAAACACTGCAGCATGAACTGGCGCAACAAGCGCAAAACCCTAAGGTCTCTTGCCTTCTGTCTGTTGACTAATTCTACTACTGTCATGTTATCAACCCGAAAAAGCACTGTTCTGTTAGCTAGCTCCTGTCCACATACTGTCATTGCCACGAGGAGGGGAAAAAATTCCAAGAACGCAATACTCCTTCCTTGCTGCATCCATTGTGTAGGCCATTTCTCGGCACACCACCTTCCATCCCAGAAGATCCCAAAGCCCTTGGCACCTGCCGCATCTGAAAATATCTGTACCGGCCTCACTGTCTCGTCCTCACAGAAAAACATGAATACCCCATTAAAATGCATCAAAAGGTTTCCCACACCCTCACATCCTCTCTCAAACCCACTGACACTCGTATTCTGTGATGTGGCAGTACTGCTCCAGACATAGCCAGACCCAGCCTCCTACAAAAAGTCCTACCGCCCCTGACTACCCTGCAAGCGAAATATAGATAACCTAGCAGCTTTTGTGCAGTGCGCAGCTCGATTTTACGTGCGTTCCTCACAGTACCCAGAAATTCAAGCATTTCTTTGACTTTTTGCACTGGTAGTCTGGCTATCAAGGCAATGGAATCTAGCTTGGTGCCCCAAAATGTGAGGACAGACTGCGGCCCTTCGGTCTTTTCCGGAGCCAAAGGCACCCCCATTTGTCGTGACAATTCCTGAAAGCTCAACAAAGCCTTTCCGCAAGCCCCGGAAGCAACTGTCCCTACGAACAGAAAATCGTCCAGATAATGGGTCACCGCACAATGCCCACTCATTTTGACAAAAAACCCATTGCAGGAAAGTACTAAATGCCTCAAACAGTGCGCAGGATATAGAACAACCCATTGGGAGGACCCATCAAACTGCATCCCCAGCACATCAAAGTCTTCTGGATGTATGGGCAGTAGCCTGAAGGCTGATTGGATGTCTCACTTTGCCAACTCCGCTCTGTTGCCACACCCTCTGACCAATTTTATGGCATCATCCACAGATGCATAAACTACCCTGGTGTCCTCTGATGCAATGAAATCATTGACAGATGTGCCCTCCGGCCATGACAAATGGTGGATCAGTCGAAATTCACCTGGCGCCTTCTTTGGCACTACTCCTAACCGGGAGATCATAAGAGTTTGACTTGGCCAGTCATAGAAAGGCCCTGCAATTCTGCCCAATGACACCTCTTTATCCAATTTACTTTTTACAATGTGTGGCAGTTCTTTGGCAGACCGCAAGTTGTCTGCCCACCGCCTCATACCCGGGCCCTGATAGCTGACCCGAAAACCCTCGTGGAAAACCCATGCTAGTTTACAAGCAGTGGCCCTGTCACGATATGTATGGAGCCAGGGCAGGAGAAAGTCCAACTTAATTGGCGTAGGAGCCCTTTGGTGCAGGATTGCCCTGCATGCCTCTGTCTTTGGACGCTCTCCATTGCTCTGCTGGGCTGGAGAGCGAAAAACATTGTGTAACCGGGTGACGGCCCCCGCATTTGGAGCAATCATGTTTAAACTTGCATGGTTGTCTGGAACAGAAATCTTTGTTATAGTTCCAGCAAGCTGCTGTCGTAGGTGTTGGAGTTCACTGACCCACACCCGCCCCGCCTTGGGCGGGATGGGCCTGAAATGGCTTATAAACCACTGGCAGGCCACTGGCGGTATGTGTAGATGCAGTGGACTTCGATGACGCCATCCACTGCATCCATAACTCTGGATCTACATCCCCCCATGGCTTATCCGGATTGACACTCACCGAGCCCCGAACTCCTCATCATAGCTCAACCAGGCAAAGCCACCGAAATGTATCTGCGCTTTCCTTATGATATCCATATATTTGAAAAGTGCTATGGCCCTATCCGGTAACTTCTCGCAGTATATACTTGCGAAAATCAAAAATGCCAAAGTCCAATTATCCATTGTAATTGGAACCCTTGGTCTCCATGCTAGCTCCCACTCTTCTTCTTTAGAGCCCTCCTTGGCTTGAATATCCCTGTGTAAGAGTTTAAACACATCCACATATTCATGCTTCCATATTCTTGCCTTTGTTTTGTCCGCAACATGCGAACCCAAAGGCATAGCCAAACCCATATATGGAAGCCGCCTCTTGTGTCCACCACCCTCTTTGTCGTCTGACCCTGTAGCCTCACCTGTCACCTTGGACCCCCCTTCGCTCCCAGCTGTGGTATTTGCCTCCTGGTCCTTCCCACTCTCTCCACCTTGAGAGACCTTGTCTGTCGGTGTGTCAAAAATTGAAATATCTCCCACCCCTATTGACTTACATGTAGGGGCTCCGCCGAAACCCACGCCATCCCCCCCATACCGACCACCATTGTCCCTTACCTCTTCCTTGTGCCCCTAAAGGCCGCAAAACCTTCCGGGCCCCTCGGCCACGTCCCGGCCCTTGCCGCCCTTCTTGGTGTTCGCCACCAATTACCCAATCCCGCAAAATAGAAACGGAAAGAGGGGTTGTGCCGCTCCTGCGTCCTCTCCCCCTCCCTCTCACGCTGCTCACCTCTGCCTCCCAAATCTCCCCGTCTTCCCATTCATCCAAGTCTTCATCATAATCAAGCTCCAAAACATCCTCCTCACCCATCTCCAACCTGCTGTCAACACCACCACTTATGACCATATAATTTGACGAAACTTCCTCCTGCCCCTCATGGCGCACACCATCTCTGCGCTGCCCCTGATCCTGCGATGTAGAGAAGACCGCCGAAGACCCCTCCAGAGCTTCAGACCAACGTGCAGAGGCTGTGTTGCGCCCCAATGGCATCACCTTCTTTCTGCCAAACTCAGACACTGGCATTGACATTCCGCGCCAATCGTGGTCGTGTGTGCCACTGGCACTCATCGCGCTGCCTAAACCTCCGGCTGCACCAGCCTCCTGGCCCTTCCCACTCTCCACTTGTGGTACCCAAACCCAACTGCCCCTGCCTGGTGCCTGTGGCGTGGGCCCCATGCTCCCTGCACTCTCTGCTGGCCTCTTCAATTGCCTGCCACTTGCCCCAGTAACCTCCGGGTCCATGCACAATTGGGCCCACCTGTCCTCCGTTTCCGCCACTATGCAGCACTGTTCCCTTATCCTGGACTCCAAATCCCATGCCTCGCTCTTGTCAAACCTGCCTTGCTTGGGCCCACCATATTCCAAAACAGCTGAGGACACCCCAGCTCCACCCCCTCCAGCCTTCTTGGACTGCCCAGTGCCTGCCTTGGCTTTGCCCGGACCACCACCCTGCTTGGAACCCTTGCCCTTCTTTTTAACTGGTGGCACATGGGTGCCTACTATGTTGGCCCCATCTCTGGGGAGGGACAAATCCATGGGGGCCACCTCTACACTGGGCCCTGGCAGCTCCTGGGCCCCCTGTTCCAACAGTGGGGCTCCTTCCCCCAATGGCTGTTCCTGTGGGTCATCACTGCCCCCGCTGTTCTCCCGCCCCCCTCCTCAATTTGCTCTGAATCATTAGGAATGCCCTCCCCTTCCTCTACTTGGCTGGGGGGGAGGCCGCACCTTGTGCCCACCCCACTGCTGTTTTTTTGGCCTTTTTAGCCCTTTCAGGTGAAGAGCATGCAGCCACAACTGCCGCTACCGGGCCTGACGCGCTGCGTGTCGGCCGCACCATCCCGACCCAGGCCTGGTCCTAAACCAAAGGCCTGAGGACGTCGGCTCGGCCGGCTTCGCCTAACACGCGAAGCGCGGCCTTTACTGCCTCAGCGTCATGGCTGGTTGCCATGGCGCCGACGCAGGCTATTCTACGGGTGTCCCGCAACAAGAAAAAAGGAACCCGGTCCTCAACGCCGAAACCTACGCCCGACCGCAGCTCAAAGTATAAAAACTTACCTCGCGGCAAGGCGCCCTATAAACCCCGACTTGCCTGCACTGAAAGTATCACCACTTCCGAGGGACCGGCCCCAAAAACCTAACCACCCGATGAGTGGCGCGGAAAGATGCCGGTCCCTCTCCCCTCACCCCCTTTTATTTCCCTCCCTGAAAACGCCCCCACTTACCTTCTGCCTATTCTGTCCCACGTCATCACTTCCCTCTCCCGAAAGTAACCGCAGAGAGACTAGAGCGAGTCTCTCTCTCCGCGGGCCCCTTGAATGGGGTCGGAACTAAGACACAAAAAGAGCAGCCTCCGATTCTGGCTGTACTTTAGTGGGGGACGTAGGCCAAATTTGAATTAGCAGAGCAAAGTGCTCTAGAGCGTGTGTAGAAATGCACTGTAAAACGCAACAACTTATAGAAATAGGAAAGTGCTACTTTACTAAATGCTTTCCACTACTGCCTCACAGCAGTTTGATCTTGGGTGATTGCTAGTCTTTTAAAGCTTAATTAGGCCAAGCAGTCCTCATTTTGGGAAAATAGTCCTTATCTTGGGCATTTCATTGGTAGTCTCTGTTTTGGGCCCTTCTGACCCTGTCAAAGTACCGAAAAATCTTGAACTCATCGAAGATGAGTCTCTTTTTTCATTCCTCAGGTAAACATACTCACTGTCTTGTTTTTGCCTACTCAGAATCTTATAAAGTATTATTGCTTTCTCCAGCAGAAGGCAAACGCTTTATAGTCCTGGCCACTGTCTCGATTATGGCAATGTCACTTTACTACCTTTACCTTAACCTGCAGGCTGTCTAGCATGAAGGAGTCTACCTTTTACTTAGCCTTGCTAAACACAAATGTTCCAAAGAGTATCTGGATAGGTTTCACTGGCTTTCTATTTACAAGCATCTTATTTTTCAAATGCTACACATATATACATCATAAAGCCTTATGTGGAGCTGTACCCTGCCACATATGGCGTTGCATTTTATGTCCTGCTCGTAATCTTAATGTACTTCGCAGGCCTTACTTAAAGTTCTCAAAATTCATACCCAGAGCAGGAATAAATTTTACCTTCAGCCATGAGGCCACTCTCTGAAAACAGGCTCAGCTTAATGTGTGCCAGTGTGCTACCAGTATCATATTCATAACATAGCTTGTCAAAAGTATTGCATCCATGATGGCGACCTCTCATTGTATTCAAGGTACATCTTGGTAACTAGATATAGAGCTAAGAATAGTAATTTTATGTTTACCCTGTGAAGAAGGACAGGGTCATGTATTGGATGCAATATTATATGGCTTCATATTATTGACATTAATATAGTATCAGCAACACGTGTCCTTTAACCATACACATGGTATTTTGGAAAAAAAAACCTTACAGTATTTATTTTTTCTACTACTTTATAATGCTTCTCCTTCCTTAATGTGTTGGGTATCCACTCATAGGACCATCAGCACACTATGCAAATCTGGATTAGCTTTTTCATTCATTCATCTGTCGAATCATGTGTTGTTATCCTTACCGTCTGAAAGTGCCAGTACCCACTTGATAAGATAGGAATGTTCCCTGCATTGTGTAGAGTCAGTTTCCCAAACCCTAAATGCTCGACTGTGAGTATACGGCATCCTTTTTTTTTTTTTTGGCCCTGGTGTCACTATAATTTAGTGTATGTGCAAAAGCCTATGCCTGTCACTTAACATGAGTGAGTTCCTGGACCTGTCTTGTGACTTGAAGGAACGTACGAAGAGTACCTTCTTTTACAGCCAGTGGACTACTATCCCTCTAGTGGGTTAGGCAAATAGAGGGGTATTGTTAGAAATTGGGTTTTTGGTTGGCAGTCAGGTTGCCCTCTGTCCAAGCAAGAACCCTCACTCTAGTCATTGTAAGTCACACACAATCCAAATTATCCTGTGCCCACCCTCTGGTAGCTTGGCACTGAGCAGTCAGGCTTAACTTGGAAGGCAATGTGTAAAGTATTTGTGCAATAAATCATACAATAACCCAATATAGCATCACAAAAATACACCACACAGTGTTTAGAAAAATATATAATATTTATCTGAATAATTGCAGGTCAAAACGAATAAAGATGCAATGTGAAATTGTAGAGATATCATCGAAAAGTTTATATAACGTGTCTTAAGTCTTTAAAAAGCAAACAAAGTCTCTTTCAAGCACAAAGTACCTGGTTTAAAGTGGAAAATCTCCGCCAAGGGCCGCAGAAGAAGAGATACTTGGAAAAATGGTGTGTGCGTCGATTTCTCCCCTGCACACACAGACTTGAGTCTTTATTTTTCACGCGGGGAAGTCGTGTGTCGTTTTCCGGCGCGTGGACAGTCTCTTTCTGTGGTTCGCGGGATTACCAGATGTCCCGGGGTCTGTGCGTGGATTCTTCGGCTTGTTTCCCGGCTGCGCATCGTTTCGGGAGGCTGTGCGTGGAATTCTCGTTCTCACGGCAGGCGTCGCGTCGATTTCCCCTCTGGAAGTCAGGCGGCGTTGTCCTTGCGAGGCCGTGCTTCAAAGTTCCGGTCACCCCGAAGGTGTCGCGTCGATCAGCATCGGTGTGCGGCGATTTTCGCACCGCGGAGCAAACTGTGCGTCAAAATTTTCCCCGCACGAAGAGTCCAAATGAAAAAGATAAGTCTTTTTGGTCCTGAGACTTCAGGGAACAGGAGGCAAGCTTTATCCAACCCCTTGGAGAGCACTTTTACAGCCAGACCAGAGTTCAGCAAGGCAGCAGGCCAACAGCAAGGCAGCAGTCCTTTGTAGAAAGCAGACAGTTGAGTCCTTTGAGCAGCCAGGCAGTTTTTCTTGGCAGGATGTAGGTTCTGGTTCAGGTTTCTTCTCCAGCAAGTGTCTGATGAGGTAGGGCAGAGGCCCTGTTTTATACCCAACTGTGCCTTTGAAGTGGGGGAGACTTCAAAGAGTGGCTAAGAAGTGCACCAGGTCCCCTTTCAGTTCAATCCTGTCTACCAGGGTCCCAGTAGGGGGTGTGGCAGTGCTTTGTGTGAGAGCAGGCCCTCCACCCTCCCAGCCCAGGAAGACCCATTCAAAATGCAGATGTATGCAAGTGAGGCTGAGTACCCTGTGTTTGGGGTGTGTCTGAGTGAATGCACAAGGAGCTGTCAACTAAGCCCAGCCAGACGTGGATTGTAAGGCACAGAAAGATTTAAGTGCAAAGAAATGCTCACTTTCTAAAAGTGGCATTTCTAGAATAGTAATATTAAATCCAACTTCACCAGTCAGCAGGATTTGGTATTACAATTCTGGCCATACTAAATATGACCTTCCTACTCCTTTCAGATCAGCAGCTACCACTTCAATACTGTATGAGGGCAGTCCCAATGTTAGCCTATGAAGGTAACAGGCCTCACAGTAGTGCAAAAACGAATTTAGGAGTTTTACACTACCAGAATATGTAAACTACACAGGTACATGTCCTGCCTTTCCCCCCACAGCACCCTGCTCTAGGGGTTACCTAGGGCACACATTAGAGGTGACTTATATGTGGAGAAAGGGGAGGTTTAGGTTTGGCAAGTACTTTTAAATGCCAAGTCGAGGTGACAGTGAAACTGCACACAGGGGCCTTGCAATGGCAGGCCTGAGACAAGGAAAAGGGGCTACTTAAGTGGGTGGCACAACCAGTGCTGCAAGCCCACTAGTAGCATTTAATCTACAGGCCCTAGGCACATATAGTGCACATTACTAGGGACTTATAAGTAAATTAAATAGTCCAATCAGGTATGATCCAAGGTTACCATGTTTAAAGGGAGGGAGCATATGCACTTTAGCACTGGTTAGCAGAGTCTAAAAAACAGCAAAAATGAGGTCAGAAAAAGATAAGGAGGAAGGCAAAAAGTCTGGGGATAACCCTGCAGAGGGGCCATTTCCAACAGGTATCATGTTTTGTGAATCCATTGTTTGGGACCAGACCCTTTTATCTGTGTCACTAGAGTGGATGCTTACTGGGACCTTTATAAACAAATCATAGCGCTAACATCCCAAGTCTGTGTTGTGCATGCCTGTGTATATATCATAAGTGGTACATACAGGGTGTGTGAGTAACCCAGGGCAATTTAGGCCTGTGGGAACCATTTTGGATACCCCTGGCCTCTACTAGTGCACAAGATAGAGGTGAGTGTGTGCTTCACATCACAACATAGGGTAGGGGAGGAGAGTAAAGCAAGGACATACATCCTCCAATAAAGAGTAATCACAAATATTAGTTGCTCAATTGTAAAAAAAAAAAAAGTGTTAAAGTAGTGATATGTAGATTAATGTATCTAGGTTTTGGTATATGCAGGACATAAATCCCCCACCTACCTAATAGGAAGCATGGCTCATCATTAGGGTTCTCCTAGCACTGTTCTTTGAGATTGTGGTGCAAGCTACTACCCGTATAAGGGAGTTTGTGAGGTGCTTTTCATCAAAGGAGATTGTGTCACATTTTGTGCTGTTTGATTAATGTGCAGGTTTCGAATGAAAGCTCAGATGCAGAGAGGAGTCTGTATGAATTAAGACTACCTATTAGAGGATGGTGAAAAATTGTATTGAGTCTCCAAAGGTAAGAATAAAAGAAGAGGGGATTAATACTGCACTCATAGAGAGGTCTACTTGTTTTCCCCAGATAACCCCGTAAATTGAGGTGTAGGGGCATTCTTCGTGGCCCTTTTACCCTCTCTGCTAGCTGAATGCAAAACAGATATAATATAAAATTCTGAACTAAATTATGAAAAAATGTCAACCAGTGGTCAGGAGTTTCAAAAGGTAGATCAACCTGCTATAAACAATTCAGTTTTTAGGGTTTTAGCACTTCATCTCAATTGTGGAATATACGATCAAATTTGCTTCAATATCTGGGTCCCAAGCAGGCTTGATTCCATCCAATTAAGTTTATTATCTCACAGTGGAAGTGTATGCTACCTTTCCCGAAACTGGAGGGAGATCAAGACACAATAGGTGTGGGAAAAGGAGAAAAGGCATCTCCTTAAGCAATTCAAATAGATCTGTTACTGAGCAAGGATCTGCTTATTAGTCTTTATAACCTGCCATTTGGTGGATTGTAGGCCTGAAAGGTCGAGCTGAGACTGTTGTGCAAGGTCAAGCGAATTCTTTAAATGAGACCCAGTCTGATGTCATTTCCTAATAACACTTTCAGTTAACTGATGAAAGCCAGGTGCAGAAACTCCACACCCCCTATTTTCTCTGTTATTAGTGCTTTGGGCCATGCTTGGAGATGCACCACTGTACACAAAGGTTATGTCTAGATAACAGCCTGTAAAGCAGCCATGAAAGCATAACTACATCAAACTGGTTCGGAAAGTGGAGACAGTGGAATAACATCCTGTCTGCTTTAGCAATGTGAAAGTAGGACCTCACTTGTTCCAGTTCCATGTTTTCTATGGCCAAGGATAGAAGTGCTCTGCAGAGTATTCAGAAGCCTGTGCAAACAGCCTCATTCCCAGTGGTGGGAGGACATCACAGTGCCGGACCACCTTCTTATGAATACCTGTCCTGAAGCACCTGGGAGCCAGTCTGCTGTCTGAAAGATGGAACAAGCCTGCCAAAACTTTAGGGCAGGTGACTGTCTAGGAGAAGTGAGGGGCAGAAGGTTCCCTTTACCAGCAGAACTTCAAGAAGAGTTTAACTGCAAAGGGCTGTCTGTGTACCCTGGTGCCTGCTGGCCTATAGTCTCCCCAGAAATGGTTCCTGACATGAACCATGACAACTTGCCCTAAGATCGCCGAAGTCTGTTTGGGGCTAAGCTCTGAGCCTGTCTCCACCTGTGCATGGCTGTGTTTCCAGAATAAGATCAGCATGTGGCAGGCTGTATTGTCCACAAGCTCTACCTGTATATTGAATGTGGCCCTATTTCCTAGCAAATCTGCTGGTGTGTGGCAAGATTGGTTGGTGTGAGGCCAGGTCACACTGTAGGAAGGAAATTGGCCTCTGCATGGCTACACCGATCCGGAAGAATCTACCTCTGCAGGGGTCACCTGTTTCATGCCACAATTAAGCGTTCGATGGGGATCCCCATCCCTGCCTGCTTGGCACTCTGAAACAAAGTCAGATGGTTGTCCTAAAAGACTGTTTCACTGTGTTGATAAGAAATAAGCTACTGAACTGTATAGGAACTAAACTACTGAACTGTGGGGGACTGAGCACAAGTACCTTAAGGGGGAGGACTCTGGGGAGGGGGTGAGGGGTGGGGGGAGACCACTATCAGTGCCAGGGAAGGAATTCCCTGGCACTGATAGTGCCTACCGCCATGGTTTTAGCGGTGGTACGATTGCCACGAAAACCATGGCGGTAGGCGGGGTCATAATTCCGAGGGTGGGATTGTGACGGCGGCCTGGCTGGAGACCAAAGTCTCCAGCCCGGCAGCTGTTACCGCCCTGGTGGATGGAGTGGTACATTGGTGGTTTGGCTTGAGCCAAACCTCCAATGTCATATTTTGAGGAAAGGTACCGCCAGCCTGTTGGCAGTACCTTTCTCCAAAATAACGCCGTTCGCCAGGGTCAGAATGAGAGCCTAAATTGTGTTTTGCCTATGACTGTAGGTAGTTTTCTGTTCTAGGGTGCTTTAAAGTACTTTTCTTTCCTGAAAAATAAGCACTGGGTTGCACAATAATTTATTAGGCTGGTCTGTGATTATTGAGTCCTGAGCTTGAGCACCCTACACTACCAACTTGAGAAGCCTGCAACTCCTTGCTATTGCTACTACTGAGAGTCAAACGATGAAGGAGTTCTAGTTTGCCTAGTCTGCAGAGCCATAGTCGTATAGAGATTGAGACATCAGTGGTAATCAAATTCAACCCCTACTTTTGAGGCCCCTCCTTGCTCTGTGGCTCCCTAAAAGTTGTCTGTTACCAATACTATTGGTTATCGGTAAACTAAATGTTTACTGTTTTTTTTTAAATGATTGTTTTGTGATGTTATGATGCTGGGGGAATTTCAGGCCTAGTTTAGTAAACTAAAACGTACAGCGCAATTGTGCACATTTTAAAATGTGTGTCGTTGTGTACATGTAACTTTAGATACATGACATTTATTTCAGGGTACATCTTTTGGTAAAAGTAATGAACTTTTGAAAGCACAAGCAGAAATGCAGCCAGGAACTACAATTTAATACCAATGTGAAAACATTTTTGGAATTAATATCGTTCAATAACATGAGGATGGGTTCTAAATTATTTCAAACGACTACATTTAAAAATATTAAGAAACACAGGGGCATATTTAAGTGCACCTAGCGCCACAGGAGCGCCACTTTTGGTGACGCTCCGGTGGTGCTATGCCCTGCGCTGTATTTACCTGGTAGAGTTACGCCTCTTTATGGCTTAACACCACCTTTTTAAATACGGCCCCTTCACAAGCAGCTTTGCGTGGAAGGGGCGTGCAATGGGTGTTGCTGTGGGTGTGCATGTTGAAGCTGCCGCAGATTTATGAGATTTTGTAAACCTGGGGCATTGCCAAAATCTAATGCCACCCCAAGGGTGGCGTTAGCAAGATGCAACAAGGAGGAATACTTTTATTCCTCCGCGTTTTTTGCTTTTTCTATTTGTGCTGCATTATGCTGCACGAATAGAAAGAGCAAAATGCCAGACATGATTGTTTATCTGCGAGAAGGTGTCCTATTATGCACATACACAATCATTTCAAAATGACACTGGCACTTCTGCATGTGCTGCATTCTGCATCATGCACAGAAGTGCCAAATTGCCATTAGTGATTGTTTATGTGCAGGAAGGGACACCTTCCCACACATAAACAATCAAACCCCTCAGCGCAGACATCCTTGCACGATGGTGCAAGGATGTCGGTGTTGGCGCTAGGCAGCTCAATTTAGCATCAGCTCAGGGGAAAACACAGGGGTGCACTGTATTCAATTAAATACGGTGCATCCCTGCATTGTGAAAATGATGGAGAGCGGCGCTGCCAATTTTGGCGCAGTGTTGCGCTCCGTCATTTTCTTTTAAATATGGACCATTGTATATATGATTTCCTAGTTCCACAGTAAACACACTTTGTTTCTGAATTCAAGTGCAGCACTTTACAATAATAGCATTAGAACACACACTATATGAAATGTAACGCATACATCTAGATCGAAGTTGTGATGTCAGGGGTGGAACTAAAATTTACGCTGCACCAGAAGGGTAACACATTTTTCAACTGGAGCCTGATAGTTTCACATTAATCAAAGAGAGCTTTACCTTGCTTGTCAGACAGGGGGCAAGTTAAGAAAAACTCAGTAGTTCAACACCAGAAGCTTAAGGCCCTGGAGTAATCCCCAATACATGCCGGGGCTCCAATGAGAATGATGCAGTTTCAAAATTGTATTATTTGAAAAGCGACTGACATTGCCCTTTAATAGATGATTGCCACTGCAGTAGTTATATGTCCATTTCCAGGTGCTCTTTTCCCCCAAGCCCCTAGATCCAATGACATCTATTACTATAACATTCCAAACAACATTCCTAGAGTATTTTCTTCCTTATTATTCTTGCAGCATCACTGGCCTTATTTTGTTAATGTTTAAGCATTGAGGTCTCCAGTGGTGTCTCTGCCCCCTTTCTGACCTATCTCTATTTCACTCTTGCAGCCGTGCTAACCACACCCTTACTGAAGGTGCGAGCGGAAGGACACCACCTGATAGTGGAACTGAAAGAGCTTGGCCCCGCCCTCGAATTTTTGCTGGTTTACTGGAATAAAGATAATGAAAAATTGGTGAGTTTATGCCAGGTGACGCTGAACACACAGACTCCAGTATGGACCAAAGAATGGATCCTGTGGGACATGGTGCGGTGTAGTAAGAAGTTTGGTTTAGTTAATGACGACAGTGAAAAAATCCGGGACCAAATGTAAAACAATATATATAGTCTCAAAGCTTTTGTAAATGAAGAATCTAAAGTCAAAATGTAGAAACTATATTTTATGAGTCAAAAACGTGTTTCCAGCAAGCTTGTTAGAAGATAGAGGGGGAAATTAAATGGGCAATCCCCTTCTCCTACCAATTCGACATGCCTTGTACCAATTATTTGGACCATCATTGTCAAAATCTGTGATTAGATACCGAAATTTCAAAACATGCAGAGTGGTTTTGGAAAGTGTAAGCGGTCACTGAAGTACAGATTTCATTTTGAGAATGACAGTGCTAGGCATTAGGAGATATAGACAGTGGTAAGGGGATTAGTATATGCCTCCATACCCATTGCAACCTTTGTCTCTTGCATAGCCCCTCCCAGAAGTGCAAGAGACTCCTACTCCTGCCCACTTATTACCTTCCCAACTCCCATGAAATATAAACTGGAGACATTACTGGAAGTCACAAATGCCTGCAGTTTTATTACACCACTATCTTCATATGGTTCATAAAACATCTCAACAAGTGGTGATCCATATGCACCATGTTAAAAACATTCCCTTTGTGCCTAAATTCTTCAGTCCTTTTCTTGCTCTGCTTGTCGTCACCCAATTTGCACGACGTCTTGTGTGTTGACCCACTGGGGTTTTTAGCACATGCCAGTGGCTAGGCTTCCCTTGCTGCCAAGTCTCTGTGGGGAACTCCTGGCCTTGCCCAGGCTGCAAGTACTGTGTCCACCCGCCGCTGCCCTTTTCACCGTTCATTGCCTTTGTCCCACGTGTCCTTGTTGTTAGGCATCCCAAGGGCACTGTCAGAGTGACTCTTCCTCTTAGGCTAATGAGCAACTATGGCCTCAATGAGTGTCTATCCCATACAAATGTCCCGCACCTGGGTGCAGCTGCGCTGCCCGCTGCTGAGGTGTGGGTGGGTGGTTTGCAGTCCCGGGCCCAGCAGTGAATGTGGGAGGCAACTTGCCCTCCTTTTGACCTGGACCCGGCCTGCCCACTATACAGTGATTGGCGGCTTTCAAATAATGTCTTCCAATCACTGCTGTGCATTATCCCGGGCATACTGGCCTCCCACCAAGCCAGTCCCCGCATTGGCAGGCGTTTGCCACAGGCCCCCATCTGGTCTGGATTCACCTTCACGGTCTGCGGTTTAATCCCTCCCAGACATGCGAGAGACCGTCCTACTCCTGCCCACCTATTACCTTTCCTTCTCCCATGAAATACAAACTGGAGACGTTACTGGAAGTTACAAATGGCCACAGTTTTATTACAGCATTATCTTCACATGGTTCAAAAAACATTGCAAGACAGCAAGTAACCATACATATGCACCATGTTAAAATATTCCCTTTGTGTCTAAATTCTTGAGTCCTTTTCTTACTCTGCTTGTCGTCAACCAATTTGCAAAGCCTATTGTGTGTTGACCCATTGGGGTTTTAGCGTATGGCGATGCTTCCCTTGCTGCCAAGTCTCTATGGGTGCCTCCTGTCCTTGCCTGGGCTGCAAGTGCCGTGTTCGCCCCCTGAAGCCGCCTTCACTAGTCATTGCTTGCACAGCTCGTGTCCCCGCCATTAGGCATCCCAAGGGCACTGTCAGAGTCACTCTTCCTCTTAGGCTACTGTGCTTCTATGGGCTGACTGAGTGTCTATCCCACAATGCTATTCGCAGTTTAACGACCGTTGGCAGCTCCCCCTCCTGTGCCTCCCTTGAAAACTTGAGTAGTTCTAGCTTCCCTACTATATTGAGTAAGGACATGTCAATCCCAACACCCAATAAATGCACCTCGTCAGCTTTATGGTACCCAGGTGTTCTCAAATTAATGTGCCCATGCCCAATGAAGCCCCACAGGTTTTCCCTGCAAAAGCTTGTACTTGGAAGTGTTCAGTTTTCTCCTTGACCTTTCCACTGCCCCTGATCTTTTGCCCCTTTTCATTCCACCATGACTATGATCTTGGACCATATTACATCTGCTGGGCGCACAAGCTGTGCCACTGCTGTAAGCCTTGATGGCATGGCCCACAACAGATCTTTCTTAACCAAGCAAGTGAGGTTGTTCCCACTGAAGTGTATGACCACAGCATCAGGTTTGCCTTACCTTCCAAATGTGTCCTCGATGCTAGGTAGCAGCAGGGCCCATCTCATGCCTGGGCAGCCCAACCATAGCACCTTAGTGTTACGCAACCACAGCCCCCAGTAATTTGCTTTCCTCTGTCCACTGCTTTGCTCTGGGCTATCATGGAAAAGGATGACACTTTGGGGTTCGTAGGTCGCACATAACTTTTGAATGCCCCTGTCACCCAGCACCATATCTGCTTTATGCAGTTCTTGCTCAGCCCACATGCTGCTGCCATGGTTCCCACTCGTACTGGGAATGAGTCGGACCTGAAGGAGCTAGGGGGGAGGCTTGGTTTGGCTAAGGGCAAGCTCATGACTGCGATGAATTGAAA
The DNA here is from genome assembly GCF_031143425.1 of Pleurodeles waltl. NCBI lineage: Eukaryota > Metazoa > Chordata > Amphibia > Caudata > Salamandridae > Pleurodeles > Pleurodeles waltl. Next base: position 275,611,970 of record NC_090450.1, read on the forward strand.
GCAGCTTAAGTTTGAGTTGTCTTCATGCCTGAACAATGGTTACTCGGATGGAAATCCCTTTGCTGCATATTCGCGCACCATGAAAACAGGGCAAGTATCACCTCTTCCTAGGCAGTTCAACCATGAGAGCTTGCCCTTTCCCTCTTGGTAGGTTTTGGACCTACGTAGGTGGATGACTGTGTACCCTTGGCCAAAAGTCATGTCCTCGTCCCAGAAGCAGACCATGCCAGGGTTTGTTCTGGATGGGGCTACGAGTTTGCTCACTCTGTAAGCTCCAAAAAAGGCCAAGGTAAATGCTGCTTTGAAGTGTAATTCCTCATAACTAGGACCACAAACTTTGAGGATTGCATCCAAAAGTTTTTTAGGAAAGTGAATAGGTCATCTCTGGTCCTATTATTTAAGATTGCAGTCTGCCCCAGCCGTTCATGGCCACCATGAATATAAAGGAGTTGTTCGGGTCCTTCGCTCCGGCCCACTTGGCTTAGTAGGCCACCTTGCTGAAGTGTGCTTGATCCCAGACTCTGCTTTTTCCCATGGAGTATGTTTCTGAACCCATGCACTTCTCAGTCCTATAAAGCGCTCTGCACAAACAATCCCATTGCCCTTTGGGAGGTTTCCCAGCACTTGCAATACTTCTTGTTTGTCTTAGGGGTGAGTGCGTTGCCACTAACATCATCAGATCGTTTCACCTGTTCTCATGGCTGCCTGGGTATCTGTGTCATTTGCGGCTCTACCTGCGGTGCCAGATTTGGAGTCTCTGCCACTGGAAATGAGACAGTGTGGCAGCGATGCTATTATCACAGGCATGAATGTCCCTAGCCCTGAGTGCTTGTTTCCTTGCAAGTGGCAGCCCACCAGATGCAGCAATAAGCATACCACCGCAGGGCACTGTGCCATCCCTAAGTTGATTGCTTGCACCACCGTGAGGTTGTATGACCATAGTGTGATCTGCCTGTTGGTTAGTTGTGATCCCCATACTGTGAAGGCTACTAAAATGGAAAAGAGCTCCAAAAGCGTGATGTTGACTGATTCCCTTGTCATGCTAGCTTGGTGGCCAACTCGCTGATTTCGAAGGGGGCCTAGCGCCTAGCATTGCGCCAAAACCTTTGCTCCCGACTGCATCTGGGAGTAGCTCCAGTTGCCGGGAGTAGCTCCAGTTGCCACCGCTCCCGCCAGATCAAGCTCCCATTAAAATTGTCAAGGCAATGTAGTCATTGCTCCAAGTCCTGCCTCACTTCCTGTATCTTTCTGAATCTTTCTGAATCTGTAGTGCTTCTGAGTTAGGCCTCTTGTTAGCCATGCCAAGTGCCTGGCAAAGGGCCTACTTGCCGGCATTACCCCGTTTTCGTAGTTGGGTCTACCTAGCAGCTGCTCTAGCTTGCCCAGGGTGGACTTTTTCTTTGCGGTTAGTGCCCTCATACATTGTTTGAGCTACACCACCTTTACTGTGGGAGCTGGCTGACTCCCACCACTGTGTCCAGTTCAATACCCAAGAACACCAGTTTTGTGGCTGGCCCTTCTGTTTTTTTGCTGGGCAGTGGCACTCCCAGCTATTGTTCCAGTTCAGTGAAAATCTGTAGCAATGTACAGAAGAAGTACCCTCTTTACCTATGAATAAGAAGTCATCTAGGTAATGTGTGCACCCCCCACTTGTGTTCCGTGTCCTGAGCACCCATTCTAGGAATCCACTGAAAGCCTCAAAGTATTGCAAGATATAGCACAGCCCACTGGTAGACATTTGTCATAGTAGAAAGCTTTATCCAGCCTGAAGCCAAGGAGGTGGTAACTGGGTGTACCGGTAGGAGGCGGAAAGTGGATTCTATATACAGATTTTCCAGAAGAGCCCCTTCCTGCTGCCTTTATCAAGTCAATTGCATCATCCACTGTTGCGTAGGATACGGAGCATCCATTTTGTTCCAGCCCATTATTCTCGCACTCTCCCGGTGGGTATGACAGATGATGGATAAGTCTGAATCTTTTTTTTCTTCTTTCTTGGGGAATATCCCCGGGGGAAGACTATGAAGTTGTCCATGGGTGGGTCTGCAAAGAGGCTGTTGAGCCTGGCCCTTTTTGCAGGGTCATCCCCAAACTTTTTGCCTCCTTCCTCCTATTTTTTTCACCAGTTTTTGTTGGCTTTAGGACTCTGGGCACTTTACCACTGCTAACCAGGGCTAATGTGCATATGCTCTCTGTCTAAATTGCATAAGTGATTGGTTTATCCCTGTTTGGCATATTTGATTTACTAGTAAGTCCCTAGTAAAGTGCAGTAGAGGTGCCCAGGGCCTGTAAATCAAATGCTACTAGTGGGCCTGCAGCACTGGTTGTGCCACCCACACGAGTAGCTGTGTAAACATGTCTCAGACCTGCCACTGCAGTGTCTGTGTGGGCAGTCTTGCACTGCCAATTCGACCTAGCAAGTGTACCCACTTGCCAGATCTAAACCTTCCCTTTTACTAAATGTAAGTCACCCCTAAGGTAGGCCCTAGGTAGCCCCATGGGCAGAGTGCAGTGTATTTAAAAGGTAGAACATGTACTGGTCTGTTTTACATGTCCTGATAGTGAAATAGTGCCATATTCGTTTTTCACGGTTGCAAGGCCTATCTCTCCCATCGGTTAACATGGGGACTTCCTTTAAATATCTTTTACTTATAGTTTCCCTTTGGGAGCAGATAGAGTTCTGGAGTTTGGGGTCTCTAAACTCACAATTTAAAAATACATCTTTTGGTAGAGTTGGTTTTTAGTTTGAAAATGCCACTTTTAGAACGTGGGCATTTTCTTGCTTAACCATTCTATGCCTCTGCCTGCCTGTGGAATCCACGTCTGGGTCAGACTGACAGGTGGGCTGTTTGTGAATTACCCCTAGACAGTGACACAAAGGGAGCTGAGGAGTGCCCTGCATATCCTGATCAGTCTTCTGGGCTAGTGGAGGGAGGGAGGAGCTGATCTGTACACCTAAAAGGGCTGTGCCTGTCCTCACACAATGCAGTCTAAAATCCCCTGGAGTGTGTCTGGGGCCAGGACTGGGCAAGGCCGGATCCTTTGACCAACAGAGACTTTCCTTTGAAGCATACCTACTTCAAAGGCAGAAATTAGTGTAAGTAGTGGACCCAAAACCCCAGACTTTTAAAATACTTCTGGATCAAGAGGAACCTCTGTCAAGGAGAAGAGCTGGAGGAGGAGTACTGCCCCTTTGCTGTGTGTGCTTTGCAGGGTTGGCCTGCAGCTGCTGCTTCTGTCTCAGAGAGGACAAAGACTGGACTTTGCCTGTAAATGCTGGTGAAGATTCTCCAATGGCTTGGACTGAGCTTGCCCCCAGTTCTGAAGTCTCAGGCCCATCAGAGACTTCATCTGCCAGCCCCTGAGCGCTCTTGCTGATATCCCTACCCTGTCAAGTGGTGTCACATCCAGTCCCTGGGCCCTTGAAAGGAGAAGCTGGTGAACCAAAGGTAAAAATCTACACACTGGCGCCAAGCAGCAGAAAAATCAACGCAGCACCTGCATCGTGGCTGAAAAATTAATGTATCACCTGTAAAATCGAGGCATCACCAGCTCAGCTCGATTTCATCGCTGCCGTGCGCCTGGATTTTCCACGCATCGTCCCTGGGTGTCAAAACCTGCAACATCACCGCGCAGACCTGAGGCTGCGCGTCAGAAATCAATGCATCTCTTCAATGCAAGGAAAGAATCAACGCATTGCTTGCCCAGTGGAGAAAGAATCAATGCACGGCCTTACTTGCGAGTAAGGAATCAACACATTCCTTGCTTTTCTGACATATGCTCGCCTGTGCGTCTTTATTTTTGACACATACCAGGTACTTTGTGCTAAAACAATGCATCCATTGATTTGTATGGATTAAGACTATGTTTGTTGTGGTCTTGTTTGATTTAGATAAATATTGGCTATTTTTCTAAACTGGTGTGGAGTTCTTTTGTCGTGTTTTCACTGTGTTACTGTGTGTGTTGGTACAAATACTTTACACATTGCCTCTGAGATAAGCCTGGCTGCTTGTGTCAAGCTACCAAGGGTGGGGGGGTTGAGCAGAGGTTATCCTAGGTGTGTATCTCCCTACCCAACTAGAGTGAGGGTCCCTGCTTGGACAGAGTGCAAAACTGACTGCCAACCAGAGATCACATTTCTAACATTGATGATTAGCGATGAGGATAGGACTTGCATTTGTACTCGACATACAGTGATTGGTGTACACTACTGTTTCAGTGCAGACCATTATGCAACCACATACTGTTTTTGCCTTTTTTGTGTTCTCTGGTGTCCTCCTAGATGTATTGTTGATACTTGGAACTCTGGTTAGTTGTTACACCTGTGAGGCCTTGGTAGAATGGAAATCAACTTCTGGCACTTGTACATCTATACAATGAGGGAACTAAAAGATTTCTGCAAGGAAAGGGAACTGGCTGCGAAGAGAATGTCCACGAGGGAAGATCTTGAGGCAGTCCTGTTTTGGTATGAGCTAAAACGGTGGCAAGCAACACAACCAGATAATTTTGAGGAGGAGGACTACTCTGAAAGTGAGGGCAGTGGCCCTGAGAGGGAACCAGAGAGAGAGCAATGGCTTTTAGCTCATGAGCAGAAGCTAAGAGAGCTCGATGAAGAGCGCAAGAGAGCTATGGCTGAGAAAGCCTTTGCCAAGGAAAAAGAAATGTTTGTAGCTCATGATCTGAGCTTTGGAGATCTGAAGCTGGATACCATGAGGGCTAAGTCCAGTTCAGATGGTGGCAGCACAAGTGTTACATCTAGTACTGAGGAAGAAGTGCACATGCCCAGAGAGTTGGTGCCCAACATGAAAAAGGGGCATGACATACACCAGGAGGTTCAGGTTTATGAGGTAGCTCCAGTGGTGTGCAGGGTCCCTGAGGTGTATTAGGGAGCTAGCAGGGGAGTCAAATACCTAGTCGTGGGAGAGACGCTCTACTGACTCTAGGTGAGAGTGAGAAGGAGAGGGGTTCCCCCCTAGTAGAAGTCCTGGTAGTGAAGTATGGAGACACCCCAGGAGAGTGTGGGTTGAGTGTCAGGGACAGTGGGTTGAGTGTCAGGGACCATCAGATACTGTCTCGCCTGTCTCAGAAGGGTGAAGTGTGGTACTTTTTCAAGGCACTGGATGGTTAGGTGGAGGAAATTTGGTTAACACATAGAGAGCATATGTTCAGTCCCTGTTTTCCAGAGCAATGCCAACACCAGGTGGAGTGTGAGATATCTGACCCCCGGGGACTTGCACTGGGAGCAGACCTCTGTGTGAGCACCAGAGAGTCTGAAGAGGCATTTGGGGGTGCTCCTGAAGGGAATTGCTTAGGTTTTCCCCAATCAAGGGAGGTGGGGAGGTTTGCAGTGACCCAGGTAGGTCCCCGTGTAGTGGGATGGGTGAAGGGTCCCATGTCCTCTCTCAGGAGAGAGGAAGTGGGAGTGGGCATAAGCCCAGGTTGCCCGAGACCCAGTCCCAGAGCCTGGGGGGTTCTATGAGGGAACACCGGTGGGGGGAACCTAGCCTGTACCGGGAGGCTATCTGCTGAAGGGTGTCAGGAGGATTTGGGGGGGCGGCTGTCACCAGCGTCCCACCAGTCCTGATGTCTGGCAGTACCACTCCAGAGTGGGGGGTGCAGAAAACCAGACAGAGGGGTGAGAGGAGGAGGCAGTCTCAAGTGGAGAACCTGGAGGGTCAGGGGTCAACTCTGAGGTCAGAGCTCCCCAGGTATGACCCTGGTGAAATCACTTCTGGTCTGGGGCTCCATGTCCTGCCAGATGGGCAAGGGTTGGGAGACCAGTACCAGACAGACTCTTGTGCAACACCTGAAGAAGGTGTTTCCCTTAGTACGGTAGGAATACTCAACAGGAAGTCCTGGGTTGCCAGGTAGTGATCCAGTATAAGGGTACAGCCCCTAGGCTGGATGGTCAGGTTCCGGGGTAAACTCTGGCCTGATTGTGGGGGGGCAGTTTGCCCAATCATCCCCCTCTGTGTGACTTTTAGGGGTACTCTCCATGGTAGGGGGGTGCAGAACTCTGTAAGTGAGGGCAAGGGAGGGAGTGACTCACCTCTGACCCCGTTCCAGCCTCAGGGTACAGAGCCTGGGCTTGGGGACCAGTGTCAGGATGTCAGGATATAATTCCTGCACTGGTGGGAGAATTGTGCAAGACTTCTTCCTCAGGGCCCCTGACAATTCTGGATTCTGGGGTGGCCACTCCTGGTGGAGGGGTGCAGCAGCCCAGAAGGAGGAATAAGGGGAGGAAAGTCTTGCTCCTGACTCCGCTCCAACCGGAGGATACAGACCCTAGGTTGGTAGACCAGTTGCAGGTTAACATCCCTGCACTAGAGGGAGAATTGTGAAGGCCTGCTTCCATAAGCACCCTGGCAATTCTGGACTCTGGGGTGCCGCTCCTGGGGGAGGGTACAGAGCTCCAGAGGGAGGGACCAGTGTTAGATTGCCATCCCTGTCCTAGTGGAAGGGAGAGTGGACAATGGCTGCCAGGCACCTGGGGCTACCACCCCCACTCTCCAAGGTCACAGTGGTTAGAGAGCCCTGAGAGGCCTGGGGCCTGGCTCTCGTCCCTGACAGTTGTCAGTGGCCACTATGGCTTGCTGTCCTGGTGGACAGAGATGTCCCTGGGGGGGGGGAAAGGAGTCACACCCTGGGGTTGGAGGAGGCCACACCACTGTGTTGGCCATGGTGGTACTGTCTGCCCACTGGGATACATTTGTGAGCAAAGTAAGGTTAGGTGCTTACAGATGGTGTCCGCAGGTGAGGAGAGGGGTCCCCCATGGGTCAGCTTGGTGGGCCCTGAGAGTATGGACAGAGGGATCCAACCGAGTTCAGGAAGGCGTAGAACTTGAACATGCCCCTGCTGTTGCAGGCCAGGGTCCATTTTCTATCGCCCCAGCCAAGGAAGTCTATCAAGGTATTGATTGGTCTCCCCTGGCTTTAGGCTGGAGGGGGTTGTGTTGGACTTGGCCCTTTCTTGCAGGGTCATCCCCAAACTTTTTGCCTCCTTCGTCCTATTTGTTCTGATCAGTTTTTGTTGGCTTTAGGACTCTGGGCACTTTACTACTGCTAACCAGTGCTAAGGTACATATGCTTTCTGTCTAATTTGTATTGATGATTGGTTTATCCCTGATTTACATATTTGATTAGTACTAAGTCCCTAGTAAAGTGCACTACCTGTGCCCAGGGCCTGTAACTTAAATGCTGCTAGTGCGCTTGCAGCACTGATTAAGCCACCCACTTAAGAAGCCTTTGAAACATGTCTCAGATCTGCCATTGCAAAGCCTGTGGGCAGTTTAAACTGTCATGTTGACCTAAAAATAACCCTTTTGCCAGGCCCAAACGTTTCTTTTAAATACGTATAAGTCAACCATAAGGTAGGCCCTAGCCCGCCCCAAGGGCAGGGTGCAGTGAATTTAAAAAGTTGGACATGTACAACCCTCAACTGGGTATAAGTATTAGACCAACTCAGTACAATTCTGAACCTTTGAATACTCTGCCAGGAAGAAGAGCTGCTGTACTGCTAGAAGGACTACCACTCTGCTGGACGTTTGCTTTGCAGTTCTGACTTGCTACCTGCTGCCCCCTTGCCTTGGAGTGAGAAGGACTGGACCTGCATCTCTACAACCCAGAACCCAGAAAAATTTTAAGGACCAGCTGACTGGTCTCCTGATTGAAGTCTCAGGGACATTAAGGACTTCCAACCAACCTACACCTGGACTCTGCCATCTGGGAGTCTACCCTGCCAAGAGGTGCCATTCCAGTCCTGGACCCTTGGAAGTGATCTTGAGGTGTTTGCTGCAGTTAAAACAATGCATCACTACCGATGCGCAGATCAGAACTGGCGCATCGTGCCTGTTGTGTGGATCAAACCCACTGCATCAGCGCCATTGCTTGAATTAGAGTTGACACATAGCCTCTCAAGCGTTGATGGACTTCGGCACATAGGCCCTCATTCTGACCCTGGCGGTCGGTGATAAAGCGGCGGCCAAGCCGCCAACAGGCCGGCGGTCTAAAATATGCAATTCTGACCCTGGCGGGAACCGCCAACACAGCCCGCCGTATTAACACTCCGCCCGCCACGGTGGTACAAACAAACAGCGCGGCGGTCCCCGCCAACAGCCAGGCGGCAGACAATGTACCGCCCACCCTATCACGACCCACCAATCCGCCACCTTTTCCGGGGCGGGAGCACCGCCGATAAGAACACGGCGGAAACAGACTACGAACGGGAAAACGCTCACCTCTACGCACTCCACGTGAGATTCCGGCAGTATGGAACCAGAGTTGCAGGTCATCCCCGCACTCCTATACCTGCTCATATACCAGGAGCACGCCCGGCGCGCGGAAGACATCGGTGAGTACTGCACCTACGACACAGGGGAGGGAAAAGATTACCGGCACACACCCACCCACCCACACCCACTACAACACACACATCAATGCATTCCCACAGATCACTGTCACAACCCACAAACCACCCCCCTCCGAAATAATGCAAAGACCAAAATAAGAGATCATAAACGGGCAGATATATTGAAATATGTACACCAGTAATCCCAATAAATAAATAAACTATGTACAAAATATACACAGCTACTAAATGTAGTCCAACCACTGTCCGTGGATCACAGGGGTCCTGTGCAAATGGGCATGGCCCAGTCCCAAGACAAGAACTCCACGGAGAGAACACTGCAGGGGCATCAGAAAGAAAATAGGACAGGCACCTCAGGGGGAAGGGAAGGGGGGGCACCTCAGCCACTTGAGTACACGACGCCAGATCCACGAGGGGACTCCATGACCACTGGGCCATCCTGGGGAGTGCTAAGCCACAGTCCAAACAGTCCATACAGTGGGGGGCCTGCCCACTGGGCCATCCTGGGGAGTGCAAAGCCACAGTCCATACAGTCCATACAGTGGGTGGCCTGCCCACTGGGCCATTCTGGGGAGTGCAAAGCCACAGTCCATACAGTCCATACAGTGGGTGGCCTGCCCACTGGGCCATCCTGGGGAGTGCAAAGCCACTGTCCATACAGTCCATACAGTGGGTGGCCTGCCCACTGGGCCATCCTGGGGAGTGCAAAGCCACTGTCCATACAGTCCATACAGTGGGTGGCCTGCCCACTGGGCCATCCTGGGGAGAGCAAAGCCACAGTCCATACAGTGGGTGGCCTGCCCACTGTGCCATCCTGGGGAGAGCAAAGCCACAGTCCATACAGTCCATACAGTGGGTGGCCTGCCCACTGGGCCATCCTGGGGAGTGCAAAGCCACGGTCCATACAGTCCATAACAGACCCCACTGCCACTGGAGGAGGCAAGTTGGCCAGAGGACATCCTGCAGCCCTGCCCGAGATAGATCCTGCCCTGCCACGTCTGCCAAAGGGCCAGCGGTTCTTGCCTTGAAGGGCCCAGTTCAGCGGTTCTTGAGACGGCGGGGCCCAGCGGAGCGGTTCTTGAGACGGCGGGGCCCAGCGGAGCGGTGCTTGAGACGGCGGGGCCCAGTTCAGCGGTTCTGGAGACGGCGGCCGGTCTATGGCCAACTGCTCATTGCCTGGTGGTGCCCTCCTGGGCAGCGGGGATGGTGCTCCTTCAATGCCCACCTGGGCTGTGGGTGGTGGGGCCCTCCTGGCCAGCTGGGCTGGGTCCTCCCTGGGCAGCGGCTATGGGGGTGGTGGGCTCTCCCGGGGCAGCTGTGCCGGTTCCTCCCGGGGCAGTGGCTATGGGGGTTGTGGGCTCCTCCTGGGCAGCAGGCCTGCTGCCTGACCTCTCCGACTTGCTGCCCTTGCCCTCCTTAGTCGTGGGCCTGTGGCCCTTTCCTCCCTTTGGAGCTGTGGCTGGTGACTGTCTCTGGGTGGTGTCCGGGGGGGATGTAGAAGGCGGGCTCCTGCGGCGCCCCTTCCGCCTTCTGCTCCTCTTCCCAGGGGGTGGGCTGGCTGTCCCCTTGCTGCTGGGCGAAGATCCAGACATGCGGGCTGGCGGGCTCCAATACCCCTGCACCCTTGTCAAGGGGGCTGCAGGGCTGGTGGTGGCTGAGGTGCTCTTCTTACCCCGACGAGAAGAAGGGGGGGGCTCAGGGTCAGGAAAGAAGTTAGTAGTGGCGAGGAAGAGTTTCTTGGGACAATGGAGAGTGGTAGGTACAGTGGGAATGGGAGTGGAGGGAGAGGATGTGGTTGTAGGTGAGTCACGTTTGCTGTCTTTGGGTGCAGGTGCAGGAGGGATAGGCTGTCGTGAGGTGGATGGCTGTTGGGTGGGTGGGTGGCTGCGTTTGTGTGGTGTGGAAGAGGGGGTGACAGACACAGTGGGAGAGGACACAGGGGACGTGTAAATGGCAGTGGGGGTGGTGACTGCACGTGTGCGGACTGGAGTGGAGGGTGTGCTGGTGATGGAAACACTGGCTGATGGTGAGGTGAATGGAGGTGTGAGTGTAGACGTCACAGGGAGGGAGGAGGGAGACGAGGAGGTGGGGGTCACAGAGGTGGTAGGGACTGTTGGCATGTCTGCATCGGAATGTTGCGTGTGTGAATGTCTGCGTGATCTGTGGTGCTTATGTTTGGATGAGCTTCTCTTGGGTGTTGAGGTGTGTGCAGGCTGGTCTGATGGTGTGGGTGGGACAGGCAGAGGAACAGGAGACTGGGAGGAGGGAGTTAGTAGAGGGAGGCAGGAGACAGGGACAATGGCTGCAGTCAGTGCTGAGGCCAGAGCCTGGAACGATCGCTGATGGGCAGCCTGACCCGAATGAATGCCCTCCAGGTACGCATTGCTGCGATGAACCTCCCTCTCCACCCCCTGGATGGCATTCAAAAGGGTAGTCTGCCCAACAATGAGCGTTCGGAGGAGGTCAATGACCTCCTCACTGAGGGCAGCGGGGGTAACAGGGGCAGGGCCTGAGGTGCCTGGGGCGAAGGAGATGCCCGGCTTCCTGGCAGAGCGGGCACTGGGCGAACGCTGAGGGGCTGCTGGGAGGGCGGAGATGGTGCGCTGGGTGGCGGCTGTACCTGTAATGGCGGGGGGCACGGATGGTGCCACCCCCGCAAGGGAGCCCCCTTCCGAGGACGTGTCCGTGTCGCTGCAGGGTCCAGTCGTCCCCGTCGTGGAGCTCCCCTCGCCCTCCGTCTCACTGGTCCAGTCTGACTCTGTGGCATGGCCCTCCTGGGCCATGTGAGATGCAGCTCCCTCCTGCCCCGATGCCACTTCTCCTCCGCCTGATGATGCTGATGCACACAAGCACAGAAAGACAAACAAAAAGGGGGGGGGAGAGAGAAATAAAGGGATTTTGAGTACATGGATCTCCGGTACAGTTAGCGGACATGACAGACACAGATGCCCCCTGCACTAAGTTGCGAACTTGGGGTCCGCTATGCATTCCGTGGAACATGCCCTACACGCCTAGAGTTGACAACTGCACCCATGGATGACACGGCCCAGGGATGGCTGTACTGACAAACTACTGAGGGTGGTGGCTGGGGACACAGGGGCTTACGGGGGTGCCCAGCCTACAGATATCGCCCTGGCCTAGGGGGACCCCCAGCCCTCCTCCCCCACCCAGACACCTCCACTGCGCGACAACAAAGTAGATAATGCTTGTACTCACCCCCTTGTGTCTGCTGTGCTGCCCTCACGCGCCCATCCAAATCAGGGTAGGCCACCGCCAGGATCCGGAACATCAGGGGGCTCAGTTGACGGCAGGCACCCCGCCTACGTTGGGAGGCCATCCCCAGCAGAGACTCTGCGGTCTTCTTGGTCCCGCGGCGGATGTCCTCCCACCTCTTGCGGCAGTGGGTGCCCCGTCGATGGTGGACCCCCAGGGTCCGGACTTCCTTGGCGATGGCACGCCAAATCCCGATCTTCTCATGGGCGCGGACCTATGTGACACGTACAGGGAGGGAGAAATACCACGTTCAAGTTTGTCAGCATTTTCCTTGCCAGTGGCCCAACGCCCCCCATCCCCGCCAGGCCCCCCGCCATGCCCCCCGCCAGGCCCAACATGCCCCCCATCCCCGCCAGGCCCCCCGCCAGGCCCAACATGCCCCCCATCCCCGCCATGCCCCCCGCCAGGCCCAACATGCCCCCCATCCCCGCCATGCCCCCCGCCAGGCCCAACATGCCCCCCATCCCCGCCAGGCCCCCCGCCATGCCCCCCGCCAGGCCCAACATGCCCCCCATCCCCGCCAGGCCCCCCGCCATGCCCCCCGCCAGGCCCAACATGCCCCCCATCCCCGCCATGCCCCCCGCCAGGCCCAACATGCCCCCCATCCCCGCCAGGCCCCCCGCCATGCCCCCCGCCAGGCCCAACATGCCCCCCATCCCCGCCATGCCCCCCGCCAGGCCCAACATGCCCCCCATCCCCGCCAGGCCCCCCGCCATGCCCCCCGCCAGGCCCAACATGCCCCCCATCCCCGCCAGGCCCCCCGCCATGCCCCCAAGCCAGCCAGTGGCCCCAAATCCAGATTGAATTAAACTCACTTGTTGGTCTGGAGGACCGTAGAGTAGCGCATACTGGGGGAGGACCCCATCCACAAGTTTCTCCAACTCCTCTCCAGTGAAGGCAGGGGCCCTTTCCCCAGGCGCAGCAGCCATTGTCCCTTCCAGACCGAGGTCACAGCAACACTTGCAGTATAGGTCCTCTCCTGTGAAAGTTCAAGTCGCAAGTGGATAAGTAGATAGAAAATGGCGGTCACGTCCGCGGCGGTGCGTACCGCGGCGGTGCGTCCCGCCACCGCCGGCGCCCTTCGCCATTGGCTCCTGAAACCCATAGGCTTCAATGTTAACCAATGCGGCTTCGCGCCGCGGTCTTCGCCCGCCGCGGTGTGCCACGCCAGCGCATTGACCTCACATCCCATTGTCACACTTCACAGGTCAGGCAGCCGCCATTTCCAGGGCCCACATGGCTCAATTTCAACTGCGTCACACAGGCCTAGGCCTTGCATAGCCACTCAGACACGCCATTCACTGCATAGAGAATCGTTTACTGTGCTAGCTGTGAGTACGTACCTGTGGGTTGCTTGACTGTGTGCTCCATGTTGTCCTTCCTAGGCACCGTCCGCTGGGTTGGGCGAGGAGACGGATGAATCCTCCCGTGTACCGACCGCTGGTGGACCTGTCGACAATGGAAGAACGCCACATTATCCTGACCTACCGTCTTAACCGTGCCACTATCCATGAACTGTGTGCCCAGCTGGAGCCCGACCTGATGTCCCCCATCCGCCAACCCACAGGGATTCCCCCTCTGGTGCAGGTCATGTCAGTACTCCATTTCTTGGCAAGTGGGTCATTTCAGACCACAGTGGGAATTGCTTCTGGGATGTCTCAGCCCATGTTTTCGAAGGTGTTATCCAGAGTGTTGTCTGCCCTGATGAAATCCGTGAGGAGCTACATCATTTTCCCTGAGGTGGGCGAATTGGCTACAGTGAAGGGTGATTTCTACGCCCTTGGACATATTCCCAACGTCATTGGTGCCATTGATGGGACCCATGTGGCTTTGGTTCCCCCAAGAGACAGGGAGCAGGTGTACAGGAACAGAAAAAATTACCATTCAATGAACATCCAGGTGGTGTGTTTGGCTGACCAGTACATCTCGCATGTAAATGCCAAATTCCCAGGGTCAGTGCATGACGCCTACATCCTAAGGAATAGCAGCATCCCTTACGTGATGGAACAGCTACAGAGACACCGTGTATGGCTAGTGGGGGACTCTGGGTACCCCAACCTGTCGTGGCTACTGACCCCAGTAAGGAATCCCCGGACCAGGGCAGAGGAACGGTACAATGAGGCCCATGGGCGTACTAGGAGGGTGATCGAACGCACCTTTGGCCTCCTAAAGGCCAGGTTTAGGTGCCTGCATATGACAGGTGGATCCCTAATGTACTCACCTAAGAAGGTGTGTCACATCATCGTGGCCTGCTGCATGCTTCACAACCTGGCTTTGCGCCGCCAGGTGCCTTTCCTGCAGGAGGATGGTCGAGACGGTGGTGTTGTGGCAGCTGTGGAACCTGAGGAGAGTGACGAGGAGGAAGACGACGGGGCTGAAACAGACAACAGGGACAGAATCATTGAACAGTACTTCCAATAGGACACAGGTAACATTTCAAAGATAATTTAGTAAATGTGAACTACTCTCCTGCATCTCTGCTGCCTGTCTATTTGCCCCAGTGTATGATGACTGAGTTGTGGCTTTTCCCTCCCTATTTCAGATCTGGGGTCCCCACTACGAGTCCTGTGCTTCGTTTCCCCATGGACTACAGCTTTGTGGCAGCTGTTTGTTGACTTCACCATGTACAAGGACATATTTGCACTGTCATGTCAATTACAATATATTGAAATCACAGCCAGACTCCAGATAGTTTTGTGCAAAATAGCTATTTATTTAAGTGCTCAAAATGGGATGGGTGGTTTCAAGTGGGTGGGGGCTATGGTGAAGGAATGTCCATGGCAGAGTCCAGAGTAACAGTCACACAGGTGCATTGTCCAGAGGCCTGTGGAGAGATGGAGCATGGGCAGTTCAAGGATGGACAGGGTGACAATGTGGGACAGTGGGATGACATCAGGTGGTATCCATTGCTGGCGGGGGTCTTGACATCCTACTCTGTCTTCTTGCGAGATCTCAGGGCCCTCTTGCGGGGTGGTTCTTCTCCTGCAGGAGGTGGGGGTCTGGTGGGCTGCTGCTGTGCGGGGGCCTCCTGTCCACTAGCGCCGGCGGAGGTGGTTGGCTGTTCTTGGTCCAGGCTAGTGGCAGGGGCCCTTGGGTGTTGTTGAGTGTCCGCCCTGGTGTTGACGAGGTCCTGCAGCAGCCCTACCATGGTAACCAGTGTGGTGTTGATGGCTCTGATGTCCTCCCTGTACCCCCGATAGTGTTCCTCCTGCAGTACCTGGATCTCCTGGAACCGGGCCAGTACCGTCGCCATCGTCTCCTGGGAGCGGTTGTATGCTCCCATGATGGTGGTGAGGACCTCGTGGAGAGTGGGTTCCCTGGGCCCGTCCCACCCCTGTCGCACAGCTGCCCTCCGAGTTGCCCTGTTTCCCTGGGCCTCTGCCCCCTGGCCGGTGTGCCCACTACCACTGCCCCCAGGTCCCTGTTGTTGTTGGGGTGGTGGGTTATCCTGGGTGCCCTGTAGTGGTAGACACACCGCAGATTGACGCGCCCTGGAGACAGAGGCATGGGCCCGCTGGGTGGGAGCTGTGCTGGTGTTCCCAGAGGGGTTTGGGTCTGTAGTGGCCTGGGCCTGTGTGAGGGGAACCGACTGTCCAGAGGTCCCCGATGGTCCCGGCTGGTCATCGGTGTCCAGGTCGACAGAGCTGCTGTCATCGCTGACGGCCTCTTGGGTGGGGGGTGTGGAGAATTCTGGCCCCTCCGCCGCGGTGTGTTGACGGTCGGGTCCTGCAGGGGTATAGAGGTATGGTTATAGTTTCAATGTGTGGCATATGGGTGTATCTATGGGTTCTCGTGTCCCCAAGTGCTGGCATTCGTGTGTGGGGGCTTTGGTGAGGGTGGCTTGTGGGGGGGATGTGTATATGCATTGGGCATGCTTTCGTGATGGGTGTCCATGCTTAGTGGACGCATGCAGGCCTAGGTTTTGGGATGTGTGGGTTGTGATGGTGAGACATTGGCGGGGAATAGGTGTGCTGGGGGTGGGGGTGAGGATGGTGGTGGGGGTGAGGATGGTGTTGGGGGTGGGGGTGAGGGTGGGGTTCGAGGATGGGGGTGAGGGTTGGGGTATGATTTGGCATGCAGGTGGGGGGGAAGCAGTAGTGAAGCTTCAACTTACCAGTATCCATTCCTCCGCCGACTCCTGCGAGGCCGTCAGGATGCAGGATGTTCAAGACTTCCTCCTCCCATGATGTGAATTGTGGGGGTTGAGGTGGGGGTCCTCCGCCAGTCTTCTGCACGGCGATGTTGTGCCTGGATACCATGGAACGCACCTTCCCCCGTAGGTCGTTCCATCGCTTCCTGATGTCTTCCCGATTTCTGGGGTGCTGTCCCACAGC